>NW_021940750.1:15666659-16102420 GCF_001715985.3 Manacus vitellinus
TGTGTAATGTGTTCCGCCCTGGATGGGAAGGAAGAGTGCACCATATTTGTTATTCAAAAGTCTTTTCCACGTGACGAAGGTTTTGCAAGTAATTACTGGTCTGTTTTGTCTGGCTCAGTTTTGCCAGTGATAGCAATGCAGTGTTTGATGCTGTATTTTGGGTATGGTGAAGTTACCTCAGTTGCACAATCCTACTCTGAAATGCAGTATTTACAAATTATTGACACATCCTGTTTGAACTGATCCATAGGTCACCCACTTAAGCTAGCCCTTCAGTTTTGCCTCTCATCAAAGTATTTACATGCTGTGCTCATTAAGTAAAAAAATTGATAGTTTCCTAAATATGGCCCATTCTTGACAGAGCTGGAATTCTGTTAATTACTGAAAAAAAATACTCCTTGTCTCAGTGCTGGTGTTTCCTTTCTTTACTAATTTCTGCTCAGGTGTGTGTTGATGTTTCAGTTAGTTCATCCAGTCCTTCCTTTTTTCTCCATTAAATCATTTCCTACTAAAATGTCATTGTACAATCTTCCTGATTCCATATAGATTAGGCCATCTAAATCCAACTCCCTTCCACCTCAGCTTACTTCTTTTGTCTACTGACAGTACCTAATCATTCTTAAAAATTGCGACTTAGCTCATAACTAGTGTAACCTTTTGTTTAGCTCGAATTGAATGGGACATTCCTCATTCCTGAGTATGTGGGAGTTACTGCAGTTTAATTCCGTTACTATATTCAGCCAGCATTTTGACAACTCAACAGCAAAGGAAAACTTTTTTTACTCTTTCCTTCCTCCTTTGACTTCCCTAGGTTAATAAGGTTGCTTTTGTAAAATCCCTGATCCTGAAATTCAACACAGTGTTTTATTTTAAACCCACATAGATATGCTTGTTTCATCTTTGGAAGAATGTGCACAGTAATAAGCTCTAGAATACAAAGATTACTTCTACTGATAAATAACATTACGTGTGACTTTTGTTAAAGCCTTGTCCACAGTCAGAAGAAAAGTAGGAAGACTAAAGGTTCTGATTATGGGAGCAGTCTTCATTTGCTACATGGTTTTGTACAACAAATTTATAGCCAGGAAGCTCAATAAACATATATATCACAAATATTTGTTCCTGTGCTACACCTGCTTTTGCCTCTTGCCTCTACTATTTGGCCATTTTTTGATTTTCATTAATGTTTTAATTCCATTAATGTTTTACTTGTTCTACATTTGGTGAAGGGCCTGGAGGGGAAGCCATATGAGGTCGTTTGGCTTGTTCGGCCTGGTGGAGACTGAGGGGAGACCTCATTGCAGTCTGCAACTTCCTCGTGAGGGGAAGAGGAGGGGCAGGCACTGATCTCTTCTCTGTGATGACCAGTGACAGGACCCAAGGGAATGGCCTGAAGTTGTGTCAGGGGAGGTTTAGGTTGGATATTGGGAAAAGGTCTTCACCCAGAGGGTGGTTGGGCACTGGAACAGGCTCGCCAGGGAAGTGGTCACAGCACCAAGCCTGACAGAGTTTAAGAAGCATTTCAGTGATACTCTCGGGCACATGATGTGACTCTTGGGGATGGTCCTGTGCAGGGCCAGGAGCCGGACTTGATGATCTCTTTGCGTCCCTTCCGACTCAGGATATTCTATGATTCTACACTTAGTACGCACGTTAAGTGCCATTAGATCTGTGCATCCAGAAAATCAACTTGTTTAGAGATATTGCAGTAAATTATTTGCATATAGTTCTATCTAACATTTGTTTTTAATTCCTGGTAAAGCAGTTCTGTAAATATGTAGTCATGCATTTCTTCTTTTTGAGATTTGATCTCTTATTTACATTCTAGCTGAGAGCTCTAGAATATTGCAAACTGTTTGTAGAGTACAATAACTAAAATGCTTCTAAATCTATAGACATCGACTGGAGTGGTTTTAGCTTGAGACACGTGACTAATTTGAATTACAGCTATACTGCAAGTACAACTCAAACTTAGGTTGTGTTTCTTTTTTTATGATTTATGTATCGGAGTATGCATAAATATTGGCAAAATCATTGACAAACTAAATTGAGTGCTTGTGTCTATACTGGAGGAGTAATTAAAAATATGTTTAAAATATGTTTTATATTACTACATGGGAATCAGCTGGGTTGGCCTCACTGGAGACTTAAGATCTTTATATCCACAGAACAGGTATTGCAGGCTTTGTCTCTCTGAGAGGTCTCAGCCAGTATCTGAAAAGACATCATTTAGGGGTGTGACTCAAACAGGGACAGCTTACTTTGAGGTGTCTTATGTGGTTATGCAGCCTGCAGAGCTGACATGTTCTGGAAACAGATCCTGAAGCAGTGTGAGTCACACAAGCCAATCACCATATGAGTTTTCTCTCATAGATATTTATCTGCAAGAGATACTTTAATGAGGGTGAGATCTAACGCACTGTAATAGTGCATATTTAAATCACAGTAGTTAAGCTGTATGTCGTCTGTGCACATGCCAAATTATCCTTACAGAAGAAATACTTTGTAAGGGTTCTACTCAGTTACTCCAGAAGGTAATTTCTTTTGAAGGAAAGTTTGCAATTTCAAGACTTTTTACATCTTCCCCAAATGATACCTTGTGAGGGTTTCTTTTCTAGGGAGTCTTTGTTCAGAGACAGAGTTTGGTAGGTGTTTTGTAGATTGGGTATGCAGGATATGCAGGAAGCATATACCACAGGCTATTCTGAATAAAATTTCTAATGCATGGTTGACTGTGATGGGGAGAGTTGGACTTGACAGTCCATCAGGATCCCAATAGTCTCTTCCAGTCTTCGGTTCCTAAGCGCATTTGTGATGCAGATAGTTGTCCAGTGACCTGGAATGAGACAGCCTATTCAGTTCTGACAAACAGCCTTCAGATACTAATGTCTTTTCATTACTAAAATGAGCAAAATAATGGCAGAGATATGAAAGGCTTGCATCTTGTCACCAATTCCCTTGAACCATTGGATTCTGCATTCATAAAAGCATCGTAATTCATGTGTATGTGCATTGATACACACAGGCATGTGCGTGAGAATGCACAGGAAAGCACGTAAGAGTTGTATCAGAAGAAACGGAGCTGCCTTTGTAAGTGGAATACTGATTATTGATCATAAAAGGTAGCTTCTCAAATATATAGAACTTGAAGAAATGGGAGTTTCTCCACTCATCAACATACACAGATAGGCTTTTGTTTGTTTATTATACTTCACAGGTTTCTTTACATCTTATATAAGTTATATGCATCTTATATAACTGAGATTAGCTCAGTTGATATAGTGCTAATAACACCAAGGTTGTGGGTTTGATCCCTGTATGAGCCATTCACTTAGGATTTGGACTCGATCCTTGTGGGTCCCTTCCAACTCAGAATATTCTGTGATTCTGTGGGTTCTGTATATGCAAATCTCACTTCAAAATGTTATCTGTATCTGAAAGCCAAGATGAAAAGAGAAAAAATAATCTTTGTTTGCTAGAAACAAAACTCAGTAATTTTCTTTTTTTTTGCCTAAATGTGCAAGCAAACATTTTTATTTCTACAAGCGATTTTTCAGATAACACATTTGAGTGCTACTGTGGTTCTACCTGTTACAACTTTTTTTTTTTTTAATCTATTCTGGGTAAGACCATTTGTGTGGATTAGAAAAAAATAATCTGGTCTAAAGTATATTCATATGTAAAACAATCCAGGCCATTCATAGGAATGCATGCAGATCCAATAGTCAGAACATCAGAAAGGGATTAACCATGTACAAAGATTAGGTTAATAAAGGAATAATTAGGATTAGGGTCCAATCCTCCAATAAGATCATATGTATCAATTTTTGTATGTTTTTCTGTCATATATTGCTTAACAGTAACTCAAAGTACTACATCTCTGTCAGTGCTCTGAGATAGTTTACTCTTCTCCTGTTCTCAAGTCCTGCTTGAATATGCACATATATAAGACATGTTAAGCCTTATGTTGTGCAAGAGAGGAGCCCCAAAGAGAAGATGCAAGGACTCCCTGAAACAACATCTCAGCCTGGGCCATATTGATCAGCATAACTGGTCTACTCTGGCCTCCAATCGAGAGGTCTGGAGACACACCATCTATAACGCTGCTTCCTTTGAGAACACACGCAGGATCACTCTAGAGGAGAAAAGACAATGCAGAAAGAATCGTGCCTTGCAGAATATACCTCCTAAGGAGTCTTTCTGCTGTGCCTTCTGCAACCGATCTTGTCTATCTCGCATTGGCCTCTTTAGCCACCAGTGTGCTTGCAGCAAATGTGGGTAGAGCCCTCCTCAAATCTTCATTCGCGAAGCCTAGCCGTGATGATGATGATGATAATGAAGCCTTATGTTACTCTTCTAGAGTGGATTTATGCAGCTTTCTGATTTGTGAAAATAGGACTTACGGTCCTTGGTCCAATTTATGACTAAATTATTAAAATAGTTTGGAAACAACTTGTTTAAAACAGACACCTTGTTCATGCTTCAGCAGTGCCAAACACAAAGATGAAGTGTAAAACTAAGATGGAAAAAGAAAGGCTGTCTATGTCACTGTCATTATCTGTTTAGCATGGAGAGACATGTTTTGCAGCTGGGTAGGAACAAAGTTTTTCTTCTCCTGTGTCTGAGCTTGATTAAAACAATGGGCAGCATTTCTTTGATTGTTTCTCTTTCATGCCACAGCCCTTTCTTAGGTAGCTTTAAAGCTTCAGATTCCTTCTGTTGTGAGGTTGGCCCTTGGTAGAGGGCCTCACTCAGAGCTGGAAGGAGTCATTCATTCTTATCCTTAGTTCTTTGAAGGTTTGTATTAAAAAATGACTACATCAACTCACTGTTTCACCTTTATGCTTCAAAATACAAAGACATTGCAACTGTAACTTCAGGAGGCAATACAAAACAGAACATGGGAAAAAAAAAGAGCCACATATTAAACACAGTAAAGATTGTACTCTCCCATTTAGTCATAAATGTCAGCCTACCTGCCATCCAGCAGTGAAGATCCCATTATACATTTCCATCTGGGCCCTTTTTTGTCTTAATTACCTGGTTTATTCTTTCTCAGAGACCAACTTGTGCTGATTCAGAAGCCCTGGGTGCAGTGGACAAGGTGTGTGCACCACTGCAGCAGCACTGACCAGCATCCATGACTCTTCTGTTGGAGTGACTCAACAAAAGTGCATTCCTGAAGAGACAGGCAGAGGTGAGAATGCTCTGAGACTGTCACGATTTCAAACAGATTCTCTTGTCCTGAGGATCCATCCTGGACTAAGCATGTCACTTAACTAAGAAATGAATTCTCAGTATCAAGTCAAATTAGTAAAAATACATTTGAAACTACATATAGAAATCTAAACTTCTTTGTATATGGAGTAAACCGTAGTACACTGAGGAAAATTACATCTGCAGCTTATTCTTTTTTCCATGCTTTTCAAAACATGAAAGATGTCAGTTGTTTAGCAAGCAGATTCTGATACGTGCTGTGCTCTTTTTAATACGCTTTTTCATTGTACATTGCATGGGGTATATTTATATTCTAGAACTATATTTCAGTGGTGTTGTGTGGATTAATATTTATTTAGATTGAGATTAAGCTCTTTTAAATAATTAACATGAACAGATTTCTCCTTAGCTATCAAAGACCCACACTTAGCTTTCATTAAGTGCAGAATTTACCTTTTGCATCAGTGTGGGAAATTAGACAGGAGAAAACTGATTTCAGTGGCTCCTGGTCCAGCTTAAGATGTGTGCTGATACTGCAGATACCCAAATATTTGGGAGTCTCTCGTTCTGCAAGAATGGTCATGTGCTGTGGCCCATGCATTTCCCTTTGTTGTCTCTCCCTTCAATATGATATGACGATGGTATGAATGTAATTGTTAAATACAAGTCAAGGGAAAAATAGTGTTCAGAGGCCGCTTTACTCTTAGGAGCTTCGTTAACCTTCTGGTTTGGTATTGGGTAAATTTCTGGTAATGTTTTCCAACCAGTTAGCATGCAGGAACAAAATGGTGAGTAGATTTATAGTTATGAAGAAGTAACTGATTACTCCTCCAATTGCCCAAATCCCACAGAGAAATTAATTTGCCTGAAAATGTGAAAGCTGTTATTTATTAGATAGTTTGTGATTAGTTGTGTGGGGGGAAAAATGGAGTTTTACTCATGGGATGCATGCAAAAGATTAGAGATTTTTTTTCAATATTCTGTGTTTTGGCAATAAACTCAGTCATAAATATATGCAGATCTGGGCTGACTAGCTTTTAGGAAGTCTTTACTCCTATGTATTACTAGTCTTTTTTTCCCCTCCTCCCAACAGAAATACTTTTCTTGATTCCTGCACTCAATATTCAAATCTACCACTGAAATCAACAAAAAAGAAATGATAAAATTTTTTCTTATGGTTAACAAGCAAGGTCAAACAAGACTGTCTAGGTATTATGAGCATGTAGAAATTAATAAACGGACAATGCTGGAAGCTGAAGTGATCAAAAACTGTCTCTCCCGTTCAAAGGATCAGGTAAGTTTTGCAGTTTTTATTTTATCCACATCTCACATCTTTCATGTCGATAATTCTGAAAACCTATCCATTTCCATTGCAGGTCATTATTTCTTTTGTACCCGTGAAGAAAAAGACTGAGTTTCTGGATTTTGGGTTTAGTCAGTTGGACTGTTATTCTGCATGGAATAAATATGTTTTTCTGAGGCTTAAAGAGATGTTAGAGTTTTGTGTATCACTACTGTGAAGGTTCCTCTTGTTTGTTTGCAGAAACTCAGAAGTCCAGAAAAAACTCATTTTATCCTTTTACTATTTATTTAGAGATGGATAGAGAGATATTACTGCTGCTTTGCCAGAATGTAGTAGGGAGAATACTGACAGCTCCAAGTTTAAATAAAGATTTTTGGATAGAGGATTACAAATTATGAAAACACTACCTAAAGCACAGGAGCATTTGGAAACACAAATTTTTAGGCCTCAGTATTAGACTTTTTTATTCAAAAAAAGTGTTCACACTTTCTGCAAGAAAGTCAGAAAACTCAGAAGTTGTGAAATTTCTTAGATGAAAATTGAGATTTTCATGGCTCACTTTAAAAGCACCAAATTTTTGCACATTGACTTGAATTAGAGGGAAAATATGTGACTTGGACTGTGAATGGGGTTTTTTGGTTTGTGTTCTGAAGTCAGCTTCTTTATTTTTAATTAATTATGTGTGTTCTTGCGCAGTGGTCCTCACATACTACACTCTAGCAAACCTCAGAAAAAACAGCAGTTCTTATAAAGTACCTTAGTCTGCAGACTTGACAGTGGCTAAAGAAGTTAACCTTCTCAGACTGCTCTTGCGAGGGCATTTCCTACCCCAGGCTCCAGCGCAGGAGCTGACGGCGCTGCCGCTGCCATTTCGGGGGCCGAGCGAAATGACAGCGAAAGAAAAGGCGGCGGCGCGTCCTAAAGCGGCGTGGAATGGCGCCATCTCCTGGCTCCCGGCCTGCTGGGAAACACAGGGCAATCCCCCCTGAATCTGAAAGTCTAACATTCTTAATTTTTACTTTAGAATATTGATAATTTTTAAAATAGAAAAATTACCTTCAGGGCTCTTTTTGGAAGGGCTTGCAAATGAAAAGTTAGGGGAATATTGGGTGCCTTATAACAAGTCTCTTCAGTTCTGTATGTTCCAGTTTTTTCCATTTAAAAAGTGGTGGCATGTTTTCTGCCAGTAGATGAAAAGTATTGTGTAATAGTTATCCTACTAAATTTCTTTCAAGTCAAAATCGTTTGCTAGATCTTGGGAAATCCATTGTTCTTTGTGGGTCTTACAAACCTGAAAGCTTAGTCTCTTTGAGCACTGAGCTTTATGCTATTGTTTGCTTAAAGGACAGCTGCTATAGTTGACTTGTTTTGCTTCTGCCTAGTGCTCTTTCATTGAGTATAAGGACTTTAAGCTGGTGTACCGACAGTATGCAGCCCTTTTCGTAGTTGTTGGCATCGACCAGACAGAGGTAAGAAATTATATACCCTCTTGCAATGAAAGCTTATAGTGATTCTCACAGGCAAGAGCTCAAGTCTTCTTCCAGTACAGAATTTTTCAATAGCAATTAGAGAATTTCAAGGAGTCATTGTGGGAAAAAAAAAAAAAACCAACAAAAACCAAACCACTCCAAACAAACAAAAATGCTCCCACATTTTTATTTCTGTGAAATAAAGAGGTATAAAAGCAAATGAAGTACATTTGACTTCAGTCTTTAGCAGTAGACTTAACTATTATCATGAGGTAGTCTTCCTGAGCCTTGTATTGATTCTGTTTTCCAAATTTATGTTTGATTAAACACAAATTTATGTGGGGTGGAGTTTCTCAACAATTGTTAGCATTACAGCCAAATCAGTTGTCTCATCTGTGGTGATTCCCCACTGTTTTTAACCTCCTTGGCCAAAGAACAAATTCCCATACTGTTCAGCTAGAAAGATGACAATTTATTTTCTTTTTTTAAAAGGGAAAAAAAGAAAGATATCTGAAAGTTGACAAGTACTGTTATTTCATTTGTTCAGGTTGTGCCTGTGAGGCTTGAGTGTTTACACTGATTCCCGGTTCCCAGAAATTAATTCAAAGTTTACTATTAGAGACCTTAACAGGGTGGTGTGGAAAGTAGCACTGATTACCACAGTGTCTTCAAGTCAGGGTTATAATGGCATGCAATTTGGGGCAAATTAATTTGGCTTTGCTACAGAAATCGCCCAGCATAGCCTAGCTCTGTGCTCCAGCTGGCTGGTGCGACTTCAGCATAACCTAGTTAGGTGTTTCTGTCCATATATCTGACCTGGGCAATGGTGGAACAAAGGATGCAGTGGAACAGCAGCATCCTGGGAGAGACAGACCCACTGGGTACTGCAGTGCTTCCTTGGGTGGCCTGCCTGAAACTTCTGCCCCAAGCACTGCCCAGCTCTTGGCACCTCTGCTGGGTAATGACATTCATTGCCTCCTGCTGTGGTGGCCTGAGCTTCTGCACTTTAGTGCAGGTTGTCTTATGTTATCGAGTTGCTTTTCACTCACCAGGAACTGAATTAACACAAAGAATGCTATTACATTTTCTAGATATTCATTTAATATTCAGTTGTTTTTAATTTCAGAATGAGATGGCAGTATATGAACTAATTCATAATTTTGTGGAAGTTTTGGACAAGTACTTCAGCAGAGTGGTGAGACACTGAATCTATTATGAAACATTTTTCTCTTTCAAAGCTTTAGTGAATGTGTCATTTCAGGGAATAAATCAAAGGAGAAAATAATTATTTAACATTAATTTAGAATTTTGAGTACTTTAGTATAAATATTATCACAGGAGGGGGGAAGAAAGCAGGATGAATTGATTTTTCAGGGAAGTAAAAGTATACGTAGGTTATAAATCATCAGACAAGGAACACCAGAAATACTTCTGTTAGAAAAGCATGTTTGTATGTGCTACAAAGTTTCTTTGGGTCATGTATTCTTATTTTAGCCATGGGCATTTTATATGTTTTAAAGAAATAAAGAGGTTTTTCTTTGCAGTTCTTTTATGCAGTTCTTAGCATTACATTCCCCAAATGAACTTCATTTATGATTAAGATGGTGTAAACATTAGGCAGGGAACTCATCTCCCTGAACAAGATCAGAGGGATGGAGCGAAAGAAACCCAAAAACCAGTCTGTACTTGTAGTCTCCATATTGTTGTCATGCAACAGTGGATATCTGATAAAACAGCTATTATAGAGATAGTAATTTTGTTAAGGATTCAACATCAGACATGGCTCCAGTTAAAATGACAGTTCCTTTTGGTGGGAGATTTGTTTGCTTGCTCATTTTTACAAAGTTTCAAAATACAGCATTATAATCCTGGTTAGAACATGTGCTATTTAATATACGGCTTTTAATAGCCTTATTACAAAAAAATTTCAATTAACCTATACTGAAATGTCTTGGATATCCCTCTCAGAAAAGAGGACTGCGTGGTTTCCTCTGTAGTCCATGTACTTGAGGGTATTACACTGGTGACTGTACAATCAAGAGATCAGTATGCAGGGTCTGTAACTGGTTTCCTAGTCCTAGTACCACAGTGGGCATGGCAGAGGTCCCTCTGTGAATTCAAGGACATGCTTGAAAAAGTCATCTGCACCCTTCACGATTTAGATGCCTGGGAAATGTTTTAGGCTGTTATGTCAACTGATGCCGCACCAGCCCACTGAAACTGCTGGTACTAAGTGTATCACTTTCTGACTGCACTGAGTTCAGAATCTCTCTCTTAAAATTGCTGATTGCAGTCCCAACCCAAGCAGTGATAACCAGGAATGGAATTTGATCCTCGCAGGACAGGAATGCACAAAAAATTTAGTCACATCTTATTTGTCTAATTGAGCTAATAGTTGCCAACCACTTCTCAAGTTTTATTTCTTCAATTAAAGCAGAACGAAAATAGATGTAGTTATTATACATATAAATGTAGTATATATAATTCCTTGACCACACATATAACCCAACCACTGATAGTTGTTAGAAATTTGCTAGTTCATCATACCACAGGAGTTTTTTATATTTTCTGTAGCGTATCATGTTTGAGACTAGAGGAACCTAAAAGGGGACTGGTTAAGGAAATCTCATGCCATTCAGTGGTTCTATTTTTAGTAGCATATAACATGATAAATGACAGAGCACTGAAGATGAGAGCTATAATTCTAGCTGGGGTTACTGGCAGTAATCACAGAGCAAGAAAGTATAAATCTGTACTATTACGGATTAATTTAGGATTTGCAGAATTTTAGCAGAATCCCAAATTATGATGGTGACAACAGGGACAGAACTCTGGGAAAGGAACGAACATCTGTCCTGCTCTAGAAGGACATTTTGTCATCTATTATTTTTAGGTTTGTGAGCTTTAAACACTCTCACATACTCTATTTTTATCTAATGGATTTTAAAGAGCTTGAATTCAGATATGAGAACAAACATTAATGGAATTAGGGGGAAAGCTTTCAAATTTGTGAGATGTAATTCTGAGTCCCCTTCACTTTTATATGGCTACCCACAGAAAGCTCTGCATATTGTTCAGAATTCCAATGTCTTCAATTGCGTTTTAATGCTCAGGAAACTTAAACTGATCAGGCTTTTAAAATACAATTTTTGTGATGCATTAAAGACTTCTAATTGAAGAATGGCACAGTCATGCAGCAGAGGCCTGTAGAACAGAACTAGTCCAGTTTAGAGCATCTTTAGACCACAGAAGTAATATCAGTTTTACCAATAAAACGTTACCAGTATTACTCTGCTTTAAAACCAGGGTTAGACCATGAATGAAAACCATGTTAGCAAACTGAATTCCCTTGGTAGCAGATAAAGATTCCCTCTTTTAGCAGAGACTGGGGAACCTCCACCCAACTGTGCAAAATATTAACTGCTAAGGTTGTGATTAATTGTTTCTAAGTTTAGACATTTAACTGAGGCACCTAAGTTAGCAGTTTGGTCATGCTAGGCTCCCGTTACTGGCCGTGGAGACCTATGAGTATCTCGAGAAAGTGAGTCATGCCTCAAGCCTGCCGACTGTTGAAGATCCGCATCTCTTCTGGGGACTGCAGAGAGACCACAAGGGCTTCTAACTCAGACATTTTGGTTAAATGAGTAATACTACTTGGGGTAAATCCAGGGCAAAAACAGAAGGGAAATGATGACTATGAAGAACTGTGTTGCCAGGGCTGGAGAATACTTAGTGCTAAGTGTCCAAAGCTTGGAGTTGCCTTCCCTTTCCTAATATATGTAGCCACTACTACCCCAGCCATGGGTATATACAATGTCTAGATTTTGCTGTTGAAATGATCTGCAGCAACATTTTTAACTGTGTGAACTTGGCATTAACATCCTGGGTTTTGCAGAAAGAGGAAGACAGAATATAGGGCAGGAGCTGCCATGATTAGAGCTGCTAGTTTTCCACCCACGCACTCAGATGGCACTGCATATATTCAAATTGTTACTTGTGGGTGACCTCAGTGGTTTTTTCTAAGTAAAACATTAGCTTTGATTACACAGGCAGGTAACATATGTAAGGCAAAGCAGTGTTGCAGGAAAGAGCATGTAATTGTCCAGTCCAGACCAGAAATCTGAATCGCCCTAAAATTTTCTATAGTTATTTTGAAGACTTTCTTCATCCTTTAAAGGGATGTGTAATGTTTAATGATTACAAGATAAGAGATCATTTAATCTGAGATGAGAGATCCAACTGTAACTAATGACTGTCTATCTCTTTCCCTTGCAGAGTGAATTAGATGTATCCTTTTCAGTATCAGAAATCCGTTTGTCTGTCTCTTTTTGCTGTATGATCCAGTTCATACTGTCTTCATAGCACTAACTGCCAATCAAGACAATGCAGAGGTTTAACCAATTTTGCATTTAGAGTAAGTAGCACCATTTTGGCACCCTTCTGAAAGCATGACTGATGTTCACAATGTCACCTATTTAAATCCCCTATCATTAAAGATAAGCCTGGTTCCATTTAAAGTAAGACAGGGAGAACTAAGTACATGAAAAGTTATATTCATAGGGGAACTTTCAGACTTAACTAATTATTACTTCAGGGTTTCACTTTTTTTCTTTAAGTTTACAATAAAATAGATATTGAAATGCCTGCAATAATAACTGAATGTTACAGCTGTGTCTTGAGCCAAATAGCAGTAGCATCATTGTAAGATTATGTTTGCACTTTGATTTTGCTTCATGAAAGCAAGAGTTGAGTTTTACTTTCTGTATCTATGAACAGAGAAAGACCTGAGAGGAGGAAATTTAGGAAACTAGGCATTGCCACAGTTACTGTTTTCTTTTTCCACCCCTCCGCTTACAAAGCTGTATTTTCATGTGTATGATTAATTAAAATATGATTTAAAACTAAACCCAAATACAAACAAATACTAAAATACAGTTTTGAACAATTAAACACAAATATCAAATAAATAAAACACAATACTGGGTTGGAAGAAAATTAAACCAGGAGAATGTATCACAAACAGTCTTCATTATCAGTTCTTCCAATCCCAGTGCCTGCTCACTCTACTTTAGCAATTCTTACACTTATGTTTGTTGTTGGTTAAATGCAGATCTGGTACAAAGAGTTTCAATTATACATCTGAAATACAGTTGCCATCCTGGAATGAAGTACTGTCATGTAATTTCATTTATTTATTTTATTTAAGAATTACAACTTATTAAGAACATGGGAAAATTCTGTCATTTTTCTTGGAATTATTCTTCCTTCTTTACTAAAAAGGGAAAAAACAAACCAACAGGAAATAATTAATTTCACTTTTGTGAATATTTTAATGCTTGCTACTTGCTGGAACTGTCTCATTTACTGACCTTATATATATATATATATATACATATATATATATATACTGTGTGTATTTCCTTCCTGAAATTTACGAAATGCTGTGGTATTAGTATAAAAAACTTAAATTCACTGATATTATAAAAGAGCAATAATGACATTTCAGCATGAAGGGACTCTTAAGGTCTCTGAGTGACTGTAAAACTAGATTTTTTGTATTCAGATATTATAGTTTAGGATTAGAACTATGTGTACTTGTATATGAGCTTTGCTGAATTAGAGACTAATCTGATCTATTCGGTAATTACACATAAAAAGAATCCCCTGTTTCCATATGGTGTATTTAAGTCTGCAAGTGTCTAATTATCTTAGATTGTTTGGTGTACTGATGATTCTAAATTCTGTTTGCCTCTGGCCATTGATTTCCTACCAAGAAGAATTTCCTGTAGTTCTATGCTTAGAGCTAGAGCTCCCATCAGCAGCCCGTTCAATTGGCTGCTGAATATCATGGAATTATAGAATGGTTTGGGTTGGAAGGGACCTTCAAGATCATGTAGTGTCAACTCCCTTGCCGTGGGAAGGAACACCTTTCACTAGACCAGGTTGCTCAGAGCCCCATCCAACTTTGCCTTGAACACTCCCAGTGATGGGGCATCCACAGCTTGTCTGGACAACTTGTGCCAGTGCCTCACCACTCTCACAGTAAAGAATTTCTTCATAATATCTAACCCAAACCTACTCTCTTTCAGTTTGAAGCCATTCCCCCTTGTCCTATCACCACATGCTCCTCTAAAAAGTTCCTCTCCATCTTTCTTAAATGTTCCCTTCAGGTGGTGGAAGGCCCCAGTTAGGTCAATCCCTAAACCATCTCTTTTCCAGGCTGAACAATCCCAATTCTCTCAGCCTTTCCTCATAGGGAGAGGTGCTCCATCCCTCTGATCATCTTGGTGGCCCTGCTCTGGACTTGCTCCAACAGGTCTACATCCTTTCTGTGCTGGGAACCCCAGAACTGTACACTGTACTCCAGGTGGGGCCAACTTCTTCAGCTTGTCCAGGTCCCTCTGGATGGCATCCTGTCCTTAGTCTGCACTTTTTGGAGAAGTTGTTGCATTATATGCCAACACTAATGTTTGCAATGGGTGCAATACGAGGTGTGAATGATTTCCATAGAAATTTATCTAAGGGTCTCATCTGCACGATGGTGTAAATATAAATATTTGGAAAACAGGAGTGTGCATTAGTAACTTACTTGATCACAGTGGAAAAAATACTGGAAAAACTCATATCTGATATTTCTCTCCTTCATATGGATGACATATGGATGACGTATGTAATTTTACCATTTAGAGGTGCACTTTTCTATGAGACACATTTCAGGAACAATTTTAAAATGAAACATTTTACTTCTCTATATGTACAAAGTAATTTTCCCATTTAGGAAGAAGAGCTTTTCATAAGTTGAAAGGATACCTAAAATATTTGAAATGAAGTGAGATGCCCTCAGTATTAAATGTAAAGCTGAGGTGTAACTGTGAAGAATTGGGTTGTTCAGGACTGTATTTTTGACAACAGCTTGAATAGCAGACCCAGAAAAACAATACAGAGTCTGGGCAAGTGTCTTAGCTGTTATTGCAGTGCAAGCAATAATTCATCAATCCGCCTTTCATAACATATAAGGTAATATCCCCACCTGGGATTAAACCATTGCCTTTGCCAATGGTCTCACACGACCTCCTATATTCAGTACAGTTAGCTTGGATACAAAACAGCTGATGGAGAAAGTACTGTGTCTGAATGTTTGCAACAGTGAAAGCCCAGTAGCATTTACAAAATCTTTGTTTACAGACTACCCGGCAGGAGACTATCACAATTTCCTGACTCTGTGCTATTATTTTTGTGTACAGATCCATAGGAAGTTTATTTTAAAAGTGGTAGTGGCTATTCTATAGAGCCAGTAGTGTTTACTAACATGAAAAAAATAGTAGGAAATTACATGAAATCAAATCTAAAGACTGAGACAATTTTGAGATGTCCCTGGAGCCCATACGAAGCCTGCAGCACATGCACTGATTCTTTCAGCTTCCCAGACATAGGGCATTACCCCACTGTTCCTGGCAATGCAGCTCCAGCTGAGGCAGGACTACAGCTTTCATTTATGTCCACACCCCTGAATTCACCCAGGGCACCCACAGCGTAGGTTGGATCATGGCCTGAGTCTGGAGTCAGCTGTCAGGAAGGACGCCTTGAGCATAAGGCAGGGAGTGGGTCCAATCTGAATCCTGCCCAACAGGATTCATACATCACATTGATATGTATGACATAGGCATGTGTGATGCTTAACAATGCATGAACAACTGTGAAGTTATCTCATGTATACTGCAAAAATGAACACTGATTAGCTACTGTCCAGCTAAGTACTTTAGAATAGCCAGTTTTTTACAGATGGTTTCATGTGTGAATTTGTGAACCATTTAGCCATTATATGACGTTCACTTTCATTTTGAAAGTCTGTTGCACACTTAAGAGTACCTATGCTGGAATAGCATAACATTTCTAAAGTTGTTCAAATTGGTTTTAAAATATCGATAAGTAGTGTTGTTGGGCCAGTTGAGTGAACAAGTACTGAAATTGTCCTAGGGGTGTTGTGTCCTAATGTGTTAATAGCACTGGATAAGCCTCACTTTGTGTATAAAATAAGTGGGTGGAGTTTTTTTGTAGCTCTAAAACTCCAGCTTGGATGGTGTAGGAACTACGTTCTTGCTATGATGATGACAAAAGAGACTATAAAAATGAACGTGTTACCACAGCAGCTTTATAGAGAACAAAATGCTAGTAAGTATGACTATTTTTAAAATTACAAAAGGTGAGTTTTCTATTGCTTGAACTGGTGAAGCAAAGTTTACTTGGAGTCACGTTATTAACTTAAAGAAGAAACAGATACTTATGTTCCCCTGGTGAGAAGTGGGGGGAGGGTGCTCTAGGACAAAGCATTTGAGGAATGTTGTCTTGATCCAAAAAAGCCATTACATTCCACTGCAACTAGCTGCTGCTGCTCCTCCTAGGATAGATAAGAAACTTTGGTATAGGGAATGCTTTCATGTGAATCAATTTTATTCTTCAGTCCCCTGCGGGATAACACTGAGAATACAGTGTATTTAAGGAGTGAGAAAACTCAATGATGAATTTATTCTGAGAATTTATAAGGATGCTATGCAGTTTGTACAGATCCACAGGAAGTTTATTTTAAAAGTGATAGTGGCTATTCTCTGTAACATAATTGGATGAAATGGAAACTTATAAGGATTAGCTTAAAATTAGCTTAGTTATTCTAGAATTTCACAGAACTTGAAGGCACCTTTGTCACCTATTTAATATCAGCTTAGCCATTTGAGGAAGAAACAGAAAGTATTTCAGGTTTCAGTGTGTTTAATGTGCCTGCCATTAAATAGGCTAAAAGTCACTGAAAGTGAAGGTTAGCAAAGTTAAATCAGAATATGTGACTGTAGATTAAATAAAGAAGCAACTCCAACTAATTGCTCATTGAAGATGAGTGTCCAGGATAGAAATCATGGTTTTGTAGTGCTGTATATTCAGTAGCAAACCATCTGCCCCATACATACCTGTGCTGTAATCTACAAAGCCCTTGTTTGTGCTCCTGGGTGTGTTCCATGATCACAAGGTGTTGGCTGCGCTTCATCATCTGTTAAGCCTGGGCACACCCTTAATTACTTGCCTGGAAAATCCTGAGAGCTCTTAAAATGCCTCTGTATGAAGAAGTTATTTATCACATCCAAGTCCTAAATGTGCTTTTTTTCCTTTCTCCCTTTCCTTCCTCTCTCCCCTGCTCAACTGTCTATATAATATTTTGGGGAAGGAGACAAAATACTTTGTGATAGTAGAAAGTACCATTAATGTCTTTAAGAAGGGCAGTTCTTAAAGTTGCCAAAAGCGAGCATTACATGTAAAATGCCAGTTGTGTAGATACCATTTACTTCCGCTGTTTGTTACACAGCCATGGCAGCGTTGCCAGAAATCTGTAAGACAGAGCCAGGGAGGGCTCACCTTTGCCCAGGCTGACATGCAGGGATTAACACGTATTTTCTTCTGCATACTTGTTTAAAAACTCCTGTTAACCTCTACATGGATCTAGTGAAAGTCCCTTAATCCTCTTTTGTGGGTAGCCAGGATTCCTACTGGAAGCAGGACCTTAAATGACAGCTCTGGGTGGAGCACACGGCAGTGCACACACTGAATACAGCTTTTCCCTGTTGCCAGCTGCTGAAACTGGTTTGCTTTGCTGCTCTTAGCTGGGTGTGGATCTATGACTTCAGGGCTTTAAACCCTGACATTTGGGGTCACTTGCCAAACAAGTGACAGGTGGGAAGGACAAGCCTTGCTGAAGATCAGAGATCTGTATCTCTCTCTCCCTGGGCAGAGCATTCAGATGTGGATGGCTGAGTTGTGTGTGTATGGCAAGATGTAACCATAGAGCATAGGTGACACTTACAGGAAGCGGAAAAGAGCCAAGGTTGCTCCCTGTACAATCCAACAGTTTGCCAAGAACAGTGTGATGAAGGGAGGTGGGAAGAGAACTGAGGAAGGAAACTGGGATGTTAGGCTGAGGGTAGATGGTGAAGAATGCTTTGGGACCTTCCAAAATCAAGTTGATAGATCTTTCCAGAATGGAATTAGTATCCCCATTCAAACTGCAGATGAAATTACTGGTTCTGGAATGATGACTGTGAGCTGACCAGATCACAGAGGGAAAGAAATCATACCACATTTCTGCAGTGGAATAGCCCCATCTGGAAATAACCTGGAATGGCCCTGGAGGGGAATTGACATCTACTGAACCACATTGGGTTTGAGTGGAACAGCTGCAAGATTCTTACTGGTGTGTTTTCCTTTGATATAGTATTGGCTCTTCCAGAAATACATCAGGGGAAAAAGCAGTGCTAAGTGTGATTTAAATGTTTTCTTAGACATGATGCAGAAAAATAAGATGGGAGTGGCAGATTGCTGCCTCATCATTGATCCTGGTTGGTCCACTCGTCTGGTTTTTAGATCCTTGGAACTGTCAAAGGAAGAGGAAGGTCTGGACTCTGCCATGGGAACTGGGGCACTGTGAATCAGTGGTAGAGTGTAAAAATTAAAAGCCAGGAGGAGTTGGCTTTATCACTTGTTGAAACATGAATGGAATGTTGTCTAACTTCCTTAACAGATCCTCTAGCCCAATGCAGAGCAGTGCCAGAGGTGAGCACAAAGCAGCAGAACAGCTGTCTTCCTAAAAATTCTCACATTACTGGAATAAGGAAATCGTAACTTCTCAGATTAAGTTTGTCTTCAGTCTTTAATCTGCCAAGCAAAGTAAAGCTACCACCTTTGCCTCTGGCACCACAGAAACGGTGACAGTTGTAAGGATAGCACTGTTCCTCAGTACTGACAGCACGAGTCTGATTTTTAGAAGGAATTCAGGCCTATGGTCAGGCTCAGGAAGAAGCCTGATATTTAAAATACAACTTAGAAATAACTTAGGTGGTTAAGGTTAGGCCAGCAACTTAGAAGCTATCTGATGAACCATGGGCATACTCAAGATCTTGTTGACAACTATAGTTTGTCACGTAACGGTAACTAGTAGAAAAGCTATTTGGGGGCCTGAATCCTGCTCTTGCACATACCCACACATGCTGTGCACTTGGTCAAGCAGAACACTTCTGCTGGAGCAGCAATACAATTGCTTCCCCTTCTGCACAAATACACGGTAGCACTGAGCTCAGAGCATTCATGGCAATTTGAAATGGCAGAGGAAGGTGACAGCCTGCTAGCTGTGGTCTCATCAGTTTGACCATTCTGCCTGAACAGGTTCAGATTCTCCTTTTCAGCTCTTAGAAGGGTGGTCACACACAAGGCTGAGATACTCTGTGCCCCTCTTCTTGCTTTAGTGTATGCAGCAGAAACAATCACCAAGACAGGAACAAAATCTTCAGCTTCTCTCATTGCCAGGCCAGACTGTCATACTTATGAACTTTTACAGACAGCAGAACCTTAAGCATAGGGAAGCTAGTACAGCTGCTACCAACTCAGCTAAGCCTGCACACACAGAAAAGGTGGGTTTGGAATTCCCAAGCTGAGGACAGACTCAGCCTCTGTCCTCTGTAGGTTTCAGGCAGGCAGCATCTCTACTGACATTTAAAAAGAGATCAAGCCAGTCATCATCACCTGAAGTAATGACTTGGGTTTCTGCATCCAAGAGAAAGGATCATGGAAAACTCCCTCTCTGCATTCCCAAGTACAGGCTTCAGCCCTGGTTCTCTAGAACCTGTACCTTGGTTTAATGGGTCTGGCAGTCACCACTCATTGTGAGAAAAATAAGGCACCTAACTCAGGTTAAGGAATTCCCTTCTCAAAGTCAGGTGCTAAAAAACAAGGCATGGAGATGTTCGATGTTCAATGTTACCTAACAAATCCATTTCTTGACTTCAGCCCAAGACTGTTCCCTTGCATGAGCTTATGCCATTGCAGCTCCAGTGGTTTAAGCTGTTGTCTTAAACCCCCACCACTTGCGCTTACCACCTAGGAGGAACAAATATATACAAATATGTGGCTCCTCAGCTGTTGTCATACGCAGTTCACAATACTCCCACTGTTCCTGCTCTTTGGTAGGGCAGTACAGCTGACTGCCAAAGTCAGATCCACTAGATCCCCTTCAATGCCTGAGTCATATTCAAAAAATTAGACAATTATATCACACTAGGCAGAGGAAAATGTTGATGCCTTCAAAAACCTGGCTCTTGCAGCTCCAATGAGTAGCAGGGAAGTCCACTAATATAAATACAAGGACTAGAGCAACACCAGGCTGTCTTCCTGTGTTCAATCCTTAGTGTCAAAAATAGCATGATGGGCAGAGAAGCAGCTCAAGAGACTCATATCAAAGTTGGGCAAGAAGTGTTGAGAGATGCATTTAGAAATTACTGTACAGTGTCTTGCTGGTTCTACTGCAGTAGTCCTCCAGACACATCCAAGAATTACAAGGCACAAAATGAAGGCAAAGTGGATCTGCTGAGCACAGCAGAGAACACATTTAAAAAGCAGCAACAGGTGGCAAGCAAGGCAGATGAAGCGTTATTCATACCTCTGTATATGTATGTGTATGTCAGTGAGGCACAACAGATGCACCCAGCAGGCTGGTTTGCTGTGCCCGTTTCCATTTCGGGTTCTGGTGATAAATGGCAACATACGAGTCTTTTTTCACTCCGTAACCCTTTGCAGTTGTTCAGTGGATGCACCCAGCACTCGTGTCTGCATGAATGCAGTCATGGATCACGAATGCCCACCACTTAATACCCGAGTGGGGCCTGTCATCGGGGTTTTGAGACAGATGCTGTTAGATAATGTTAAGGAAAGACAGACATGGTTATGGGCAAATTTCATATATCACAACTGTGATGTACTGAAGCAAACTGAACAAATACATATTGCTTCAGATTATTTTCTTATAGGTGAATATTAGAGATAATAAATATATTTTAGAAAGTATTTAAAATATGAACCATTTATTTACTTTTGCTCTTCTTTATCAGATTTATTGTTAGATCAATGACTCAACTTTACGTATCAGCATATTCCTCTTAAGCTATTTCCAAGCAGATCAAATAGTATTAAGTAACTTAGGGTAAGGAAAATTTCAGAATCCAATTTTTAAGAATTTGGCAACTACTTTTCTAGGAAGAATGCAGAATATTTGCATCTTCACATTCAAGGCTGTTATCCATGAATAACATTTTATATCCAAACGATACATGGTACTCAGACAGACAGTAAAATTAACCACCTATATCTAAGTTTAGTTTAGTTTGCTTTTACTACTGTGTACTAGTATTACTACTGTATTCCAGGAGAGGATACTGCTGGGGCTTCAACTTTTCTACTACAAACTTCTGACTGCCTTGTGATCAGAAAAAAGTGTCCACTGAACTGTTTCCCTAGCTCTATTAAAATAAACAGCCAAATAAACTAGAATAAGTTAAGAAACATCTATCTTTGTAAATTTTGGTTAAAGATTTAGGTGCCTAAGATTTTTTCTGAATTATCTTCATGTTGTTCAAAATATACTTAACTTGAAATGTTCCTAGATCATGTTCAATTTGGACAGAGTGCACATAATTTTGGATGAAATGGTGCTAAATGGTTGCATTGTGGAAACAAACCGGAACAGAATTCTCACCCCTCTGTTTGTGCTTGACAAAGTGGCAGAAAGCTAGGAAGATGCAAGATAGGAAGATGCAAGACTGACTACAGCATTCTACAAAAGATGGCGAAAACATCAAGAATGTACTGACAGCAGTTTTCTGATGTTGCAAGACTGACTCATGCAATACTCAGATTAGTTGGAAAATATTTTCCATTTCTCCTATAATCTGTGTACCTAATGGGAAAGATGCAACTAAACATGTAGATGCATTTGGATGTAGCTCTACTGACCCAGCAGAAATCTTTCTAGAATGGTCAACAGTTTTAAAAAGGACTGCAGACGAAGAAATGGAAACTTACCAACCAGGTATAACATGGTATTACATAGCATTGTGCCAGACCTAGAAGACAGAAAATATAGAAATATAAATTCTGAGTTTCAGTCCTTCCCTTAAGCATCAACTTAATTTATTTTCAGTTCTGTAACTTCTATGACCACTTTTAAAGTAGATTCATCCTTCATCAAAAAGCTGGTTAACTTCCCTTTGCCATGCAAGTCATGGATACAAAAGAAAAGTACAGATATATTTAGTATTTCTGCATACCGTGTAAGTTGTAACTAGAAGTATTTAGCACTTAAATATTATAACATTAATAAAAGATAATTCAAATCAGAAGTTTAATGATCTTTTATCATGTTGGCTTCATAAACTACACAGACCTTTTTCATTTTGGTATTTTTTTTCTTTTGTATGTGCTATCCATGCATCAAGATTAAAACTTTTACAAAAGATGAGTAATAAGATATGCAAGTTTCTCAGTACCAGGTAGGTACCAAATCAAATCTCCCTTCTTGAGCAGGAGGCCATAGCTACACTGACTTGCATTCACAGGCATACAGCATGCTGAGCCACACCTGCATGCTACACTGTAAGTCATGGAAGAGTCAGCAGTCCGAGCTTACTTCTACTTACCCTTCTACAATTATCTGGTTCCTTCTTCATAACCTTCACCCCAACCCCAGGCATAACTTGACACTGAATGAGCATATTCTGTGTGAGCTGTACGTATGAAAGCACATACTGGTCACATAAAAACTGCACCCAGAAACCAGGGTCTAAGGAGCAAAGAGTGTTGTGAGAATAGTCCACATGGCTTTAACACAATAACACATTCAGCAAAACAAGATGACATTGGGTCTGGAGCACATAGCTCTATAAACCTGTGTACAGGTGTTCTTACTGAAGCACGATAGGCACAAGAGTGGGCAGGAAGGAGATTCCCCTCCAATGCTGCATTGGGGAAAATGTAAAAACCAATACTGTAAAGTCCTATGAATAATGCTATGAAAAGACATCTGGCATCAACCTGATCTATATGTGCAAAGGCGGAATCTTCTGGCAAGCCTCCTTCAGCAGCGGCGCGAGAAAAGGTGGTTACCAAAGAGAACTGGCACAGAACAAAACTTACCACACAGACTCAACTATAATAGCCTTTCTTTTTTTCTGTTATCAAGTAGTTAAATATCTTCAAGGACATATTGTCACTTTATCTTACTGCAATCCACTTTTTACCAATAAATACCACATGCTGAAACCAAAGCAGCCACTCCATCTCAGGTAAAGCTGAATCAGCTGTATCATCTGACCCAGATTTTATTCCAATGCAGTGAAGACCTATAACCTCAGGTCAACGGGTTCACTGCAGAGCACCAAAACCTGCCACATGCAGGGTTATCACTCCCAGGCTAGTTCTTAGAAAGTTGCATTGTCTAATTCTGAAAAGATTTGAACACAGCAATGAATTTGTGACATCAATAGTTCTTTTAAACCTTTAAAAAAGTATGGCACATTGTCCAGAACATGTATAAAGATTTAATAAGTACTAATGAAGTATTCAGAGGAGACAGTTTTATATGTTGCAAACATTTTAATGATTACTTTTGAGCTTACACATTGGGTGGTTTTTTTTAAACTTCAAACTGCAACAAGTTAAATAAATGTTTATAATATACAAAGAAAATACAACCAAAAGTAAAACTTGCTTTAAGTGTGCCTCGCACTAGGAACCAGTGTTTTTTAATAGCTTTATTGTTGAGCTGCACAAACACACTTAAGGATTTGATCTTTATAGCAGGGCATTTGAGAAATCAAAATATATTCCCACTTGAAAGAAAAAGAAGAAAAATATGGTTGTGCATGATTATATGCAAAAACCCACTAAAATACTCCAATAGTGCAGGCACCATTAAAAAAGAAAAGGCTGGAGATGCCCATTAACTCTAAGTTTTAAAGGAAACAAATTTCTGACCAGTTAGCTTAAAGCCAGCAAAACAGGGATCAGTGATGGCAACTGTAGTGTACAAGGTATTAAATGACAAACTTTACACAATACACTGTTAGAAATTTGTATCAGTGAACACTGAAAATCTGATGATCTGTTCTTTGGAACAGTCAAACAGAAACACCTTAATTTCCAGTTGTGCAAGCCCTTGAAGCATCACACAGTGTTCTGTGCCAATTTCTTGCTGGCTGTGTAGTTACAGGGATTTATTTTGTCATTAGCAGCTAACAAACATTCCACATGTTCCTAAAGCCTCACAGGTGAAAAAAGGCAAGTCTCGTCAGAGCACAGCGTGGAGATCATATTTTTTGCACACAAACACAAGAGGCTTCGCTAGTATCAAAAAACACTTCCATGTTCCATATTGTGGCCAGCAGCTCAGTTGAGATGGAAGCCTTTCTCCATGGTAGCAGCCAGCAGACGCTCTCTCATAATCTCCTCCGAAGAATACTCAGGCAACTTTAGGTAATGCACACATGTATTCACAGATGGATAACTTGCATCTGTAGCATCAACCTGAGGAAAAAAAAAAGAATGTTTACTGCAGTTGTTTGCAGCACTCGATATGGAAGTTAAAAGTTGTAAAGTCCTGTAATTTATGGCAGTTACTGCATATGTAACACCAGTTGTCAAGAAACAGTAGCATCAGCAAAGCTACAGACCAACTTACAAATATGTTTGCTTTATCTGTACAATGACACTTTAAAAATAAATATATGAACTATATTTTATATATGAAATATATTAAATATATTAAATACAGAATACATATATAGGAAGTCAGAGAACAGATCCGAAGCAGAGGTTGGTACTGAAAGCTTAGCATAGTGCCATAAATTAACTGAAAATAAAATAAAAATCATCACTGTTAACATAGAAATGATTGCATTCAAAAGCCAAACCAGCTGGTTTAAAGGGTGACCTGAAGAAGCCGTACCTTGCGTACAACAGTGAGCCGGGGATGTAGGTTGGCCAGTCCTCCTGGTGGGAGTGTTGAACAACCAGTGGTGAACTGGAGAAAAGCCTTCCTCTCATCCGAAGACATACCACACAAGACTCTCACAAATCGAAGGAATCCAGGGCTTAAAATAAATCAAAATAATCAGTTCTGGTAACATTACAAGAAAGCATGTGGGTTTTTTTAATTTCTCTTAAGACATTCAAATTACAACCTTTAGTCATGTTTAAGCAGACATCATAAGATTCTAGGGCCTGTTGAGTTTTAAGTTAAGAATAAAAAAAGCTTAAAATCTATTAAAATACTTCTTTAATCTCCTTGCTGAGTATTAGTATTACACAGAAGAACGTAGGTACATACTTATCTTGGAGTGTTATTTGGGTACCTTGCATATGAATGGGTAGAGAAGTAGATAGAGCTCAAACATTCTACGAGAAGAATCCAACTGCCTATAATCTTGAAGACTTTTTCTGCACCAGTACTACAGTATAAAGTCAATTTATATTTCATTTCATTTCTATCCTGTTTTAGACCCTTATGTGAAAAAAGTAGGAAAAATATAACAGACTACAACAGATGTTCAAGAAATCCTCTGCTGCTTTCATCCATACGAACCCAGGGAACGAGGGGAAAGAGAGGGCATGAAGAAAGCACAGCCTGCTGAAACACTCCCTCAGGTATAAGGCACTGTAATCTCAGCTACATCTTTGCATGCAGGGCAGGGTCAATGGAAGAATTGCTCCACACAATCTTAGACTGATAAGGATCCTTCAGCAGACTTACACTAACGCAGTTCCAGAAGTGATTTGTGTGTTATTGCTACCAAACATGACAAGCAGCAAAAAACCCCCAAACCTAACAAACCCCAAAACACCAAGACCACATCCTGATAGACAACCACCAGTATACATTTGTCCCCTGCATAGTACACTTGAAGAGAAATAAGAAATAAGGCCAAGTAGCAATTGTACCCAACTGAAAAAAAGTTATAACCACCTAACATGAGAATAAAAACTCTAAAATGCTATTTTTAATAGTCTGTATTAGTTAGCTGCCATTACATTTTCACTAGTTGTTCTCATTTTAATAATTTTCTTATTCTCTCTCATCACAAAACCACCAAGTACCTTCTAAACTATTTGTTGTAACATACATGGTTATTTCACGCTGTTTTAGACAACCACTTGCTCTTCAGGACCCACCAATCCCACCCAATTTGGCATCTTCATCTAAAGAATATTCTGTACATTTTGTCACTTAATGTTATATTTTAGCTAATACTTTAAAATCACTCAGAATATAAGTACCTATCTCTTGTATATCCCAGTTTGGGTTCAGTATAATTGATGATATCCTCAGCTGCCCAAGAAGGCGATTGATTTCCACAAAGAATCATCTGAACCTCTTCATGGCTGAAGGAACTCAGCTTCTCCATTGGAAAGACTCTGTTGAAGCCATCTTTAATTTGTACAAGATACAGTTATAAATATGAGTCCAAATAATGTTTATAAAATAATGTCAGCATTTCAAATGTATTTTAGTCAAACCAGAATCAACAGTTTCTTTATTAATGTAAATGGAACCTCTTCAAGATTAAAAATGGCATAGGTAATGCCAAGGTATTCTGAAATTAGTATCTTACCTGTTGCATTCTTAATTAAAAAGTTTATTTTTGAAAGCCATTCGATGCCACCACTTTAAACCAACATACTCTAAACACCAATTACTCCACCTAACTGCATATATGTTCTGTTATATTTAAAATTACCTCTGAATGCCTCCATTTGTTTCTGTATACCAGTATGCATGCAGAAGTCAAACATGAGATCTACATACTCCTCTGCATTATCCATTGTTACAGTCTGGAAAGACAATAGATAAATACTGTAAGAATTCTCTGTGCATTAGAGTTACTGCTGAGACTATAAAAATTTAACTGCTCGTTAAATTGTAAAGGTAGGTAGTTTCCTTACCTCATCTTCACCACCTGGTTTGAGATCCACAGCTGTAAACCCATATACTTTGGATGAAGGGCAAAACTGAAAATTTAGACTTCAAAATACAAAGATAGTTAGCAAACAAAGCAAACAAGTCTGCTACTACTTTTGTAAATACACCAGATTTACAACATGCACCCCTTACACCCGAAAGTATCTCACTAGATTTGAAACTGCTGTTGGTGGATCATTTTGTACCACTGTTCATGTATATACAACAGTACAGAACTACAAGTAGTAATGGACTGCACAGATAATACAGGTTTCAAATGTATGGTATGCACATGCATATACTCATCCACCATTTATTTGCATTGGATAACCATTGAAAATGTCAGAGTTTGATATCCAGAAGCTATCAGCTTCAGAACTACTCAAACCATTTAATTCAGTTCACAAACTCAGAAAAATTTCCATTAATTTCCAGCACCAACAGTTACAGAGCCACTTAACATATTAGGTATTTAGGCCCTTCAACGGTGCTACTTGCTTTCTCTCCATAACAAGTCAAGCTAAAGGCTATAGCCTTCCATGCCATTTCCCAGAAACTGTTATCAATAGACCATTTACACCATCTGTCCAGAGCAGCCTGACTCCTCAGGCCATAAACTGGGTGTTAAGAGGCCTGTGAGATGGGAGGATGCTCCTGTCCTCACACCCATTGAGGAACTCCCCACTCTGAGGGAGGTACTAGGCATTCCTGCCTGAACTGGAGGATGTATAACCTTGGAGTCTTGGGACTTTTTTACCACTCGTGGGATCCAGAGGAAGACTGCAGCCACCACTCTTCAACCAGACTGCAGCCACCACTCTTCAACCAGACTGCAGCCACCACTCTTCAACCAGACTGCAGCCACCACTCTTCAACCAGACTGCAACCACCACTCTCAACTGGACTGCAACAGCACTCTCACCAACAGGTTTTCCCCTCTCCTTTTACTTTGGACTCAGGGGGCCCAACAAACACCACTCTGTTCATGCCCCAGGGTGCTGAGTTATACATTTGGGTTTTGTGGGTTAAAACCAATTGTTTGTCTGTATAATCATACTTATTGTATTATTTTATTAAATTGTTATTCTGACTTATCATCTCTCTTTTGAGTTGGGTTCATTTCCCCTGCCAGTTTACCTTTAAAGCAGCACACAGTCCTACAACACTGCAGTGTAGCCACACTTAAGTTTAAAGAGTAGGAAACTGAGGAAGTGAGAAAATTCTCAAACCAAGGAAGAATATGGCTGCATCTCTAATGATTCCCCCTTGCAATGATGTTATTTAAAATTAAGAAATCTTCATTTTTCATTATATTTGTTGACTTTTGTCTCTAACACAACACAGTTTGTTTATCTATGAATAAATATGAAAACTCTTACCCCAAATCCTCTATGCTAAGAGGAGGACCCGAACCCGATGGATTCTTCAGCATTAATTCCTGTAGTTTTGTGTTCTTTTCATCCTCTGACAGATTTTTGTTGCTTAAAATTTGACGCCTTTTAATTGCAAGGTCCTTAATTTCTTTTAGAAACCTAGCTCTATGTGGATTTACTAATTCAAAGTCTTCCCATGTTAAAATTCCATTAAACCAGGCTGGAGGTTTAGGTTTTGGTGGATCAAGAATAAATTCTGACTTGGAGTCTTCTTCCAGACTTCCTACTGACAAGGAATCATGCCCTTCTTCTGTAGAAGCCTCCGACTGGCTTTCAGTACAGTGCAAGTCTCTGTCACCCCGTGATTCGTATATCAACTTACTCATGTTACTTTTAATGTCCCCCATACACATGAGTTTAAAAAAAGGCTTAGAAATGGGTAAATCCACAAGTCTATTGTCCTGAATGCATTTAGCCAAGAAAATTCCAAGGAAATGAAAGAGTTTGGTTATTCTTTCAAGCTCATCACTATCTTGTGGGAATGGTGCTGTGAACAGTCCACATGATCTCTGTACATAGTAGCCAGGTGGTTTCAATCCACCACCAATATCAACCTGATTTAACAGACAAAAAAAGCTAATATTATTAAATTCACCTTTAACAATGTATTTGCACAGTCTAAATTCTTATACTCTACTACTCTGTTAAAAAGAGAACAGGTAAAAAACCAAGCTGTGGAGCAGAGTGGTCATTCTTACCATGATGACTAGCTTCTCTATGATCATGTGTTCTTTCTTCCTGGATATCTAGCTCATTTGTCTTCCCCCCCCTTTTTTTTTTTCTTAACACAAGCATCCAGTTTAATATACAAATTAAAATATACCTGACGAGACTCATCATCTGGAAAATCATCATCACAAAGCCAAGCTCCCAAGTCTGTCCTCTGAAATTCTGCTGCAACCAATGCATAAAATTCCAAGGTAGGACCCAGGCCTGTTCCTTCCTCCCCTAAAAACTCAACCTAGAAAAACATAAGGAATGTTAATAATAACAGAAAATCCTAGTGAAATGTTCAGTGTTGGTTACAGAACAGGATATTCAATAAATATCCTGTCCAGTACTTTAGAAATAGCTATCCTAACCTCGCTCTGCTAGGCAGATATGCTTTACCTCTAGAACAGATTTTCTGTCTGCATGAATCTGCATGACATTTTCTGCCCATTCCATCAAGGATTCACCTCGCGGAACTTTTACTCTTTCATGTTTGAGGCGCCCAACTCTGAATTCTCCTGGATCATCACGTCGCACTGTGCTTGTGGTCCTTGTCCGTTCAACAGTGGCTTCACGTCTGTTCTGCAGCCATACAATTGCTCTGGGAAAAAACCAAACAACTTGTTTAAAACTTTGATGCCCAGCAACATGAAAACTTGAAAGTAGTCACTAATAAAATATTACCTGTTAATTACTAATTAGCTCCTAATTTTTTTTGAAGTATAAACTGCACTATCTCAGAAATACCTGAAATGCCCCAATATGGGCTGCTTCATATTTTATAAAGTCAGAAAACTGGAAAATTTTTAATATAAGCACCAGCTTCTGATGATAGCACCCATGAAAACAATACCATTACTGATCTTGAACTTTTAATCACAGATGCTCAAACCTGTTTAGAGACAAGCATTACACTATTCAGTATATACTGTAAGGCAGTTATGCATCACCCCATTAATACTGACCAAGTTCTACAGCAAGATTTATTTACTTACACACTCCTTAGAGCAACACAGAACCAAGGGTCCAGCAGAATCATACATAAATAAACCCATATCAGTGAAGGAAGAACAGCTGCCTCTAATGGCAATACTTATATGAAGTCAAATTTTCAATTTCTTGTATGTATTGTCATCTATGCAGCAATAAACTATCTACCAAGCTACTGTCTGTTGGTTGTTTTGCAAATATGGTCAAATGTCATGATGGAGTGTACACACCCACAGTTCATACAGAATATGAGTTTAAAGAACTATTTCCAGTATTTTAAGAGCTCTTTACTTACAAAGTAAGTAACATACAGTGTTTCCTGAGGGATCTCTTTAAAACACAATTTTTCTAAAATATTACCTTTTTTCAAAACAAACAAAAAAAAACCCCCCAACACACGTGGTCCATTTTTCTGGACCATTTTTCTGTAAAAGTTAAACTTTTACACAGTAAAAAGATTTAAATACCTTTTCTTCTCCTTCTTTTTCTTTCTTTCTAAATGCCTCGTTTTATAGTCTTTATGAGGTATTTCTACTGTGAATTAGACAACAGTAATTTCTGCAATTCTCTCTATACACCTTGGTTTGGAAAACAAACAAGCAAAACCAGCCAAGAAAACCCTCAAAAACCAATTCTTTTTTCTCATTAGATAAAGGTATACCAGCAAAAATGTTTACACTGCCTATATACTCTCAAGGTAATCACTGCTGTAATCAAAATATTAAGGATTCCGAGTTAATGAACTCTAGAGCATACCGTTAAATGTTTTGAAGTCTGATTTTGTTACAGTTTCATTGTGCAGCTAGTAACTTTCAAAATAGCATCTTTTTGTTAGATTTCTTCTGTTTTTTTAAGACTTCAGTGAATTAAAAATAAATTAACCAAAACAATCATAAAACAATTGCAGGAACTATAAAAGGATTTGTGATTTGGTGTATGTTTTAAAAACCCATTTAATTTATATGATTTGCAGAATGTTTTCTATTTTGTTTTTCAGTCCTTTATGCAATGAACTGCAACCCAGTCAAATTACTGCCTGATAGGATAACCTAGCTAGAAGTACACTAGCAAGTCTTCAGCTAAAGTTAAAAAATGAAATTTCTTGTCTTTCTAAACTTTTCCATCTTCTTCCTTCTAGTATCCAAAATGCTTCACATGTGGCAAGCAAAATCTGTCTCATTAGGATAAGGTCCTTCTGCAAATCAGCAATTTATTAAAAGGAAGCTGTCTTACTTTTTTTTTTTTTTTACCTTGATGCTCCAAATGCTGTGCATGTGAAGTACAACTGTCTTGTTTCAAATGGAATTAAGAAAGGACACTTGCTTGTTAGTTGCTCACACCAGTCTGGCAAAGCCCCACTTGCTAGTGCCAAGGGTTCCTGTAGTTTAATGCAGAGGGGAAAAAAAACAACAATGTTTTTAATATTAGACTCAGGTGGTCCCAACAAGTTTGTAACTAACTACACAGACACCCAATACACCCAAAGTACAGAGTTTTCGTCTGTGCTTAAGTTTCTTCCTTAGCAACTGACACTTCTTCCCCCCCTTTTTAAATGCTATCAACATGGAAACTACATGAGGAATGGCTGAGGTCACTTGGTCTGCTCAGCCTGGAGAAGCAGAGACTGAGGGGAGACGACATTGCAATCTACAACATCCCCACGAGGGGAAGCAGAGAGGCAGGTACTGACCAGTGAAGAGAGTCAACAGGAAACAGCATGAAGCTGAGTGGGGGTGATTTAGGTTGGATATTAGGAGAAAGTTTTTCACCCAGAGGGTGGTTGGGCACCAGAACAGGCTCCCCAGAGAAGTGATCACAGCACCAAGCCTGACAGAGTTCAAGAAGAGTTTGGACAACACTCTCAGTCACACGATGTGAATCTTTGGGTGTCTCGCACAGGGCCAGGATCAATGATCCTGATGGGTCTCTTCCAACTCGGCACATTCAGTGTTCTGTGATTCTACAAGTCTAAGTTTATAAAGTTTCTAGGACTCAAGGGTGCTTTGACATAGACACTGAAAGCTGTAGTAAATCTGGGGGTATGTACTACTCAAAACACCGGGGAGATCTAAGGATCCAATTACCTAGAGAGAATTACTCCTGAGTTTTGCCCAAAAGTGATTAGGATACTACCTTCTCAATACCAGAAGACACAAAAGAAACTCGGTGGTAGTAAAGATGATCCCCATTGAAATATTACTATAGTCCCTTCTAAAATAAAGAAGGCTACAGAAATTATTACTATAAGGATGTTCAGGGTGCCTGAACAATCTATAAAAGAACACAAAAACCTGAACTTTTTTTTAAACAAAAAATTAGGGCAACTTAACTGTAATTAAAAAAACCCAAACCTCAAAAACCACACAAGGGCTAAGTCAAGAATTTTCTTCAAATCTTTGTTAAAGAAAACATAGTTCTTTGGAAGAACTACACCTTAAAATTTCCTTTTTAATGTATCTAACTGACCTGGTACCAATAAGATCTTTTCTAGATGCTATTTTTGAAAGCTTTGTGTAGAATATATATGCCATAAAATGTCTGTGAACCTTAACATAATCAATTGCCTTTCTTACATTATCATCAGGCAGACATACAGACATATACACACTACGGTTGTAACATCAATGGCTGGTACAGAAAAAAATTATTATTCATAAGTAAAATATAATCAAGAAAAAAAGTTTTGTATGAAAAAGAACTGTATGTTTTCATTCAGACTCGTCTATTCTTACATAATTTACTCATCCAAACTATAAAGAAGAAAATACGTATGAAATAATTCAAAAATCAAAATGGCGAAAAAACTATTAATTTCAAACAGTCTAAATAAGGAAGAGAATAATAAAGGCTTAAAAACAATGACACACATACATTGTGCATAATACATTAATGTAATACCTCAATCTGTTGCAGAATCTTTGTAGTAATTTTTTTGCTTGTGAATTCATCTGGTGGAAAGTTAAACTGAGGATGCTCATCTCCTTCTAAAAATAATCAAGAGAAAATTTTTACTTTATTTTGTTTTCATTAAAATATTTTAAAAGCTCTGCAAAATAACTAACTTACCTTCCTGAGAAGTTCGTGCTGTGTAAGGGTCACTGGCAACTATATACAAAATTCTAAGTAATTGCAGAACATCTTCTACTCCACAGGAGTTCTGTCCGCTGCCAGCTTTGGCCTGAGGTTGTTCTTTTGCCAAACTAAGGATATCAGAATTTTGAAGAGTAGAAATGGCTCCCTGACTTAATCCAGATTTTGATCCATGTTCACAAAAATCCTGTGAAAAAAAGAATTAACAATGAAAACTGCTTTCTTTAGGACTGTGCACTCTAAGTTGATGATTTAAAAAAATCAAAATGGTTACTGTGTTCAAACTTAACACAGTCAAGTTGTGCATGGTGCAAATCATGATTCAAATGCATTTCAACACAACTATGTTTAACAGAAGACATTAAAATAAAAAGGCCAAGAGCAGCAAAACCTAAACTTGATATTGGCTTTTGAACATTCAGCTTCCCTATCCATGTCATAGCTCTCCCTCCACAAGAATCTTTAAAGCTGCAAAACAAAGCACACAGCCATTCATAATAAAAAAAAGTTTGGATGCAGACATATACCTTGTATGCAGCTATGAGCTGGGAACAATTTCTGTTTTTCCTAATACTTTTATTAGTGCCGGTTAATTTCCAGTGGCGCAGGAAAGCTGAGTCTGCATTCTTCTGCAGGTAGGTTATCAAGTCATTCTTTGGTAATTCATCAGTGCCAAGGTACTGCTCCACATGCTCTACTGACCAGCAACCCTACAACAGGAACCACCAAATGTTGGTTCTTCCTGATTGTAAAGTCTTGAAGATTTCACATGCATTACATAATTTTTTTAAAGGAGCATGCATTTACAAATATACTCACGCATATCCCTTAAGTAATTGAAGACAGTTAGTTTTTTTTAATGTAGCATTTCAAAAACTGCAATAGGATTTCTTTTGCTTTTGTTAGAACCACAGAACATAAACAAAGGCACAGAGATAGGTCTTACCATTTTTCCACTTTCTTTCTCTTTATCAGAATCCTTCATTTCTCTGTACATGATTCTAGATATCAAAACAATGAGTTAATATTTCATACTCATAGCACATCCTCTAAATTATGAAGTCATACATTGACCTGTTAGACATCAGTGACATTTAGACAATATGATGTAAATCAGCAACAGCAGCCGCTCTCTGCTGCACAGAACATCTGGGATACCCTAATAAGCTCTATTTTCATGATGTTGATATTTAGCTTGCAAAGTATTTAATTTATGCTTCCTTAAGTGAGGTTTGAGTAATCAAACAACCTTCACTGTACACATTTCCCAAACCAACTTTAGATTTTTCACTACACACGCACCAACTCTTTGAAATTTTTAAGACCTACGGTAGCTTACTGTGCATTAACTTAGGAGATATGCATATTCACAACTGTTTCTCATGCTTTTTAACTAGAAACTTATCTTTTCTCTAGGACTGTAAACCCCATGGGATTTTTCCAAGGAGGTCCCTGAACAGACAAAATTCTTTTTTCCTTGGTCAATGCTTGACTTTTGGAATGTTAACAAATCACAGTTGAGCATTAGAGGTTATGAGGTTTTTTTGTTTTGCAGGCACAGCAGTAGTTTCAAAACGAGTAGGAACATACTGACAAACACAAAAACCCCACCTAATTCTAATATTGCTTCTTACAGAGGAAGAAGAAAAAAATTAACATTGTTTTGCATCCATTTCCTAATCAGTCACAGTGTTCTCTACCCAGAATAATAAACTAGTGAGCTTACGTGTAGGTTGGCTCCCAAATACGCCTAAGTTTGTCAGATTTCACACTGCCATTACAGGAGAGCTGTAACAATTTCTGTACATAGTAAAAGATGGTAGATCGAAAGTTTGTTAGAGGCAGTTCTACTTCTCGAGTTGTTCCAAGACCTGAAACTTTCAAGGTAAGTGCTAAACGTGGTGAAGGCATGCACTCAACCTCTTCCAAGAGTTCTGAATGAGGTGTACCTGCGTGTGAAAAATCATTTGAGAAGCCATTAATACAAAATATATAACGCATTGCAAGTTGGCTGCAACATCAATAAAGTGCACAATAATGAAGTGTAAAGACTTTCTGTACACACGCCAAAGAGAAGATACTGAGTTTTAACTACAGACTATATCTAAGGGCTATAATCAGAGCACTTTTTCATGTGAGTAAAGCTAACTGGAATTTTTGAAATCCCTATTGATCCTTACATCTTGTTATCATCTTTCATATTATCACAGCATGTGCTTTATTCTTTTCACACACAGTATCTTCCTTTCAGTTCTTCAACATCAACAGCAGTTCATTTCCACATACACTAAAGCCTATTTATTCCTTTCTGTTATGCACATTGAGTACCTCCACACTGATGAACAGGAATGAACTAAGGAGCAAGACCAGGTGCTATGCTGCTGATCGCACAGACGGCTCCCTTACTGTATTACCTTCCCCCTTGCCTCTGCTTTGGACTGTTTCAGCAAGCCCTCTCCAATCAAAGCTATTCTGGGTAACTCTAAGACAGTTTAATCCCTGCAGGTGGAACCAGACATACCAAGAGATTTATCACATCTTTATCCTATCAAGAGATTTTATTATTTATCATTTTAAGAGATGATCCGAGTTAAATTCATGAGTTTGCCTATTTTACACAGCATTTAATTTACTTTTTCCCTAGTAATGCTTGGACCTGTGGAGGTAGATGAAACTCTCACTCAAACAGAGAAAAGCCACAAAGCCACAAAAGCATGTTGTTCTGGTTAACAGTGATAGGATCCCCAGAACAGTGGGCCCCTTAACAGTGAGTCTCCATCCTAAAGCCAGATTAAGCATCATAAATATCTTGTCAGCATACCCGGTGGAGGGATTTCTAGGTCAGTTGTCTGCTGGACATTAGTACGACCAGGTCTTGGGTCAAAAGCAGGAACCAAAGCAGAAAATTGCCGTTTCAATACATAATCATCATCCCATGTTCTTCTACGGCCTCCTTTGGTTTCATACTCCTCTTCTTCCTATAAAAAAATGTAGTTGTTTTTTAGATTCTGCTACAAAAAATCATTTAAACAAAAAATTAAAACTCAGGGAATACAGCAGTCACATAAACTGAACTGCAACTCAGCCCTGGTGAGGCCACATCTGGAATACTGTGTCCAGTTCTGGGCTCCTCAGTACAAGAGAGACATGGAGCTCCTGGAATGGGTCCAGCTTAATCAAAGATGACTAAGAGACTGGAGCATCTCTCTTATGAGAACAGACTGAGATATCTGAGCCTGTTCAGCCCGGAGAAGAGGTGACTGAGAGGAGACCTCATCAATGTATACAAGCATCTGAAGGGGGGGTGCCAAGAGGATGTAGCCAAGCTCTTCTTGGTGGTACTGAGAAATAAGACAAGAGCCAAAGGGCAGAAACTGATGCACAGAAAGTTCCATCTGGATATGAGGAAGAACTTAATTACTGTGCAGGTGACTGAGCACTGGAACAGGTTGCCCAGAGAGGTTGTGGAGTCTCACTGTGGTTCTTGTCAACATTCTGTCAATTCTTTACGTCTTCCCCAATTTCAGAGAAAACTGACATAGAAGAAATCAAAGTAGGCACTTAACAGTTTTAGTTCCCCTTAGCAGGAACCAAAATTATCAAAACTGCAGACATAGAGAAACCAACAGGGCTAACCTTATAATGGGTATATTTACAGTTTCTGGAAAGAATTAAACATTCCATGAAGCACCAGAACACAGGAAAAATACAAAGTATTGTAGATGAGCAACCTTGGTGTAGATATTGTGTGTATTCCACAAACTTTGTAATACCATAAATTCAAATAAGCCAATGGCGTCAAAATAAACACATTAGTTTTTCTGAAAACAAGAAGCAATTTTTTCCAAAGTGTATCACATATTAGTATATAAAATATACACATTTTATCCAGAGATTAAATCAAAAATACTAGAACTATTATGGTGGGGGAAAAAAAACCCTAATTTTGAATGAGCTTTAGCAAGTGTAAATTGCTTATGAATTTTCTACAACAAGTTTTTAATCTCTTGAACTCCTCACTGAGAAGAATTACATGGTATATCAGAGGGAATAGTTCTGGAGCCCAAAAAGGGAAAATTTTCTTTTCCAGACCTGCTTCTTGCTGTGTAGTCTCAATGAAAGTCTATTTCTGCTATTTCTGCTGCTTCCCATGAACAATAGTAACTCCGTTTAACATTTTCTGAAAAGTGGTCAACAGTCTACAAACTAATGTCACTGTTTGCATCGCAGATCTATTTAAGTAGCACTAGCTTTTTTCTTCCTAATTTTGTATATTTGTGCAGAAGGTGAAATAACAAAATAGTTCGTAATGTACCAGAGTTTCTATTAAGAGCATAATCACAAATTTAAAATGCTAAATATTTTGGTTCAAATAAATAAAACTTTGCATATTAAATGCAACAGGAAGCTTCTGTAATTCCATAAACCAATATTTACTTTTATTACATAAAACATTAAGTTATTATTAGTGAAGTCTTATATTTTGCAATATCCATGCTGATCACTTCAGTGGTGGTAGTAGAAGACCAACCGTTATTCCCTTCCACTAAAGAACAACCAGATGAAAGGCCAGAACTCCCAACAGTGTAAGCAAAAATCTATTGCCCCCACCCCATTGTTTTTTTGGTGAGGTTTTTTTTAGAAGACATAGTTGCTCTAACAAACTTTTTGCTTCATGCAAGCCTACAGTTAAACACATCCTAGAACTGTATCATTATGAAAATGCAGCAGCCTACCCACAAAGTCGTTTCCACTGTCTGTCATTTTGTTCCCAGGCTGGTTTTAAGATGTTCATTCTGACCTATGCGGTCTCAGGGTGTGCTGGTGTTCAAAACCACTTTTCTTGTATTTTTTTATTATATGCAAGAAACTAAAATCTAAATAAAATTGTTTTAATTAATGGAAATATTATAGCTAGGACTTCTTACTGCCAAAAAAATCTGTTGATTTTTAATGCATCTGCTAGTCAATTAAGATACCATCTTATGCTAACTGTACCATACCATAACTTCTTCATATTCCTGATCTTCTTGGTTATCATCTTCATTTTCATCATCTTCTTCATCTGGTTCAGGTAGATCCTCATCATCATCTAATTCTGCCAATAGAGTGCTAGCTCGGCAGCTATCAAGAAAATCTATAATAGATACATATATATATACATTTACATACAGAACAAAAGTCAAGAATAACCTTTAAAGCAGAATTTTTAAAATTAAAGAACAGAAGCATTGGGCAGAGTGAAAAAACAAATCTCACTAAAACAAGAAAGAAAACTAAAACATTGCTTATTGCATAAGAAGATAAAAAGATGTGTTAAAAGCACATTTAAAAAGTCCATGGCTTTAGCACATAGCTAAAAAGTTCATGGGTCTACTCAAGACCATAACTAACAAAAGCAGTACTTAATATTGGTATAATTAATAGTGATCAAGAGTGATCAGTTTTTTGTTTGCTTATAGCAAACATAATTACACTTATTTTAAGTTAATAAACATCTCAAAAAAGAGGTACACAAATGCATACTGTCTGTTTCTATGTCTAATTAATTTTAAAAACAGGTCAGTGATGTAATTTCCACTAACAGTGTGTCTTAGACCTCAAATTACATTTAAGATAAATATTTAAGAGTAATATTTTTAAAGATTCAATTGCTAATTAGTTACTGTAACAAGAAATTGAAGGCAGAGACAAAGTTCAATTTTACCAACCTAGTACTAAGACTTAAACAACATCCCAAAGAGGTAGAATTTCATCCAAAGAAAAGAATTTCACAGCAATATAAGTGGATGGGATGAAGCTTTCAACTTTTACATTTTTCTATACATATAGAAACTACCTATACTATTGAAACACCCTATGAATTGTTGCCACCACCCATACAGAAAATTTAACATACTCTATTTGCTCAGTTGTTTGTGATATATTTTAAGACTTGTCACCCAATTGAAATATCAAATCAGACTTAATTAAAAGAATAAAGGGAGATGGTATATGTAGATATATTAATCAACTGCCTCCAAGCAGCTCAATTCCAATATCCATTGAAATGACCAGATATTCTTCAAGTAATTTAAAAGGCAACAAAAGAGAACACAATCTTAATCCAATAAAATTGTAAACAAATCAAGTACCTTTTTTTCCAAAACATCTCACAATCCAATAAACTTTACATTGGGAAGTATTTTCCCATATCCAACCCAGGGTTTTTTTTTTTATTTCATTTTATCATCTTGATTCCTAGGTATTACTGACCTAGTTATCTAAATCTTCTTTTCCAATATTCATATCCTGCAAGTAACTACTGTCCTAAAGTCTGTTTCTAGGGTACAGTGTCCACATAACTCTGGATGATGTTCCTCAAATCATATAATTCCATTCTCCATGTCATTTTAATTTTTGTGTTCTTTCCAATTTTTTGCAATTACTATGATGGTACTGATATACCTGGCACCTATTTTAAGTGTACAATATGCCTAATGGTGGATGCTTTTCAACCAGACTAATACAAGGTACATCAGGCTGTGCATGTAGCACGCCTACAAAACACAAGAAATAACATTTTGATTTTAATTACAAGTACATATGAAAGCTACATTAGATATTAAATTTGATGATGGAAAATATTTAAGTGCCTAAATAGAGCGTATCACAAATAGTAATAACGTGGGATACAAACTGCTTAAAAACATAAGGAAATACTACGACATTAACATTATTTTACTTACTGCCTTACAGAATTAGCAACATATGAACAGCTCAGCTTTCAAACACTTTTCAGTAAATAAACTACTACACGAGAAAATCACAACAATGGAAAAGGAAAAAAACCATTAATGGGAAGTCTAATGCTTACGTTCATTTAAAAATGAAACTTACCATATAAAGAATATTCTGCCTCCTGCCCTGTATCGCTCTCACTAGATGTTGATGTTAGGCTAGTAGTTAGAGTATTACTAAGCGACTGACCAACAGATAAAACTGTAGTTGCTGTAGCTACATTGCTGCTGCTAGTAACACTGGATGTAGACATGGTCACTGTTGATGTGGTACCAGTTGTAGTCAGATTAGGAAAACTTTGGGCACCCATAAGAGGAGAAGCTATAGATAAAGATATGGTAAGATAAAATAAATGATTTGATGACTTGAAGAGTACAACTTACATGCATGACTCCTGTGTTGAAAAATATATTTGGGATTGAAAAATTATCAGTGTGTTATTTTACATAAAGAACAACAGAATATAAAAGGGAAGGGTTTCCCAATGCAAAAGTGCACCTTACAATGCAGATTGTAATCCACTTCTGAGCTTATTCCATTGTGTATATTAAAAATAAATAATTTTATCAAATAAATCCCCAAATCCCACTGTAAATCTGAAATTACTTGATTTCATTTTCAATGTATGAAGAGAATTTCTGAAATCTATTACTCCAATGTTGTGGTCTATCTTTAAACCTAAAATGTAATTTAACCTCTAAACAACAATACAGTCATATTATACAGGGAAAACAACTTAACTATATATAAGTTAATTTAAAACAGTAGAAACATGAAACCTGTGATTATTGTGAACTTTTCTAAAGTTCTTAAAGGAGCTCTTTTCACATAACTACTAGACTATAACTATTAAAACATATTATCATCACAGTCAACAAACCTGAACTGACAGTACCATGAAACACAAGTGACTGACTTATGTTGGATCACTTATTTAAATAATTTTCAGAAAAAGCAAGCAACAACTAAGAAGTTACCTTACTGCACATTCAAATAAAACACAGTAAATGCATTTTAGTTAACAACTGAAACAAAACTGAATTCACTGTAGACTCAACAGAAAGAATTTCAGGTAATGTACGTAACTGAGTACAATTTATACCAATGTGCAAGTAGATCCCAGTCTTCAAAACATTTTCTCACGTGCTTATCTTCAAGCAAGGAGATTAATCACACATTTGCACATGAAAACTTGATGGGTCACCTGTACTTAGAATTTAAGCCTTATGGTTTCCAATCTACTTTTTCTAAACTTTATCAAATTCAAGTTTTGCAGTTTTAAAGTACGCATTTCCATTATTGCAGTTTATGTAAACTAAGACACTGGTTTTTTAAAAATAAACCCCATATCTGAATTTCAGACTATTATTAAAGTTTGCAAAGGTTACTACCCTTGAAGAAGGGTACAAAGATTCTTCTCTTAAGTACATTTGGTAGTTTTTGTGAAAAATAAATGTTACTGTTTCTGTTTTTCTTCTTTGTCACATACTGCCCCCATCCCAGTCCCCGCCCCTTAGGAAGTAAGTAACATTTTGCAAATAAAAATATAACAATGCAGGAAGAGTGTAAAATAAAAATATAATAATGAGGGAAAGTGTGAAATTTAAATCTAGAGTTGTTAATAAGCTTATCTTCATTGTTATGAAACCACGGAAATGAAAAACCAGAGTCTTTCTTTTGTTGTTGAAGAAATTGAAAATAAGTTGTTCAGTATGCACATCTTCCACCCACTACTAATTAATAGCAGTAAACTCTTTGCTGTTACAGGAAACAGAAAAAGCCATTAAGCATCAGCATTTCAGTTGCTCTGAATTCAAGACCAAATTGAAACTGGCTACCCCAGACAACACTTAACTTCTGGCAAATACTGATGTTTTTCAATGCAACCAGTACAGCAAGTCCAGAAACGCTTACATCACTAATCATGATTTCACTCTTTACTTTTTGGGTGTTGGTGTTTTTTTGAGGGGTGGGGTGTTGTGAGTGGCTTGTTTGGGGTTTGGGAATTTTTGGTTTTTTGTTGTTTTGTTTTTTTGGTTTTTTGTTTTTTTTCTGGAGGGGAGGAGTTGTTTCGTTTTTTAACCTGAACAGGTCAAAACCCCAACAAATTTTTAAAAATCCAAGCTTGTCACAATGGTCTATGGTGAAATTCCTTCAATTTAGTCTCTGATCTCTTTTGGGGGGATGACTTACCATTTACCATTCTATTCATATAAAATGTATAAAACAAGATAATTCCTACATGAGGGATAATGTAAAGTATGAATATTTTAATCAAATAATTACATTTTTAATTTGCCCTATTCTTATTTCTAACTTTTCCAGCGTACGGCATCAAACATGCATGAAATCTGTTAAATACGCTGCTGAACTATTTTACCATGTTTTTCAAAGGTGCTCTCTTCCCTCTTCCCCCAACACAAAACTACTTCAGAACCAGAGGCACTATCTGCCTGAAAAGGGACCAATTACTGTAAAGTTTTCCTTGAATATCTTATTTACATTTTTAATATAGGCTTCAAACAATTGCCCCCCATCCCCAGTATCGCAATATGAATGTAAGAATACATTAAAAAAAATAAATCTCCCCAATAAAAAAATAGAACATTCAGTATTTTAAAAAAATTAAAAATGCTAAAAGCAAACACCATATTTTTAAATAAGAAAGCCTAGAATCATAGAATTGTTAAGGTTAGAAAAGACCTCTAAGATCGAGTCCAACTGTTAACCCAGCACTGCCATGTTCACCATTAAACCATGTCCCCAGGGGCCACATCTACACAACTACTGAACACTTCTAGGGATGCTGATTCCACCACCTCCCTGGGCAGCCTGTTCCAATGCCTAACTACCCTTCCAATGAAGAAATTTTTCCTAATATGTAATCTAAACCTCCCCTGTCACTTCTTACCTGGGAAAAGAGACTGCACCCCCTCACCACAACCTCCTTTCACACAGTTGTAGAGAGCAATAAGATCTCTCCTAAGCCTCCTTTTCTCCAGGCTAAACAAACCTCAGCTGCTCCTCATAAGACTTGTGCTCCAGACCCTTCTGCTTCACTGACATTCTTTTCACATTCCTTGGAAAGCATGAAAGCTTAACAAGAAGCTGAGTGGTTTTTTCTAGCTTGGGTAATTTTACCTTTTCTGACCTGGCTACCTCATGAAATGCAGCTCTCCAGTTAAAATACAATCACCATCAGAGAACAGAGTAACAACTTTGATGGCAGCATGCTCAAAATAGTGAACTCTCAACAAGAAGGTTTACAGCTTCCCTTGCTAATACCTTCATCCTACATATAATCTCAGAACATGCAAATGTTAAAGCATGTACACAGTCAATTAAACATTTAACTACGAAGTTCCTTACATTAAATGCACCTGAACAGTTCACCGAATCTAAGCCTTAACGACGATACCATCTTTAGAAAACATACACAGTATTGAGCACATTACGCTATGCAGCCCAATAGAATGAAGGAATCTACTAATATTTCATTATACTGAAGTTCCCTTTTTTCTTTCTGCTGTGTTCTTAGTTCCTATGCTCAGAGACTTCACAATATGCACAAACTGCCTCCTGAAGAAAATGGCAAAATAATGGAAATAGACAGGTACAAGGTGAATGTGCAAAATCTACGCAGATCAGAAAGCATAAATACCTGACATGAGCTACTGTTGCTAGACTTCCAACCTCTTGGTCTAAACCATACTGTCTCTCTCTTCCTAAATATATAACAGGTATAAATTTCAAATTACCTTCTATTTGATGGGTACTTTTCAGCTGACATGAACTTTGTGAGCTTTTCAGAAGTTTTACAGGTACACACAAGGTCAAGGCTGCTCTAAGTTCATTTCTCTATCAGGCCAACAGAATCCAAACTTGTTTAAGTGTAATGAAAGGCAAAGAAACAACAAAAGCTTCAACTAAAAATAAAAATAGCTTACTTACTTGCAGTACTCACAACATTTCTTCCCAAAGTATTAGTATTGTTATCACTGCTACTCCGGCTCAAATTCATGTTGTTTGTGGCATTGGTACGTGCTATGTTTGCCACTCTTCGTACAAAGGACTCCAGACTAGAAGTTTCCCGAGATGATAAGTTGGGAACACTTGCACTAGAGCTCATCGGTGCCCCAGCAGCCAACAAAGAACTGACTGAGAGTCTGTTACTTGCTGAAGAGCTCAGAGGTCGTTGGGAAGCTGCTTCTTTATTAGTCAGTTCGGAGACTGAACTCACGTCAGGAGAGCTTACGCTAACAATTCCCATGGATATAGCACTGGACTCCCCAGGAGAACGTATTGAGTTATCAGGACCTAACTTCCTCTCTGCATTTTCGTTTCCCATGTCCGCTGTTAAGGTGCTGGTGCTCGCACTGGAAGACGACCCTATGTCAGCCTGAGGCACACTATCAGCGGATGACAGAACAACAATTGGTTCATGGACGTCAGTGCCTGAAACTATATTTTGCTCCAATACACTTTCTGATCTCCGCTCCATTTTGGTCGAACCCAAGCTGATGTCGCTGCTACTTGCCACGCTACACACAGAACTGCTGCTTCCTTTTCTACTTGAAGAGCCTGCAGCAGCAGTCGTCTTGTCTGGACAGTTGTTTTTCACCAAGCTGCTCCATGACTGCGTTGTGCCTGAAACAGTGGATGAAACAGGTTTGGGTGATGCCGCTGAATCAGGGTCGTACCCTGGTGCAAGCTTGAGGTCAAACTTTCCTTCTGCGCCCATACGGTAAGAGTTAGAGCCACCAGCATCCCAGGTGACATCAATCCAGCCTGGAAAGGGACAGGAGTTTGTGAGATCCAGCAGAAAGCAGACAGGAGCGTGTCAGACAGTAGCTCCACAATGTGGGATCAGCTTCTCTTAAGGGCTGCATGTCGAAATTAATGAAATCACTAAATAACCCTTAATGCCGATTAAAAAGGAAGTGTTTAAATTTAAACTGTTTAGTATTTTGTAATGTTGACAACACTGAGGTGGCAAGAATGATCATCCTCTATTTTCAGGGTCCCAGAATCCAGCCAAAAATAAAGTTTCCTTCAGGAAGGAACCTTACCTACTAGAATCTCTAATAACAGAAATGTATATTAAAATGTATTATAACCTTATTAATATCTGTCTAACAACCTTATTAATATCTGTCAAGAAGTTATAATTATTGCAAGGACATTCTATAATATTTTTCTTAGTTGGATGGTTGCGGATAAGCATATTTACCCAACAGAAGATATGTCATGAAACTGAAACCGATTAGTCTGGGATTTCTTATTCTTGCCCTATTAAAGTGAAAGAATTAATTCACTGATACACAGCTTTTTAGTTCAGTGAGTTACACAGACTTGAATATTCCTTTTTCACAGGAGAAGTCTTACAGCAGTCAGGTAAGGACTACTTCAAGCAAAATTTCAGATTTGCAAAGAGAATATATTTCATAGAAAGAAACTTTATCCTGGGACCAAACAACACTCAAAAAAGATGCTACTCTTCAATTCCTTTATTGAATGATTATTTAGAATAGCAAAATTTTTTAAGTTAAATATAATAGATCTGCAATAATAAGGGTAATGTGCAAAATTTAGCAAACCAGAACAGAAATGGGGGCAAAATGATTTATTTTTATTTGTCTAAATATGTATCACAATATAAGAGTCACCCTAAATTTCTCATTGTATCTTAACTGCAGCAAATCTTGGTGCCACTATTTTAGTTGATACACATTTTCTTTGAAAATAAAATCTTTAAAGCTTAATCATCTTCTGCAACCTCAGACAAACTCAAAACAAATGTCAGGTCCAGATGTACACACATATTTTTTTTACTGAAATAGAAGAGAGCTAATTTCAAGTCAAATATTCTTTTTAGTACTGTCAGGTGCACGAAAGTGCTTTCAACTATCCAACAGTCACCACTGCTAGACAACAGGAGATCACAGAAAACTTTCTATTTAGAAATATCACTCCGGAGGAAAGGTCTTTAAAAACAGCTACAGTTTTCAGATCGGATAAGCAGACATCTCATCCCCAAGTGAGCAAGCTTAGATCATGTTACTCTTGTATGATTTTATTCCTTCTTCATGAGCTATAGCTGAGTACCATCACTCAATCTTTGAAGGGTAAAGTTGTGAAGCAAGCCTGAATTTTTTTTCTTTCTACAATTTATTTGCCTTTCTTATAAAATACAAAAAAAAAAGTTCCATACTGTAGTTTAGGAATATCTGACAGGGTATTTTGTAAAAGCATATCTAAACTGTTCTTGTTCTGTATAGTTCCTTTCTCTAAAATATTAATTACAAACCATTTTAAATCTGAACAAGTTTTAAGTACGTATTATGTACTTGAAGTTATACTGCTCCATCATTATAGCCCTAAAACAACTCAAAATTTGTCTAAACTTGTGAATACTGACCAAAATTTTCAAAATTCTATTTGAAAGAAAGCTGTGACAGGAAAAAAATGGTTTGGCATCACCATTTCATAAATGAACCTCAATTTCACCTGTGCTTAAATGGGAAAGTTTTACTGGAACATAGAAACAAAAACACTGATTTGGTAGAATACTACTCACCAATAATACCTAAAGTCTTCAAAGTGAGAATGTAGCTATGGATACTGTTGCATCTGATAAGAACAACATATAGATGATGGAAAAATTCCCTACAAGCTGTACTGAACAGCTTAAATAAGAATTTAAGTTTCAAAACATTTTAAGACATTGTACTTTGGACATTTCTCCATGCTTGAATGCTGACAACAAACTAGAAGTAATTTTCAAGTCTGGCTAAGAATGAACCTAAGAGTGGCTGAATATGCTTCAGAAACAAGGCAAGTCTTATATACCTCAAAACAGGGGGAAGAGAAGGGAAAAGGTGGAAATGTTCAGCTGACAAGATCATCACCTTTCCTGCAGTCTCTTCAGTATCTTAGCTTCCTGAGTACTGATTTCCCTGGCTGTTGGAGGTTTTTATTCTGCTAAGATAATTATTTTTCATGCTTTAACTAAAAAAAATAACAACTTGATCCCAATGAAGCTTGCAAGGTAGGAAAGGTACAGGATACAACAAAAGTCAAGAAATATATTGCAAATGCTAAGCTAGAAGAAATGAAGAAGGTAATTATAGATCTTGAAGGCCCAAACCTTAATCAGTTTGCATCAATCACCTTCACAGACTTTGCAACAGATGTCTAAATAACAATTTTGTATTTTAGTTAAGTGGAGCTCTACAGTTTCATGTACAGAAAAAATTTTTTTCATGCATCAAAATGGAATTCACAAATGGACCACAAAAGTTGTAGCATTTGAGTTCCTTCTCCCCAAACTATTTAAAATTTCATCAACTTCAAGACATTACAAAAGAAATACTCTAATGATACCCACTCCACATGATCTAATCATGGTACAGTTACAAATTCGGGTAATTCATGCTCACCATTATGTAATTCTCCTGTAACTGTGCCTTCACCCTGTGGGCTTCCATCCTGATCTCTCCATTTCCAATCAATTCCTCTGATTACACGAGCTCCTGGAACCATGTATTTTAACACCTGAGAACGGACCAGACGTCGCTGTCTTCGCAGATTTGCTTCAGCTTCTTTAGCAGCTTTTCCTACAAGAGATGTAAATTGAAATGAAAAGACTTAAAAGTATTGAATGGGGAATAATTTTGAGCTTATTTCTAAGCAAATTCCACTGCAAAAATTAACCTCCTTTGTCACGTTGATTTTTTTATTGTATGCTCACTAGCATTTTAAAAGAACAAATAAGATATATACACATTCTTTTTCTTACCCAGCTGATCTTCACATACTCCGTTCACAGTGCCATAAAGTTCAAATCCAGAGAGGGAGAGGTAGTGTGTTTGCCCACTGGCATTCTTTCCCATCTGTTTTATTCTAACATGTCTCCAACCTTGTTTCTCATCTTTTGGAGGATCTAAAGGCCACGTTGCTGTAGACCTTTAAGTTTATTAGAAAGGGAGTGTTGGTGGGTGACCAAAAAAAAAAAAAACCAACAACCAAAGCACAACCAAAAAATCTTAGTACCAAAGTAAGCAAAATCATATTGCTGATCATGTGTTACAAGATACATAAAACCTATTAATACTAGGAACAAACTCTGGATGAGTTAGTGCTACTATTTTGTCAAAAAATCAAATGCAAAATTCACAATGATGGAAAAGCACAAATACCGTTACATGAACCATACAGAGAACTTACAAATCACTTATTCTCCAGCCCATCCTTGATAATTTACATTGCCTACCATGTCTTTATATGGATATATCATTAGAACTACAGGACAAATTAAACTAGTCTATAGACAAGTATATTTTTAACTGAGCCCAGTTTTATGAAAAGTGATAAAATACACTGACATACCCTGGTTCGTTGAGACTACAGTCATCAACATGAGTATACAAAGTAGTCCAGTTCTGTCCATCCTTAGATACCTGGAACACCCAATTTCTGAGAGCAGATCGTCCATACCCTCGAGCGTGGCGTAATGTGTAAGCTGACGGGATAACCCAAAGGCCAAGGTCAATGGCAAACCAAGCATTCTTATCATCATTAGTATGACAATTGAGAGCTGAACTGTCACGGCTCAGGATGTCTTCTAAACGACCATAAGGCAGATTTCTTCCTTCTGAGGATGTAACCACTACTAACCCATAGGCTGCTGGATTTACCCACTCATATGCAGTTCTATATTAAAAAAAGAAAAATGTACTGATCAATTATTACTTACATAAAAAAAAGGTATCAGCAACATTTGACATTTATTGTAAATTGTATATTACAGCTGAGTTTATCACAAACCAAAATGATTAATATAATTCTAGATAAACAGATAACTTTAGATACGTTTCAAACATTATTTGTTTGGATTTTTTAAACTACTGTAGCAAAGGAAAAAAACCCAAGCCAAAACCAAACAGAACCACAGCAAGCAAAAACAAAGACCCAAACTTCCCCATTCCTTCATTTCTTAGGGAAGCATAAAAATTCTCAACACAACTTCAGTGATTCATATTCTATTATTTAAGTAGATCAAAAAGAAATGTAATTCTATTGATCAAAAGATACTTCCTGCTCCTAAAAACATAACTTATTTCATTTCGTTATTAATTCTCTCCCTATCCTGCCCCAAGGTCTATAGTTTGTCTTACTTAAATATTTAGCTTTGAAGAAACTCACTTTGCATTTGTCCCAATCCAGTAAATAATTCCATTTTCATCAAAATCATGTTGATGTCTGAACACAAATGTTTGGCCTTCACGTAGTTTTCGTACAAAAACAAACGAAGCCCTATCAAAGTCGTACCATTGCTTTGCTACCTACATATGAATGAAAGGAAATGAAATATTAAAGAAACAGAATACAACCACTCCCTGAGAACTCTGTGTGTGGTATGTAGCTCACCATTTTTAGGAGATATTGTTCTAGAGATTCAACAGTTGCCAACGGTTCCATCTTTAGCATTCTCCCAGTCCGATCTATCAGAGATGTCTCCCCTGAGGCACGTTCCAAACGAAACCTCAAGCGCCTTGTTAATATCTGAGAGAGCAGCTAAACATTAATACAGGCTTTTCTGTTCATGCTTTGAAATTTTAAGAAAAAGTTTCAGTGGCATATCAAGTATCTTTGCATAGCTTAAGCAAACTATATTCTAATGAAACACTTTAAAATGTAATTGATAGCCTTATTTTTTTCAATTAAGCAATGCTTTAAGATGATAGTCAAAGTCAATAACACACTCAGCTACTGTTTTCTCACTTCTGTGTTTTCATAGCTTTTATTTGTTGACTAGCAACTACAATAATATATAAATTGAAAATTATTTTCAAAAATATTCAATAGCAACAGTGTTTTTGCAACTTTCTGCAACTATTTGCTAATAATTTAACATAAAACCAGAAATATTTACACTTCCTTAGCATGTTGCAAAATCCTGAAGTGTGCTTTCAAATAGAAAAAATTAAGAATCCACACAAACTGGAAAAAAACAAGTAATATTTTTAGCCAAACTGCCAAGTGTCCTGTATAAGAAGCTGATGATCCTGCAGGTGTCTGAACATACAGCCCTAGATGGGACCCTTTAAACAGTTAAAACCCATCCCTTGTCATTACAAATAAATGTCTAATAATTGCCTTCAACTAAATGCTTAGTCAAGTAGTAAGGATACTTATAAGGGGGCACATTCCTTTATAAAGACAACAATACTTGAAGACAAAAGAAAGAACAAACACATTATCTCTTCAATCAAAATTTACTTACACTTCAGGTGTTAAAGTCACAGTAGAGGAACACCCACACATTTAGGTTAAGTGTTAGAGAAAATAGATGCCAAAGAGTTCCTTGTTCTTTACCTAATTCTATCCACTTCTGCAGACAATGTGTGCAATATATATAGCATTCAGATGTGTACCACCCAGGGTGATATGCTGTTATCACTGTACATTTACCTGAAGATTATATGTAGATCCTGGTGTATCATACAAGTGCAGAGGTAGACGTTCAATGGATTCTAACACTGCTATCAATTTCCGAATTAATGCAACTGCTGGACGACTGTGAAAGTGGACAGTTACCATGTTACCACAAAACAGAGGAAAAAATTCTACAGTGTCTCAGAGACCAGTACTCAGGTGAGGCAAGTAACTCAGCATGCTGTTTCTACTAATATCATCTGTTCTAGTCACATGGTTACAGCACGGTAAAAAAATATTAATCTGCACAGTGATGAACAAGTCACTTTATATTTGTCAACAGATGTTCATTCAGTATAGTTGACTCCTACAGATTCAAATTTTCCATTTTTACTTCAATGCCAGATGCTGTCTTTTAAGATCAATTTTCTATTCCACTCAAATTCAAAGAACATAATCTTAGTCTTTAAATTATTTTAAACATATCATACTGCTTCGTAAATGCAAAAGGGGTGATTTTTTTGCTTGGTTTTATTTTTACCTTTCGTCGTCTTCATTTTCACTGAATGCTGTTTTGAAAACGTTTATCCTCTCTACCAGCTGACTACAGTCTTGTTTCACATCTAAATCGACATTCTAATAGAAAAAAAATACGTTACATTTAATACAAAGAAATTTATGTGTTTGTTACACAGGCAAAAATATCTATTCAATGCCACTGAATGCCCTATTTAAAGTATGTATACGAAAAGCTAAACATCAGCCATTAAACCTGACCAGTGTTGATTTAAAGATTTATAATGGCTCATTTTAACTACAGTCATCTATTGTGACATTTATCTTCAACAGGTAGAACAATAACTGGAGCAAGTCTGTCTGATTTTCACCAAGACAGGAAGGAGACATATTTATAACAGAATTTTTAAATGAAGGCACATGATTTAATTTTATTTTTTTTTAGAAAGTTTTTCTTCAGCAACAATGTTCTATAAACTCACATTATTTAAAACTGTCAGCAATGATTGAACTAAGCCACTACTGCACATTTCATATGGAGAAATAGTATTCTCATCCTTCAACAGTACGATTAAGTTTTCAAGAGCAGTCTTCATTAAATCTCTCCAAGTATTTTCTCCCTCAATACACTGAAAGACAAAAAGATAATTATGGTGAAACAAGGTAACAGTTTTTCCACTTCAGTTGAAAAACCATATCCTAGGAAAGTACCTATCTAGGCAATACATGCATTAGAACTCCCCACATTTCAGACATACTATGACCCTCATTACATCATGAAAGACTGGTCTGAACATTATGTCACTGACGTCAGACATGAGAAATGAAGGATACCCTTACCTGTCTGTTTGCATGAAGCTCCCATGCAGACTCCAACTGCGTTGCTATGTTCCTCAGAGTTACAACCACTCCTCGAGGCATACTTTCCACTGCCTTAAAATGATCATCATATAAATCTCTTGCCATAGTGCGAACCTAGAAATAGATTTTGATAATCAGAACTCATACCTTATTGTAATGAGACTATTGTTATTTTCCCAAAGACTGAAAACTTGGTCATCTTTTTTTAAATAAGTCCATGAAAGACAAACAAACAGGGAAGAATCAGATCCATCATACATCATGAAATGGCAAAGCTTGTGAAAGGATAAAGGTACAGGAGAAATAAATGGAAATACACAGAATCTTACTGAATCTCACAAACTAAGCTTAGTGTCATGTATTAAATTACAGCACAGAAGGTAGGACTCTCAATCTGTAAATCTTTCTTTTAGAACTGTATCATGGATTAGATAATCTTTTTAAAGATAAAATTAAGGAGGTTTGATATGGTTTTGGAATGCTTAATTCCTTAAACCAATTCAGTCCCTATATGAGCTCTTATTATAAGAATTACTGTTTCTACAAAGTATGGCTCACAGAAGATACAGATTTGATAATATAATTTCTTATTAAACAATATTTTGCTTATAAGAAATTCCCAAAAAATCTTTCCTTTTCATTACCATTCCATGTCGTACAATAACACATAAGCTTTGGAGTTACACAGTGCAACCTCAGGTACGAGAGTGCACTGCCTTTCCTTATCATCCCACGTATTCTCATTCACAGTGTTTTAGTTTTCAACTTAGTGTCACACTTCCCAAGATGTAAGTTCTTACATGCTGCAGATACATGGTACAGAATACATTGACTGCCCTGTTAGAAACTGCAAGACAGTTCAAGACTGAAGATCAGCTTGAGCCCTTGGCATCAGCAGGTCACAGAACATACTGTTAACTCTGTGGGTTTTTTGTAAAAAGCTTAATTTAATTTCTTAGTTCCTCTGTTCTTCCCCTCAGTTTGAGGGGAAAGAAGAATTTTAAAGAGGTCTAAAATGAGGGTATTTACTCATTTTGCCTCACTACCACAACTCTTACAATGCAGACTGTTCACTTCCAGCACCCTATCTGCCACAACATCCAGTCTGAAATTACTATCTAAATGAAGTAACCAGAAGCATCATATGCCTCTGACAACTCTGGTACTGATCATAACATCTTTTCCTTTTGCATAAAAGAAAAAAAAAAAGGAAAAAATCCTGGGGAATTATACAAATCTAAGTCAGAAAGATTAGATTTTCCTACATTTTTAAAAGAAAATTCATTTTCCTCCAGAGGAGCACAGAGTTTACTAATATTGTTGGATAAAACCACCTGAAGAAGTCCTTTGCTCCAAGTGACATTTTCCCCTTCAAGCTTAACATAAAATTGTGTCTAGTTGAAGTCAGAGATTTTAATCCTCTGAGAAGAAACTACAACTCTATAAGCATGTTATAAAATAAACTCAAATTCTAAGTATAAAACAGACAGATGCTCACCAACCTTTTGTTTTGTCTTCTCCAGTTTAGATTTCAGTTTTCTTCCTCTTTTGCCTGTCCAGCCAGTCACAAATTCTGATCCTGCAACGTATTTTTTAGAAAAGTCGCATTTTCTCATAGATATGAAAAGCAACAAATAAAAAAACTACCTCATACACAATTGCTCCTACCTGCACATAACACATACCTACATACTTACCCAAAGAAGTTTCAGCTGTAAATGAATGCTTTGTTCCTCTGTTTGATTCGAACACAAAGCCTGGCAGATCTTCCTTCAGTATTGTAGCTTGCTGACCATCAGAATTGTGAATAGCAATTTCTCCTTCTTTTAAACAAGTGAGTGACCAGTTTCCTACAGTAAGTTTAGTTGGCCCTGGTGTTGATAAAATTGGCTGGCTTGTGGTAGATGGTTTTACTTGGCTTCGAGCTCTCTGCAACTTCTCAAGGAACTCACTCCTACTTTCTATTTAAAAAAGAAACAAACATTTTTTTCCTTCCAACAACTGATTCCACCATTGTATCTTAGCTGTTTTTGTTTTTTTTTTTGGCAAGAGCAAAACAACTGAGTACATTCAATGCAAAATTAAGTTTGAAATTAAGGGTCTTAAAGCGTTCTAAATGTCTTCCCAGTGTACTTCTGCACTTCAGCAGTGATTTATTCCACAATCACATGAAAGCTGCAATGTAACAATGAAACTCTTTCTGAAAGGTGCTATTTACAAATGTATTAATTCATCATTACAATTATAATAGGAAGATCAAAGAAATCCATGACAAACTTTCAGTTTTGGAAAAATTAATCTCGTTATGGTCAGTATGATTTACTCTCAAAAGTGAGTTTTCAGAAAGAGGAAATTAAATGAATCTTCCAACAGGAAAACAGCAATCAGCTTCGTAGCTTAGAGCAACTGGAGAAAATATGCTGAAGCCCTAACAAAAAAGAAAAAAAAATTCACAAGACTTTACCTAGTCCAACAGTCAACATGTATTAAAAGCAAATTTGAGCTATTTGCTCAGATGAAGTGTCATAAAATTTTTTCATAAAATATACTAAAACTTTTATTTAATCTCATTTGGAGAACCTCAGAGAAACTAAGAATGCCACAATTATGCTACTTAATACAGTGACATTACATTAATTCAACTTCTGATGTAGATTTTCTTTTTTTTTTTTTAGCAATTACAAAACTGTTAAGGATCTCTATCTCTGAGAAAAACAAAAAAAAAAATCACACCAAACAGCACCACATGATACTTAATTAGAAGCCAATATTTAGAGAAATTTAATAGACTGCAAACACAATCATGTTCTACTTTTAGGGCAGGCAATCTAGCCCAAAATTATTCCAAAAAACTACCTCAGATTTAATTAAAATATAAAAATATATTTTAGGAATTACAAGGCTGAGTTCATAATTTAAAAGATAAAAATTACTTTGAAAATAAAAATGCAAACACCTCAGTAATGTAAAATTATATCTCAACTTCACAGTTAACAAGTACCCTCATATCGATTTCAGCATATTGATTTGATAAATACAACCTCTGTAGTCCATACACTTGTAAAAATTGCTGTTTTCCTTTTGCTGCATTGACAAGCTCTAGGTTTTTTAAATCTGCCGAGTTTTTTTTTTTTTAATAACACAGAAGTAAATCATCTCTGTGCAAAAATAAATATGCACTGAAGGCATAACATTATTGCTTAAATTTCATAACATATAGAGAGAAGACTTATAAAAATAACTTTGAGATTTTATATGCAAAATGAAAATTCTGTTAATTAAACAGTTTCAAATTTCCACAATTACACTTTAATAAATTTATTATATAGCATGCTGCACTGCAAGTACTATGTTTATACATGGTTGGGAATAATTTCAGGTTCCTTTGGACAGAATTTTGAGTCACACTTAAAGCTTCAGAATTACCATTAAATTTCAACTTTTGCATTGAAGTTTTACTTTTTCTAAAAATTCAAACAAAACAAGTATAGAGTTAATGTGGAGAGGGGTGAGTACAGACCTTCCAAAAATGTTCACACTACATATATTTCCCCACCCACCTCAACTTTCATCATGCAATACACACTAACAGATTTCACTACTCAACCCACTATATTCTTGCCAGTTGTGAAGATACTAAGAAGTATACCATGAGATTAATCAGTAATGACTTAGGACAGCAGAACATATAATACAGTTCAGGACTTAAAGATACTATCTGAGTCTAAACTGTACTGTAGTCATTTTAGTTAATAAATATTAATTTCTTAAGTAAAAAAGGCTGCTGCACATGCTTAGAGCTCATGGTTAAAGTTCAGGCAAATGACGCTGCAACATCAGCACTCTTAGTAGAGGTCTATTTGACAAAATATTGCATGAAGCCTCACTTAATCCTAATTTTAGCTCCTTTCCCTCTGTAATATCTATGCTAAGTATCTTGTCAAAAAACTTGGGATTTATTCAATCTTTTTTAAAAGACTGATTTAAAGAGATATCTTCTTAAATTCTCAATCTGACTTCTTTTAAGTTCTCTTCACTACAAATTTATCTGAGGTGTCCCCACTCCACTCATCTTGTACAGATACGGTAAAGTCTCAGCCCCTTGCCCACACCATTTGGAAGGAAAAAAAAAGTTGGCATCCGGGGGCTAAGAGAATCTAAAACATTATCCTCGTGGATCTTGTTAAAATTGTATTGTGTGGTAAAGTAGTATCTCAACCCAGGAATTGTTTACCTCTTAAGGTATTATCCTTATCAAAAAGAATGCAAAGATACATTTTCTGACCAAAAAAAAAATAATCTGTAAGTGGTTTCCAGTTGCATTATAATCAAAACCACACTATATTGCATTTTGTCTCCTTGCACCAAAATCGATGCATAAAGTCATTAACACTTTATTTTCATCCTGAATCATAATATGTTCTGTTATTTCACTCCATGGTTTGTTGAAAACATAATAATATTGCAAAGCATTTTATGTCTGCAGGTTCATAAATACATGAACTGCAAAAAACATGAAACAACACAAGGAAGGTTGTTTCCACATCCAGAACAAGTTGTGTATTCTGTACAGAAAATTAGAACCAGCTGTGCATTGCCAGTGCATAAGGTCTGTTCCCTTATCCTCTCTCCAACAGACAATTAAGACATTGTAATTTGTTTCCCAATCTTGATGAGAAACGTTCCATTACTTTGTCTTCAAACACATGCAATTCCATTCTGCTAGCTAGAAGCAAACAATGAATCACCATTTCAACCTGCTTTTCCTGGGATGGCCACTACAAAGAGCTTTTAATGACTGGGGTGAAAAAAATTAGGTACGCATGGAGAAGAATTAAAACAAAAAGTTAATACACTTTTACTGGCAAGATGTTTACTTAACACAATTCACCAAGGAAGTCAAGTTATGGTCACATGCTATCTGATAAAAAGCATCACAGTTAACTGACCACCTTCCACCTGTTTATATCCTTTACTATTTAGCAAGCCAATTCCTGCAAAACAAAATAGCTCAAATCAAATGATATAAACAAATATAACCGTCTCAAAACTTAACCCAGATTTGATTGGTAAAAAAATTACCTGAACTATCAGATCCTCCTTCAGGGCTCCCGCTGGAATACATTGTGGCCAGCTTGCCATCCAAGATAAATCTGAACCATCCATTACTACCATTAGATAGCTCCAGGGCTGCAGCATCACTCCAAATGTACAGGCAGTCCCTTCCCCTAATGATTGACCAGTCTCTCCAGTGGTACGGTTTACCCTGTTGCAGTTCTTTAGCATCCTCCTGTGGTTCATCCTCCTGTAATAAATTTGTATTTATCAACAACAACAAACGAACAAAAACGCCCAATCCATTAAAAAAACCACAAGAAAAACCCAAACCAACAGAAAACCAACACAAAAACATAGATATCTTTAAAAGACTTTAAGAGAAGAATTACTCAAACCAAAGTACAGGAACTGTACTGTTTCTGTCTGTAAAACGTATCCTTAAAAGTATTCTTTAAAACAAAAAGATACTTCTTAGGAAGTTTCCTGTCACATACAGCTTAATCTGCTCAAGAGTAACAACAGTCTGTTGACTGTGACATCCACTTCTGTTCAACACTTGAATTGTGAGGAAAGAATCACAAAATGGTGGAAGTTGGCAGAGACCTCTGGAGGCCATCTAGTCCAAACCCCTGCTCAGGCAGGGACACATAGGACCAGTTGCTCACAACCATGTCCAGATGACTTTTTAACATCTAAACACTTAAAAAAACAGCAACCCAAAAAACCACCAAACAACCCAAACCCCACAGTAAAAGAGCCTAACTATACACCTAAGGTTTAACTATAAATTTAATTGAATTGATAACAGAAGAGGTCTGTGATCCATTCAGTTCTTTTGAGCAGCAATAAGACTGCTGGAAATTGACAAATAATTTCAATATACGCTTATGACTTTCATTAAGCAAACAACTATTAAACTATCCGTTTAATATATCCCGTAACAACATTTAAAACATCTGCAATTATTTGGCGAACAAAATTCTGACAGGAATACACTTCAGGAAGGATTCATTTCATTTAGCAGTCACTTTCAAAATACTAGGAAAAAATCAAGTATCAATCAACTTGACCATAAATAAATACGGATAGGAAAACTCAGCAGATAATAATGTGCTAACGGAAAATGAAGGTAGAGACAAAAACAACAAAAGCAATTAAAACAAGGGCCATACCATAAGCATGAATTTAATATCCTAACTACCTTGCCCTGGACATTTTCATAACAGTGAAAATTTTATCAGAAGTGTTGATTTTAGAGTAAAGCTATCAATTCCATACACTTACCTTCTCAGGTTTAGACTCCTCTTCATTTTCATCATCAGATGATGGCCCCGCCAAAGTTGACACTTTACTAATTACACCAAGTCTAGCCAGTTGGTCTAGAAAAAGATCACCACCTTTATCCACTAAATCCCTTATGATTTGCAAGGCTAACAAATGGCCATCATCATCATCCTGTAATACATTGGGATGAAAAGAAAATAACAATTACTTGAAGATATCCTTACATGCTGAACTTCACATATGGTCACAGATGGATGGTATAAAAGTTTTAGGGTTAGTTGTTAACAACTACATGGAATCAATGAATATAACCCCCTTTTTTGCACCGTCTTCCTACCTCTTGATCAAGCACTGTAGCTGTTATCTCAACCAGTATTGTGGGCAGATTGTGGCCAGCATCAGAGTCACAAACCTCTTTCAGCAGTGCCTCAGAACAAAAATGTATCATTTTTCTAATGAGGGCAAGACTTGCTTTCCTTTAAGAGATCATAGAAAAAAAAGGTTCTAACAATGATAAAACAAGCAGTAATCAAATCAACAAAAAAGTTCAAGATAAAACTACTTTTGTACTACATTTACATATTCTTTAGAAACAAAAAAAAAAAAACTTGTTTCAGCTCGTTATTGGAACCAAAATTAGTTATTGTTAATAAGTCCTAGGTTATCTCTAAGAATAATGTACCTCCGATCTTTTTGGATTGTACAGTGCTATCAGTCTAAGGTATTTTAATCTCCTCAACCCTTTGCTAAGTAAACCTATTCTACATTTTGTCTTTATCCACTCTTAGTGCTGGCAATTCACTTCTGCACAATTTATCCCCCTCACAGGTATCCAGCCTTTTGTTTTAGTCATATATTTCCCATGTTTCAAGACCCCTATAGTTTTAAAGTCTAAAATTACTATTAATCATGCAGCTCTCCATACTAAAAACCATAATTAATGTGAAAGCCAATCACTCCCATAGGGTAGAGACGAATTTTTTATTTGACTGACTTCTAAAAACATAATTTATCTGATTCATAAACTAAACTTTAAACTAGAGAGCCAACTACTTCTTTCCACAATCTGCAACAACAGTTAATCATACACAGATTGTTAACATAGTTTCTTATTTCATTCACTTAAAAGGACCTAGTTTAAGCTTTCTATCATCAGCTCACATTGAGTCTCTCTCTGCTAGAGGCCCTTTTTATCTTGCATTTTCACCCATCAAAGTACCTATAAACACTGGGACCATAAGTAAGTGATTGGAATAAATGTCATATTTGTAGTATAAAAGGTTGAGCAGTTATGGTCAAATGCAATTTTTCACATCCACTATGCCACCCACAGCATTCCTTTTCTAAGTAGTAAATTAGATTACACTCTTGTAATTCTCTCAGTAAGAAGCATTTTCTGCAGTTGATAAGCTGTTAGGCTTCTAAAACAGCTTTTTCCAGTCTTGATGATTTTCCAGTGAATGTATCTTGATATCAATTCATTAGTTTTCCTCTACTAAATTACTACTTTCATTACAGTGGTACAAAGAGCTGTAACAAAATCACGTATGCAGTGCATACAATGTACTTTATGAACATAGTATTCTTTCATCATGCTACTATAGTCAAGAGTATGCTTTGCTCTCCCACTTCTGACTGACTAACCATATTTTTTCCAAGACATCACTTCCCTAGAAAGGAAAAAATGCTACTTAAAACACTAAGTAAAAATCAGTCATGCAACATTTTTCACACAACCACTTCTATTCAAAAAGAAATATGATTGTTACTTGCATTACTTAAACTTTTAGATCCACCTTGGCTTTTTTAAGATTGTATTAAGAAATTGTCTATCGCGACAGTATTACCTTATTGAAGGCAACATAGTTTGTTGAAATGTTTGTGCAAACACAGGCAATAGCCTTTTCAAGTATATGGGTGCCATTTCTGGATCTCCTTTGGGTTCATTACATTCTTCCTCATCCTTGTTTGCATCTTTCTTTTTCTTCTCATCCCCTTTGTTAACAGGACACATCCAATCTCCTGGAAAATATTTTTCCCCAAAACATTCAGTGGCAAAAATCAACAAACCAACAAAAAGTCCTTTAAATAAACATACAGGTTTTCTTTAAAACACCTAAGTACCTGAACAGGAATATGCACCCCAAGAAATATAAAATTTACACGTGCACAACTTCTTGAATGAAACTATCTGATAGCATGTATCACCTGTGGTATCTAACAAACATCAGATAAAGTGCTGTTTTCTAATGTACAAAGGAAGGATGCCAGAGAAGCTACCAAGGCTGACACCTTTGAATCCACAGGAAAATCCCAGTCTAGCCCCATTCCACAGCTGAAGAGCAGGACCACCAGCAGTGCTCATGGCCGGTCAGTCATTTCTTCAGTAATTCCCCTTCCCTTAAGAACACCTAAAACGCTGAAGTTTTTATACAGACTTTACAGGCTAAGGAAGGTTGGTCACAAAATATTTTTTTTTAAATAACCTTAATAGAGGAAAATTCTAATAACTGCCATTTTTAACATGTATCAGCATTTCTGTTACAGTGAGGGTATGGAAATAAAAACTGCACTCACCTGGAGACTGAAGAATAGCTACTACTTCACTGTGTCCCCTTTCACGAGCTTTGTCCAAAGGGGTTTTCCCATCTTCATCTCTCAAATCAGGGTTTGCACCATGTCGTAAGAGAGTCTGAAAACAAATATTTTTATGTATGAATAAAATATTAAGATTTCTTCTTCCAAAATAGCAAATGTGTTTTTATACATCTTTCCTATACTCTTCTCATGCTTGTAAGGTAAAGTTGGAGCATTCTGTGCTTTTGATATTTGTAAAGCTAATATAAAACTACTTTTATTCTTTAGTGCCCTATCATGATGAAAAATCTGTGTTTTGATAAACATCATAAAGAACATGTAAATATTTGATCATGCATGTATCCAATATGTTGAAAACATTTGGTGCAGAATAAGATGAAAAGTCAGTATGTAAGGCTTCCCAAGTGTCAGTTTAAATCATACCTTTGCTACCTGAGGTCTTCCAAAACATGCTGCATAATGTAATGAGGACGACCTCTGACCTCTGTTAACATCAGCACCCCTTTCACAGAGAAATTCTACCTGTTAAACCAGAAAAAGGAAAGTAGTTTTTTTTCTTTCTTCACATAGATATCATAACTTCTTAAGAGTCTATAAACCTAATTACCATTTCCTGAGTTCCAAAAGCTGAGGCCCAGTTTAAAAGAGTTTGTCCTACATCATCCATAAAATTGACTTCAAAAGCTGAAAGATACAATTAAATAAATAGTTAAAGTCCCCAGAATTATAAACTAAACTTCAACACTGTTCTTTAAATAAAAAGCAGAATAAAAAGTAGGTCTTAAAAAAATTAAGCATCCTCGATAATTCTAGAGAAGCATTTATGCCCTTAATTCCCATAAAAAAAGGTGGCATAAGAATTATACTAACAGGACCTGTTAAGTATGTAACAAAATAAGTGAACTTGTATATGAAGATTTTCAGTGTACTAAGTAAGCATTTGTTGTAACCCCATAGATTATATGAAAACCAAAAGATAAAGCAAGCATCTCATTTTCTTTTTCAGAGTATTTTCTGCTTACCTCCTGTGTCAATAGCATCTATCAGTGCATCAGTATCCTTACTGCGGATGCAATCTATTAGCTGCCGATGAGAACGTTCCCCAGAACTATCCAGTCTTCGCAGTCCTGGGATTCTGCCTGTAGATCCAGCACTGGATTTTGGCAGGGCTTTTCTCCCTTCGAACAGTAGCACCAAAAGAAGATCTACTAACCGCATGGTATCCAGCACACATCTCTCATCACCCTGCAACGCACTTTCTATAGAATCTGGAAGTTCAGATCTTAGAAGATCCTGGAAATAATTAAAAGTCTGAACAATAAAAAATATACAGGGCTTTAGAAGATACTATCAGAATTGGGTTTCATTTCCATATGAAATGTTTCCTTTTTTTCCCTCTTTATAAATAAATAAATGTGCATGTGTGTGTGCATGTGTACCTATAAATATAAAACTTATAAATATATAAAATAGCAACATAAATCTTGCATACATTAAAGTACACAGAGGGAAAAGCCCTATGAGAACAAAAAGCTGTAGCATAAAAGGATTTCTTACATGTGTTACTACTGGAGAGCCTCTACACAGGGTTGACAACAGGCTTACAATAGTTGACACCTGATTACTTAATTTAGAGTCTGCAGCTGTTGGTGGTGCACCAGCACTACTCCGTCCAGGTTTGCAAGCTGAAGATGGTCCTGATGCTGTCCCACCCGCAGCTGCCATGCGAGAGAGCAACTCCTCAGTTAATCCGTGCTTAGCTAATGGGGCTGGGTCAACCCCGCGCCGGGTGAATCGGTCAGCTAAGGAAGCAAAGCATCTCAGAGCTCCATCCGAAACCTAAGAAAGAAGTGCAAGAGAAATTATGAAATATCTCTTACTGAAGAGGAGAAGATGCTAAGGGGATATCTGAAAGAATACAGGACATATAGAAGAACTTGATTTCCCCAGGTTCCCTTCAACGTCAGTGAAAGGAGGAAACAGGCTTTTCAAGCCAGAAACTCGGAGATGGAACCCAACAGTGCTCTGAACTGCTCACTGAAGGACCGTACTGTTCCTGCATTTCTTCCCCTCCTTTCCTCTGTTGATGATACATAAAAGTCAAAGAAACTATTTCTGAAGTTCACCATTATGAGCATTTCTTCAACTGTGTGATTTGGGGTTTTGCTCAATCTAGAAAAACACATTTAGTAATGAAATTGCCAAATAAATACATATTGGAAGCACTCCTCAAAACGTTTTTAGTTATAGATCTTGTTGTTACAGCTATTTATAATCCCCACTAGCAACTGTCCATTCTGACCATACAGTTTGAAAAAGAACCAATACCAACTCACAGCTGGGTATTGAAAGAGCATACTTAACCTTCTGGTTCTTCTGATGCTAGAAACTGTTAAAGTAGCCTTCCAATAACAAAAATTAAATACACAACAAAAAAACCCCAAAACACCAAGAAAACACTCTATGAGGACTTACTTCCTAGGTTTCATACATTTACCAAATTTGAAATTTGTTCCTCAAAGAATAATAAAGACCAAAATTTCCTTGCTGTTTTATCTTCTATATTTACAGAACATCAAATATTCCAATATGTTATATTTTTACATTTATAATTAACATTCTGCTAATATTACAATGTTATAACAATTTGGTTCTTTCTATCAAAAGAAATGCTATCAAATAAGCCATTAAATGATGCACTGACTAAGAACTCCCAAAGTATTGACAGTGAAGTTTGATAGTTAAAGTTGTATTTAAAGGTCTAGATATTTCTCTTGAGCACAAGAAATTTTTCAATTGGACCAAGCCTAAAAATAGGACAAACTGGGAAAAGCAAATTTTAGGTAACTCAAGATTGCCCACTGAGCACCTGATCCAAGGACATGCAAGCACTTCTGTGACAATAAAATGCAAACTCCCAAATTTAGGTTTGTCACTAAAGGGAAAAAACAAACAAACAAACAAACAAAAAAAAAGAAAACACAAAAAAAACTCCCAAAAAAGCAAACAATGACACTGTGGAAATAAAGCTTACTGATGATCCTTCTAACAATTCAGCAAAAAGTACTGCTGGTCAACTGCTCAGGAAAGCAGCCAACATCTTTTCATGTCAACACTGAAAAGAAAGGAAGGCTTTCCCTTTATCTCTCTCATCTGTGCACTACAAGGGTCTCCATCTTTCAGATCAGGTTTGCATAGGCATATCAAGATAAGGTGCTTCAGGCATATTTGCCTTCAAAGATCTGTAGTAGCAAACCAGACTGATGTCAAGAAATAGTAAAAAAAAAACAAAAAACAAACCACAATACCTATTCTCTATCAAACTCTAAATTACTACAGTTCATACTCCCTAAAATGTCAACTCATAGCACAGTCCATTTTCAAAATGATTGTCAGCTATCACATAACAAGACAGTTGCTCAGCAACACACAGAACATGATCAGAGTAGTAGCCAGACTTCCTGAAGACAAAATTTTAAATCTCCATTAAGTTTGCAAACTTCTGGCACAGCCTGTGCATGCCAAATATTCTGACTTATCAGTATTCTTTTGCAAGGGACATTTTTCTTTAACTTGTGATGGTCACTGCTCATGCCTTCTGGCATTTTGCTCTAGTTCTTTGACGGTACAGATAAACAATTCCATCAACCCTTATGTAATTTGTATACACTTTTTGGATCTTTACCATAACAGTTGTCAGAAATACACAAGAAAGGTTCACCTATTTAACACACCGCATTGGTGGCATCAGGTTACAAAGCAAAAGAGTACTGTGGAAACTATTTACATTTCTTCTCCCACATTGCAAGTTTAGCAGAAAGGTTTAAAAAAAGTTACAGATAAGCTGTTCTTGGGGCCACATTCATCTGGTCTGAACTTGTCCCTCAAGTTGTGTTACTAACTGGCAGCCCACACAAAAAGTGACCAAACCCAAGAGTGTAAAAGGATGAGGTGGGGAGCAACAAAACTTTATAAGGGACATTACTGGACAAATCCATAATACACATCAACATCCATTGTAATCCTGAGGCTTGTTTCATGCATAAGACATTTCTGAAGGATACCAGTACAGATTTACTTATTATCTGGGTTACTCCAGTCTTAAGCCCACTTATCTTTAAGCTTAATTGCTAAACAGCTAAATTGATCTGAACTCTCATTCACATCTCCAACAGCCCCAGCAACTGCTTTTTTCAAACACCTTATAAACTGGAAACAGTTTATTCTTCTCTTAGTCTGGCAAAAGAAAAATGAACCAAATTGACTTTTGTCTCTTACTTATGCCAAACTTACTAGTGATTGAAATGTAGTCATAGAACAATAATTACTTTAGAAAGTATCTCAAAATGCACTGAAAAAAGTTACAAGATATTTTTCAATAAAGTTTTCAGAGGTTAAATAAGATTATATTCAAACAATAGTGCTTGGAGTCAAACATTAAGCAGTATTTTTATCCTCTTATCATAACTACTATAAAGGAATCTATCGTAATATCCATATATAACAACTTCTATGTAGACATACAGTTGGGGAGGCTAAAAAAGTTACTTAGTCATCTATTTATTAAACATAATGAAAGTTAAATTCACAGCACATTGAGCCAACATTACCTGATGGTCTTCATGTTTTAATAAACTAGACAGAGATTCCACACAGATCTCTAATGAAGAATCCTGAGGTTCCATTTTGCCACAGAGTCTGGATACTACAGCCATAGCTGAATGCAAAGTATCTTTATGAACAAGGTGTCCACTGTCACGAATGAATGTCAGAACACAATTCAACCCTCCGGCTTCAAACACAGCTCCTGACTCACGTGTACAGATTAATTCTAACACCTAGGACAAAATTAAATTTAATTTGAATGAAGCATACAGAAAAAGCCAGTTATTTATATCCTAGTCAGATGTTTATATCCATATACAGAACTGGTTAAGAAAATGAAACAACAGGAAAAAATAAAAACTCCTTTCTTCCTCAACACCCAGAAGCAGCCAAAGTCTCCAATACTCTAGTAGTTAGAGCTTTCTTCAAAAATACAGGAGTGAATACAAGAACATCCCCCAATGGCATGGTCATAACAGGTGTTCAAGAAGACAGATCCTGGGAGAATTAAATCTCGGGATAACACACAACTAAGAGGTCTGAAACTTCTAAGAGCACCATTACTCCAGTGATGCACTTCCAAGTAGACTGAACTAGCAAATCGGAAATAGATGCATAAATTCTGATGCCATGGTAATCAAGGACTACAACTACATGCTACCACATGGCCATGAGTTATGCTTTAAATTAGAGATTTTAAGGGTCTTGTAAATTTTTCTGAAAACTTCACAAGGGTGCAGGGAAGCTGTGTCTAGTGTTATTGAAGACGAAGCAGACAATTTTTTTTGCAACAGGTAATTAATCTGAACCTGGAGCCATTCTTCATTCCCTTTTTAGCACAAAAGTAGCTCTTGGCATTCTAGTCATATAAGATAAACAGGAAAACCTTCTTCTAATATTTTGTTTCTTTTTCAATAAATCCAGTTTCTTCTTAAAAACAAGGTTCTTAAGTATACGTACCTTCACACACTGCTCAGCCAAATCTCTGCTCGTTCTGTTGTTAAGTTCAACAACTACTAAACGATTACAAAGTGCCTTGATAGCTCCATCCACTCCCACAATCCTACGGGTGCATTCAGCCGATACATCCAGATAATACGTTATGGCACGAGCTGTTACTTCCAGTACGTTGTCTGGAGCACTTTCATCCAGAAAAATTTTGCACAGTGCTGGCAAAAAAGTTCGAGGAGGGCATCTGCAGGAATAAAAACAGAACTCGTTATTACATTGTGCCAGTTTCTCTACATTACGTAATTTCATACAGTCTCACATCAGCACATTAGTGCTCTCCATGCACACGTGATTTGCTCAACTAGCTTATAGTTGGTTCAGAGCATTCCTTTAGAACACTACATCTCACACATGAAAATTCATATTGATAATCTGAAAAGATGTTGTATTAGGGGAAGAAGCCAGCAGAAAAAAATATTCTTGAAATTTTAAAATCATACAGGAAAAAATATATCATCTTGGGAATTTATTTTAGGAATAAACCTCACATCACCAAACAATGTATTTTTTCTTTAACAGAGCTTCAAGGTTCACGATGATTAATAGCTACTTGAAGTTTTATGTTTATACAAAGACTAAAGATTTTGGTTTTGCTAAACAATTTAATTCTGAGTGGTCCTTCTTCTCTATGTTATTTCCCTTGTCTTTTTATCCTATTTCAGTCTCCTTCCCCACCTCTGCCTCATTTTTTTCCCCTTAATCATACTGAGAACATATTTAATTAATTTAGCTTGTTTCTATTGCATTTTCTCTCCATATGCATTGCCTTGGTAGCCTCTGCCTCTTCTTTTTACTGTGAGTCTGTATGTTGAATATCCCCACAACTTCAAAACAAAATAAGCAAGCTGCAATGGTCCTTATTCTACCCTTCTGACACAACAGAATATAAACTGAAATAATTACTTTTCACAGCTGTGGTTAAGACTGATTTGGATCAAAAGTTCTAAGACACAGACCTATACTTTAACTCATTTTATCTTCCAATAGCATACTTACTTAACTATAAATAACAACATAATGATGGCTCACTGCAGTGGTAAAAGACTTCCAAGGTGATGGTGGGGAATTAAGTGAAGGGGATATATGCTGTGACAGTAGTCAAAATAACTGATACCTCAACCCTAGATGCAGTAGACCAGACTAAATCTACAAGAAGCAAATAGTGCAACTTTTCCTTCAAGTAAGGCTTTGGTCTTCAAATGACAGCCTAAAACTTTTCTAAATCCAAAATAGAAAGAATAACATGTTTTTTGGCCTGGAAGACAGGTGAAGTACTTGTTGATGAATCATTCTGAAGACTCAGAGGTCATTCAGTATCCCATCTGGTATGCAATGACTCATAAAAGGGACTAAATCCTGGGACAGCAAAATGCTAATAGTTTCCTTGAAGATCTGACCATGCTTTATGAAGTAATTAATAATACTGCCTGACAAATAAGTACATTACCCAATGATCCTTAATGACAAAATAATAAGTGAAGCTTCAGTAAAGTCAAACCATGTAAGTAAAACTTGTATTAGCTTATCCAGCCTATACTGTCTGTTGTTCTTAAAAAATGTGCTACTTAACTGTACATCTTTAAGAAAAGTTTATACAGTAAATTGGCATTTTTCAGGCATTATCCACTGGGGGAAAAAAGTCTCAAATTTGTGCTCATTATTAGACAACTATCATACAATGACACAAGAAGCACATAAAATTTATCAGCACATAAAATTTAAAGTGGACAATGCTATCTGTTTAAGTGTTTTGGTGTTGGATCTTTTATATTGAATTTTACGCAACCCCAACAGAACACTAAAACACTGCTATGAACAGTGTTCTTCTAACACTACAGTGCAAGAAAAGAAAAATCCAATAACCACAAATCTTAAAAAGCCCCAAACAAACCAAACTCACACACGTATAACCAAGTGAGAAGTAGGGAGCTCTACTGTCTCCATTTTAATTCTAGCAAGAGTAGTAAAACATTTCTCTTAGATGGCCAAAGACAGCAGCAGAGAGTCCAAAGCCATACTTAGCAAATCTAAAAATTACATTTTTTTCCCTGTGATTTAACAGTTTATAAAGAGACACAGCTCAAAGGGAAGTTGGCTGTATTTTTTGAAAATGAAAATTTAAAAATTTGGAAGAAATTTGTTCCTATCCACCAGAGCCAATTACCCAGCAGATGTAGCAAAAATATGAAGTTATAACACCAGTTAATTTATATTGAATTCTTTGTCAGCACACAAATGCCAGTGCACTGTATCAGCAGTGCTCCTCTTATAACAGCACAGCTCTCTAGCAAAAACGTAAGGGTTTGGGTTTTTTTAAAATTACTTTTCTTTTTTTTGCCAGAACCTCTAGTTACATTTATCAGATACCACCCTTTTTCAATCAGGAGGTAAATAACAACCTCCACTTGCTGTCAGGACATGTGTTTTCTGACTTAGAGGAATGATTTCCAGTCCTCCAATAAGGAAACCAAGTTTTATCACAAGGTTTCGGGAAGAAACTGTAGATTTGTCACACATTTAACCTGTGAATATTGCTTGATTCTCAAAATAAAAAGCCACCCAGACTTAGCTAATTTTGTAGACTACAGTAATGCACACTGAATTCCTATAAAAGCAGCAATATTAAGAACTTCACTTGTTCTGAAAAAAACATTCATCGTTTCTGAAAACAGCAACTGATTTAATTTTAACAAGACCTTCCAGGGAAAATTCTTTCAAGCTCCTTCAACCTCTACGTACTTGATGTTCATTTCTTGTAATAGTCTGTCTTTGGGGTTTTTTGTATATTTTGGGGGTTCCAGTTGTACTAACTAGAAAGGTAAGAGCTAGACTATACCATCTAAAACATTAGCAGAAACATTTTATAAAGGACCTGTTCCATAAGGTTGTCATCCAGGTGTTTTAGGAATCTTCTGGCCCAGGTTTTATCAGCTGTGTGATGCTCCCAGTTAATTTCTGGCAAGTTGAAGTGCCCCATAAAGACAAGGGCAGTCGATTTGTAAGTGCCCCTTAGTTCCTCAAAGAATAATTCTTTGGTGTCATCATCCTGGTTGGGAGGTCTATAGCAGACTCCCACAGTGACATCCACATTATTTGTTTGCCCCTTGAGTCTCACCCAGAGGCTCTTGATTGTGCCATTGCCAAATGTGAGCTCCATAAATTTAACCTTTCCACCACATACAGTGCCACTCCCCATGGCCTGCCTCTGCCTATCCTTCCTGAAGAGCCTGTAACCATCCAACAGGGCACTCCAGTCACAGGTCTTATCCCAACAGGTTTCACTTATGTCAGTGCTGTCCAACCTCTGGGACTGGGCCAAAGCTTTGAGCTCCTTTTGTTTGTTCCTCATGCTGCATGCATGGGGGTAGAAATATCTTATTTCAGGCCAATACATTGCTATACTTTGTTCTCAGCAGCACAGTTCTTTAACATTTCAAACTTGCACTGGTATCAGCAGAAAAAAAAAAGTTTGCTATGCCAGCCAAGCGTACAAGTTTTTTCACTATGCATAAATAACAGCTTTTCTGGACAGCTACAGACCTTTTATAGTTCTATGAAAATACAACTATCGAGTTATATTTGTATGCAATTCTGAAATACATCTTCAAGAAGCCAGGCCCAAGCCCCTTCAGATAATCTTTCACTTTGCAGGTGTCAAGAGTTTGAGAAAAGACAAAAATAAATAATTTCCTAGAATTTAAACAGTATTCCTGATGTGCAGATTGTTATAAATAAGATAAATTTCTCTTCTGAACTAAGCGAAACAATCTAGTAGCACGAGCTTCCTGGGGACAAATGTAATTGACTGGCCTTCACAAGTACCACATAAATAAGAAGGCAGGAATGCATTCACACACATACCCTGCAAGTTTTAAATATTGTCATCTTTCCACCTTAACTTATAGCAACTTTGTGGTCATTAGACACAAAGGATCATGACTGAGCCTCACTCATTGCCAGTTCTGAACTTCTCACTGCATTGTCTTCTCAAACTATGGGTAAGATTGGAAGGGACTACTGAAGGTCATTTAGTCCAACCCTGGGTCCCCAGAGCACATTACGCAGGATTTTGGCCAGGTGTGTTTTTAATATTTCCAGTGACAAAGACTCCACAACTCTCTGGGCAATCTGTTCCAGTGCTCAGTCACCCACACAGTAAAGAAGTTCTTCCTTATGTTCAGGTGGAACTTCCTCTGGATCAGTTTTGGTCCATTGCCTCTTGTCCAAGCAATAGCTTGGCACCACCAAGAAGATCCTGGCTCCATCTTCTTGGTGCTTTCCCTTCAGATACTCATAGACATTGATGAGGTCCCCTCTCAGTCTTCTCTTCTCCCAGCTACACAGGCCCAACTCCCCCAGCCTTTCCTCATAAGTGACATGCTCTGGCCCCCTAAATCATCTTCACAGCCCTTCACTGGACTCACTCCAGGAGCTCCATATTGCAAAATAACTTTGACCTTGGTTCTGTAATAACTGCAGATACATTCTTTGCAAAAATATTTGGTCCAGGCATTAGAAGATTTGGTAGAATTAAGAGCAGCAGCTGAATGAAGCGACAGCAAATTTCCTACATGAGTAGACACACGACATGGACTGCTGGAATTATTATTATTATTGTAAACAGGATTAATACATTTATGAAACATCTGCAACACAAAGCAAAAAAACAAACTGCAGTATTCTGTAGTACAACATCTCTGTATTTATTTCACAGTGAAAACTACAAACTAGTGTTCCAGCAGACAAAGAACAGTCAGCTACACAGGAGCTCTTGGAAGAGGCACATAGAATCACAGAATGGCCTAGGTTGAAAGGGGCCTTAAAGACCATCTACTTTCAACCCTCCTACTGTCAGAAGGGACACCTTTCATTAGACCAGGTTGCCCAGAGCCTCATGCAATCTTGCCTTGAACACTTCCAAAGATGGGGCATGCACAACTTTCCTAGGCAACACTGTCCTGTCACTACACACCTTTGTAAAAAATCCCTCTCCATCTTTCTGGTAGGTTCCCTTCAGGTACTGGAAGACCCTAGTTAGGTCACCCCTAAACCATCTCTTTTCCATGCTGAACAAACCCAATTCTCTCAGCCTTTCCTCACAGGAGAGGTGCTCCATCCCTCTCATCACCTTGGTGGCCCTGCTCTGGACTCGATCCAGCAGGTCCACATCCTTTCTGTGCTGCAAACCACAAAGCTGGATGCAGTACTCCAGGTGGGGTCTCACCAGAGTGGAGTAGAGGGGCAGAATCCTCTGCCTCACCCAGCTGGACACACTGTTTTGGATGCAGCCCAGGATATGTTTGGCTTTCTGGGCTGCAAATGCACATTGCCGGTTCATGTCCAGCCTCTCATTCACCAACACCCCCAAGCCTTCTCAGCAGGGCTGCTCTCAACCTCTTAATTTCCCAGCCTGTATTGATACCAGGGGTTGCCCCAACCCAGGGGCAGCACCGCCACTTGGTCTTGTTAAAACCTTAGAGAAGCCCATGGGCCCATTTCTCAAGCTTGTTCTGGTCCCTCTGGAGGGCATCCCATCCTTCAGGTGTGTCAATGGCACCACTCAGCTTCGTGTCATCTGCAAACTTGCTGGGGGTGTAATCCAGTTCATGTCACTAATGAAGATATCAAATAACACTGGTCCCAGTATGGACCCCAGAGGGACACCACTTGTCACTGATGTCCACTGGACTCTGAACCATTGACCACTACCCTCTGAATGTGACCGTCCAACCAATTCCTTATCCATCCAACAGTCCACCCATCAAATCCATCTCTTTCCCATTTAGAGAGAAGGATGTTGGGAGGGACCGTGTGAAAGGCATTACAGAAGTTCAGATAAATGACATCTGTAGTCTTCCCTTCTCCACTGATGTAGCCACTCCATCATAGAAGGCCACTGGGCTGGTCAGGCAGGACTTGCTGTTGGTGAAGCCGTGCTGGTCATCTCGAATAACCTCCCTGTCCTCCATGTGCAGAGTTTCTAGGAGAATCTGTTCCATGGTCTTCCCATGCACAAAGGCGAGGTTGAGAGGTCAGTAGTTCCTAAGGTCCTTCTTTCTACCCTTTTGAAAGGTGGGTACATTTCCCTTTTTCCAGTAACTTGGGACTTCATCTGATTGCCATGACTTCTCAAATATCTTTGAGAGTGGCTTGGCAACTACAGAGAGGTTGTGGAGCTTCCTTCTCTGGAGATATACAAACTACACACACTATACAGATAAATTCAGATTCTTTTTTCCTGCTGAAGTCCACTCAGGCCTTATCAGCCTCTAATGTTCCTGTCAACAAGAGACCAGAAAGGACCAGTTCCGTCATCCACACAATCTAGATCAATGGTTCAGCCTGTAATAGCAGAGAAGCTGGGTGTACAAACACATCCCCACTGCTCCAGCCATCATCTTCTCAAACAGGTGGCTAGAATAATTATAGCATAATTATTCATGCAGCTGTCATTTTGAAGGACTTCAGTCATTATGCTGTAGGTAACCTTTCTATCAACAACTATATACAAACAAAAGTACACAGGTCAGCTTTACAGAGATCACCCTTTAATCCCCAAACCCACACTAAGCTATGACATAGGTCTCTCATGGTTGAAACTATGAGGACCTGCTATATATTGTCTCAGGGACAAGAACGTGCATCTGTGAGTAGTACCAGAAAAAGGTCTAGAAGGGGTAGGTGGGAACACCAGCCTACCATGAGAGATGGGATATAACATCATCACAGTCATATAGTAAATGCTTGTACACCCCTCCCTTCTGTTCACACAGCTCCACTGGGGGTTTCTGTGTGCTGGCACTTGACCACAAAAAAAAAAAAAAAGGAAAGTGTTGCCCTTACTCAGTGGACGATCTTTATGTTTCAAAATTGTGCAAATGGGCTGTCAGAGTAGTCCTTGAGTCTTCTCTCGATCCAGTCCCAAGAAAAGGCACTACAGCATTATGCAAAGGCAGCACAGGGAAGAGAAATCCACTGCTGACCTGGAAGCAATTCTAGCAAACAGGTTCCAAGTAGGGCACTTTCTGAGGACCAGCCTCTTTTTTTAATGAAGCACCAAGCAAGCGAATACAGTCAACACCAGCAAGAAACAAAGAGTGAGTCAGACAAGTCATGTTACATATGCATTACTAATACACTATAATTCCAAGGTAAGTCCTTACTGGCTTCCTGAGTCAGGCCAAAATAGATCAAAGGGACCTAAAACTGCCTCAAATACTTGCTGTGGAAGATTAGGGCCCATTACTAATACAGACCTTAGTCTTGTTCCAACTAAGACTATGCTCAGAATTAAAATGTAATTTGACAGGTAGCAAAGCATTCAAGGAGTGTCTATACCACAGACAGGGTCTGCACATGGGACTCCCTTTTAGAAAACAGTTTACATGGGAAAAACAAGGCTGCCAAAACTTCCTGAGACAGTAGGGAGGCTGAGGGAAGAACTACAGCACTGAATGAACTGATGTGACATGACAGCAACCAATGTTCACCTTTTAGTACATTTCCATCTACTGACAGATGATGCTTTTGATTACCCAGAGCAAAGCACACAAATAAACCTCTCATTACCGCAGGCATCAACACCCACTGAAGGGAAAAAAGCTGAGTGCATAATTTCTAAACTTAAATCATCCCAATATCAAAACTAGTTTCCTATTTTGCTTTTTATCTAGACCATATATCAAGTAAAAGTAATACATCTGAGAAAAAAGTAATTATGACCAAAAAAATTTGGTTTTATCCTTAAAGTTGCAGGAGAGGAATCACTGTTCACAGTAACTTTTTGCAGTGGAACAAGTAAAAAGATAGTAGTGAGTTTTCTTTAATACAGAAAAAAATCCTAGTTAGTTTTTATTCTTTCAAATCAGAAATTAACAGCAAATAGTAGCTGCAAAATTCAGATTTCTATTTAGGCCCTTCTTTTTATGAATATGAAAATGAAAGAAATATTTTTAGGTTTTCATTTCATAGGGAGCTGTATTAACATCAAATCGGGCACTTCCTAAAGTACTTTAAATGTGTACTTTAGAAGAGTGATTAGGGACTACTTAGTGAATTAATGAGGTTACTCTGTGTTACTCCTTAGTGAAAGAAGGACTTCAAGTTAATGAGGTTACTCGACAACACACACTACATCTCTTGCTAATTACTTTAAGTCTCCAAGTCCACCCAACTTCATTCCTGTACTGTCAGGATAAGAGCTTCTGTCTGCTACCTACTGTCTTGCAAGTCTCCACCCACCATAGTTCCAAGATCTTGCTGGAAGACAGGTTTGTCTGAAATAGGTACTATTCCATATCAATATTTACCATTTATATTCTAATCTATTAAGATTAAGGCAGTAGAGCATTCTCTGTTCCCAGTACTAACATCGAGAACTAAACCATATTAAAAAGTGCTGATTCCGTATAATTATTCTGTATGATATTCATACTTTCAGTGTCAAAACTAGTTATTAGATTGTAAAGAGCATGATACCCAAATTCTTTAACATACATTCTTCCTCTGCAAAAAATTTACTTGGCCTAAAAACATTTTCTAAATATCATAATCATCTTGATGACAAGAAAGGCTAAGAAAATTTGTCAATACAATTATATTACTACAGAATTTACAGCACTATAATCAGCATAACTCTGTAAGCTGACATACTTCTGAACCTTTAGGTTCTTTAGGAACAGGAATATCCATAGGGATACAAAATTGTTAAACAGCTACAGCAGTAAGCTCCTGCCAGTGCTAATCCCTTAAACTCTAATGAAGTGACTCAGCTGATTTTACAGCTTGCCAGTGTAAAAAGATACCAAGGAAGTAAAAATAGGCACTGTAAACTCATTTCTGTAATTACATTTCGTATTTTAATGCAGTTAAAATCCTCAGCTAAAACAGGAATAATAATTGTGAAGACTACTGCTGTGCTTAAACAAAACCTGAAAGAAGGAAAAAAGACAACTCCAGTTCATCCCCAAAACGGTTAATGTAACTCTTGCTAGCATAAGGGTGTGTTACTCAATTCCAGAGTAACCGCTGGACTCAGTCGATGCTTGATGCGGAGCCCCTGGCATGTGACAAAGCCTTTGGCTTCAGGCGCCTGCTCCAAGACATGTGACTTGTGGCAGAAAACCAAGCTCAGCTGCCTGCCAGCACTAGTGCTGGATCTTTAATGCATACCATATGCTGGGACCAGTTAAAAGTGGGAAAATAAGGACTTACACGTGTCTACCCTACTTAATATATAATAATTTCAAATGAAAACTAAAATATTGAAGCTAACTCTCATTAGTAACTGTTTCTGAGGAAAAATATACAAGTTATAAGGTGACTACAATGAACATTTGCCACAACTGATTTCTTCTTAAAGCAATAGTAACTTCAACTCATTTTTGCTTAATGATTGTTTTTCCTGTCTGTAATTCTATGGGAGGAGACCTCAGACTTTCCCTCATTGTTTCTTTTGCTCAAAGACCATTTTGTTTCTACACATGAACTAAAACAATTCCATCCCGTATCCATTCCAGCAGAAAATCCACATTATTAGAAATTAAAATAAATCATTTTAGAAATCAAATTTGATATTTACTTTTAAACTTCCTTTGAGCTAAATAAATGACAGAGCTGAACCCTCTTCTGAGTGTTCACTATTAGGAGGGAACACATAAGTATTCAACTACACATTCAATAAATATCAGTTGTGTAAAATGAAAAAATAAAAAATACATACAAAGAAAGCTTCTACAGCCTAGGTAACTTCTACATTTTTAAATAAATTATCATTAGAGTTGCTCTTGAATTTACAAAGGATGTGTTGGGATGCCTTTTGCATTTTTCAGCATATTATAAAAGCTATGCCATACCTCAGAAAAACATGTTTTTTCTCCTATCTTCAGCATTTTGTAAATATTTCACAGAAAGTTGGTCCACAATAGCTGAATAAATTAAAGACCTTGAAACTACAGGTCTTTCTGCCTATGATTTCCACTAGTAGCAACCTCAATTGTGCCAATAGATAATGCTTCAAATACACATTACATGTCTTAACATTTCAAAAGGAAATAAGCAATTAAAACAAAAAGTATGATTTTGTATATGTGCCTAAACATGCACATCTGACCACTAGCTTCTCCTGGATTTCCAGGTGCTCAAAAAGAGAACTGACTTAAACAAGAAAACTTCCACTTCCTCATTAGCAATCTGCTTAACATCTATGCTATCTATACCGCTCCATAAGAGGCCAACATTAAAAGTCACTTGACTGGTACAGTCATCCAAGAAAGGAAACCCACTACTTGAAATTCCTATAACACCTCTTTTATTGGTCTCTTCCAATCTATTAGGAGTTGGACTCTTTCGAAAGTTCATTAACTTTAAGCCTTAAAATTCTGCACCTATGTTTCACATAGTACTTGCAACAGTCACTTCAATTTTATCTCACACACAAAACTCTAAACAAAAAGGCTACTTCATGATACTACTAGAAAAAAATCTTAAAAATGACAGACTAGTAAACAGTGACAATGTGATGAGTTGTACAGTTGTCTGGACTACCCAGAGGCATTTAAACAAAATGTGTTTTAACACCCACAAATGCCAAGTTACAGATCTTAGTCTAGGTAATACACCAAGCCACACCTAAGAAGCAAGCAATCATATCCTTGAAAGCAACTCTGAAAACAGATAACTAAAACCACACTTACTGTACAACATTTTGGAAACCTGTAACTAAACTTGGCACGTTTAACTGTTAACAGTAAGTCAAAAGTACTACTATAAACAGCATGAATTAAGGCAACACTGGAAACTATTTCTGAAAAAATTGTAAATTGAAGAACTGGAAAGGGGGAGGAAGATCAAGAGTTGATGAGATCTTTGTGTGCAAGTGCATTCACACTATGAACTGTACTGGCTTTTAATCTAATAGGAAAAGGTGAAACAACTGCCCTCTGCAGAATGCAGCAGCCTGGCCAATTCATATGAAAAAGAACAAGCAAATTTCAACAACAAAGACAACTTAGCACATTAAATAGCAAAATGAGATAAATTTAGGCAGGATGCCCTCTCAGAGAGCATCAGCTACACATTATGCTTGTATCAAACAAGATGCTCAATCCAGTAATAACCAGGTAAAATATAAGGGCCAATGACAGAAGAGAGGATGTCAATTTAGATGACCTAATCTTTCCTTCTGGCCTTTGCAACCATTAAGATGGTCAAAATAATTAGACAAGGTTAATTAATCTCCATAATACCAGTGACAATGAGGCCGTAATTCCCATTTTACAAAGAGCAACCAGAAAGACATTAGTTTTTAAAAACTGTTATAACTGGAAAAAAACCCCAACAACCAAACGGCTTTAAAAGTCAGGAATAACTCTAAACAAAGAAGAAATGCTTTGCACAGTTTAAAATAATGAAAACTAATCTACTGTTAACAACAATACTTACCTAATTTACTCATGGCTGCATTCCAGCACAAAACTGTAACAATGATCTGACTTTTTTTTTTCCCTTAAAATAACAAAACGAGCAAATCTGTAGGACACACAATGTGAAATCACCTTGATAAGAACAGAGCTGCCCTCTCAGCCTGTTACTTATTCCATGACTGTTAGACCTGCTAAAGGACACTTTACCACTGCCTGAATTACAAGATGCTTTTAAACCAGCCCAGACTGTAAATACATGCCTGAAAAACAGCAATTTGAATTCCTACCCTTATTTCTACAAGAAAAATTGTTTTCCTGTATGTATCTAATTTTGATTTACTGGAGTTATACAACCCTGATAAAGACAGGAGAATATAGTTTTAAGCAACCAGGTGGAGGTAAAGCTAAACTGTCCCACACTAACAGTCTCACTAACTCCTATCAACAGTCTTTAGTTCACTAGCATTTCTTCACACTTGTCACACACTAGGAAATACAAGATAAAGATTTGTATTTTGCAAGTACCTTTTCCCCAGTGAATAGATACTTTGGAAAGAACAAGGTTTATTGTAAATTAACCATATATGACCTAAAAAATAAACTAAAAGGATTTCTATTTTACATGTTAGAACCCTAAGTTATGATTCCCTGTACAATTTGGTTTTATTTGTCAAATGAACTGATAACTCGATAGTTTTTTGCAGACCAAATCTGTTAATGCTAAATATACAGAAGTGACTTAGGGAACAGCCAAAGAGGAAGACATGCTTTCTCTCTGAGCACTAATAAGGCCTATCTGCTGTATAAGAAAGATTTTACTTTACTCAGGCTTTACTTTACATGTTATACTAGTGCCTTGTTCTACAAATTTTCTTTGTAATTAAGGAAAATATATAAATAACATCTTGCTTGCTAAATACTTTTACTTTGGCAGACAGGAAAAAAAAAATAGCAACAGAAAGGCCAGACCAGAGATGTTCTAATTTTATTTCACCAAAAAAGTAAACAATGAAACAGGGTGAAAAAAAGAAATTGAAACAACTTAGAGGAAAAGGTTATATTAATCATGTGAGATTGTAACGAACAGCCTCTAGCATTTAAATTGTTACAGGTAATTTAAAAGACTAAAAAGCCCCCACTGTATTATATAAAATGCATACCTAAAACTCCCGTTAAAGTGGATTTCATAGCACACAGTTTAACTACAATTTGGGACTAAGACTTGTAATCAAACCAGTTTAGCTATTTTACTCCAGTTCAACTTTTTAACAGAACCATTTCTCCTTATTCATTAAGTTTCTATGGTTCAAGCTACTGGCTTTTGCTGCTGGTAAAATGTTAGCCACTTCTCATGCCAAGTGACTAGCAGTGTCTGTGACTCATTATCACCAGAAGATGAATATGCTGCTAATTTTTGTAATGTTAACATATGAGTAACTTTCAAAATAATTTAACTGGATGTAATATGTAAATCTGGGAAGAAGTAAAGAAATGTCAACTGTTTGGCAGCACTACCTGTTAATGGGCTGCATACCACACAATCTGCTGTGATGCTGCTAGAACTCTGCAAGAACATTATAAAATACACTACAGTACACTCATGCTTGCTTCCCTTTTTAAGTTGATCTGAAACACTACCTTCAATACTCATTACTCTTGTACAGAAGCAAATTATTAGCTTTAAAATACAACATTTCCTTGAGAATGTTTGCAAAGTAACCTCATTACTTTACTGCAATAACAAAGCTCAAGATTTTTGAATCCAACAGTTCAATACTTTTTTCCCCTCCAACTTTGTGCTTTCTTTGCTAAGTGAGATTGTGAATTGCCCTTAACTCCTTAAGAAATAAGCTCAGAAACACTTACGCTTTTAGAGAAAGTGCACACATGTCAACATTTTTTATGTGTCTTTGTTGCACAGCTTTGCCAGTCCTCATAATATACAGCTTTCAATCACCAGATGTACTTCACTAAAATGAGCTTTTTCTTAGCTCCACATCACATAAGAAAATAGTTTCTTACATAAAAGGGGGCTGATACTTAATATTTAAAGTCACTAACTGATCCCTGAAAAACACCCTGTTTTGTTCTCCAAGAAACTGTTTTAAAAGTTCACCTTCCGCCTTTCACTTGTTGAATGCCACAGATGAAAAATTTTCTTCAAGTTTTGTTAATATATAATTAATAGCAATAAACAATTCCAAGATCTTGAAAGGACATCTGCACAGCATCCAAGAATTTGGGAATGCTGTTCTAGCTTAGCAAAAGAGAAAAAACCTTGTAAAGTCTAGAGCCCTCTTTAGGCAAACAAAAATTCCTTTAAAAACACAGATGAAAAGTAATTATAAAATATTATCCATTTATCATTTCAGTTACACTCCCTCAGCACATGACAATTTTGGCTGTTTGAATTGTCATTTGGAAAGACTTTAAAAATGCTTTTCAAGACACCATCTATTTCTAACAGACTTTCAAAATACATAAATTCGCTTTGAAATGCAGGCTGGGATACCACAAGCACCTGAGACAATCCACTGAGAAGTTCTCCACTGAGGACTGTATACCCTTCTTTGCCTCTCCCAGATTTCCAGTTATGCAGTTCTACCTCCTGTTCTAAAACCATCTTCAGCAGAAAACTAACCATCAGAAAAAGAAAACTAACAGCAAGAAACTAACCATCTTCTTCAGCAGGTTTAAAGAGCAGCTTGCTCTTTCAGTGAACTAGAGGAGTCCAGTAAGCCCTAACAGCGGCATGAAGCAGGAGTAAGGTTGTGAGGAATAAAACTGGTAGGCAATAGACGGGAAGAGGAAACTGTCCCTTTTGAAGGTAACGAGCTACCATGTCAGCTCACCAAATGCTTCAGTATATTCAAAAGTACCAGTTTTAACTTCATTGTAATATCACTTCAACCTCGGTAACTTTTTCCCCAATTTACACTTTATTCTCTTATTTTGAGTGAAACAACAGTAAAAGAAATAAACAATCTAGAAGACCAGTAAAATTAAATTATACCAAGGCTCAAAACAAAAATTAAAATGCCAAATGGCATTTTAACTGTTCCTTCTTTCAGACATAAAAAATAACTTTAGAACCACAACAGTGCAGTAATGGAGCATTCATCATCTACATTCTAAGAAAAAAAGCACTTGGACTATTTAATTCATTTATATGGAAATGAAAGTCTGTTCTAAATAAGATTCATAAAACCCACAACTGGTTTGTATTTTAAAAGTTGACTTTTCATTCCTGATTCTCAAATACCCAGAAGATAACTTTAAAAACACTTATGCCTAATTATACTTCTGAGTATCCTGGAGCAGGCAGTTCACCTACCATCATAAGAAAAATTCACTCCTAAGCAACAAATGCTTTTCTACGACAGCAAATTCTGAGGCTGCAAACATAGTGCTCAACTAGTATCAGTACTATGAGGGCAGACAGGGAAGCAGAATGGATCTCCCAGCAATAAGTCTCTTCCAAGTCAAAATATTACCCATCAGCTCACCAAGGCCAAGAATAGGCAATTTCAAATTTTAACGCACTGTACAAAATTGTGCTGTTACATAACTACTACAAATCCAAATTTTACAGATGTATGAATTTTACATTTCCTGTAATAAATGCAGTCATGAAAGAGAACAGTTTTTAAGAGATAAGCCTGAAAACTGTTTTACTTTAGAGCTACAAAACTAAGTGTAACAAACAGCTACCTTCTTAAATGCTTCTAAACCCACACTCCTAAAAAGCAGAATGTATCAGCCATACTCTACCATGCAAAAGAAAGTGAGAGCAATGAAAAAAAAACACGGAACAGAGGCAAAAGAATCAAGATCAGAACTGAAGAAACAAAGATATGTGAGATTTAAAAGTTGTGGTTGTTTACACTTCTGCTACCTCTTTCCAAACTAGTCTGGGCTCTCAAAGAAAGCAGTGTAACACATGCACAACAACACTATTAAGTAACCGGAGTGATTACATCAGAGTTTTGTGCTGTGAGAAATACACAAAAGAGTGAGTGCAGGGACTGTGCTACCTGACATGCACAAATGCAGTTGAAAAGGAGCATGGCATGAACACCAACATGCTTCAAAGAAGGGGCAAAACATGCTTAAACATATCTATCCAGGTGATCATCATAGTCCTAATGCAAATAAAAGTTTTTCACTACTGAAAAAAACACCACCACACAAAATCCCCACACAACATTTCCACACTGTTTAAATTAAAGAAATGTATAAGAGTTGCAATAGGCTCATATGTCAGACCAGGCACTGGTATCACTCAAACAACACTATGTTTTTAATCAGATAATGGTACTTCACATGGCATTAAGAGGAACTCTTCATTTCAGAGATTTAAACTGAAGTTCAGTCTGTAAAAACATTTTTAAAGCTGAAAATTTCTACAAGTGTTAAATATTATATTCAGCTACTGAAAGAGGAAAATAACATCCCATAAAGGAAAGCCAACACGACTTACGTTTCAAAACAGCGATCCACGTTGTCTGACATCAGAAGTAGCATGCATAGCTGTTCCAGTGCTATTAGCTGCATATCCCTTTCATCTCCCTGCCCCATCTGCAGCCATTCCAGCAACGTGTCTGGGTCCACATCTGCCATGGTGGTTTTTTTAATAAAAAAAAAAAAAAAGCCGCTTCCACTTAAATTAAAAAGTACCACAAATATCTTTTAATTGTTCAAGCCGGACTAACTTCAGCACAATTAATTTCTCTCTTCAGTCAGCCTCACACTTTTGCAGTTTTCACCTAAAAGGAAAAAGTAAAAAAAGTAATCATCAAATCATCATCACAATCTTCTTGTTAAACTTTCTGTATTTGCTTCTCCCTAAAATGTACAGCATATGTTTGGGCCGACATTAAGAAAACTTCCACATATTTTATCAGCAAAGTTTGCTTTTTTCCAAGCTTTATAAGTAAACAGTAATGAGTTTGTTCTGTTTTGAGGATAATTCAAAATTAAGACTAGAAAAATTGTGCTTAACCCTTCTGTCTATTCTCAAAGCTAAGAGAGTGATGTTTTGTCCATCCCCTTCCCTTTAATATCACTTTATAATAAAGTCTTCAACTTTATGAGATGTATTACCACCTCACTAAAGTATTCAAATATAGAAAGACAACAAATTTCACATTTTAAATAGAAATCCACAAAAGAAAAACTGAGATGCGTAACCACAGACTTGCAGAATCTTTGAAAACGTTTTATGAATCCTTCCCCTTTTAAGAGCATTCAAGCACAAGAAAAATAGTCTTTTTATGTCAAAAGATAAAAAAAGACAGTATAAGAATCACTTCAGTTTTCAGGTGTTAGGAGTTTGTTGGGTTGTTTGGATTTTCTTTAAAAAAATTATCTAATTCATAGTTTTTTTAAAAATATGCAGTGAGTAATTCAAATAATTCACGTACATATAAGGAAAACAAAATTATTTGCTGGCCAAATGCCATAGTTGTACATGCAAGCTGAAGACCAAAAAAGTCCCCTTAAAATGTTAAGAGATATTTTTGACCTACATGCTTGGTTTTTATTTTTTTACAAACAAATAGTCAAATTCACCTTCCATGCCTAATAACACAGCAAATATGACTATTTTCATATGAAAGCTAAAAGGTTACAAACAGATTTCTCCAAATAAAACACACAAGAAAAAAAAAACTTTAAAAAATATAGATTATAGAAAAAGAGTTAGTTTATCAAACTCATAGGTAAATATGAAACACCGACAGTGTCCCCACAAACTGGGGGGAGGTGGTGTGTGAAGGAGAAGCTTGATCTGGACAAAGTCTGCCTACTTGTTTACTTGCTGCTAACAAGTTAATAGTTAAAAAATAACTCCATGAAGGGCACGTCTATGAAAGGGAATCAGAAATTAGTCTTACATGGAGAAACACACAGTGGATCAGCAGTGCTCTTTCACAACAGCTTCAGACTCAAAGATGGGACAAAAGTATGGCAGGTAGAATTTCTATGTAATTTAGGGTCATAATGCTACAGATCATTCAATTACTGCTTGCCAGTTACATATTTTATATTGTCTTGCTCTAAAAAGTAAATTAACGTTAGTAAATTAAATTTCTGTGCTTTAAACAATGGCTATGATCATCTGAGCTGTTTACAGGCTGTATTTTCTGCACCAACACTATATAATACCACTTTCAGCCAGTAAAAGTGGAATTGTATCGCAAGTATAGTACCTCTCCTTCAGGTGACTAAATCTTTAGTTCCAGGGGAGCAGGGAGATGGGTGATGGCGAGAGAAACAAGAAAATTAAGAAAGACAGTGAAAAGTAGGGTAAGTTCAACATGGGCACCTGCTGTTCTTACACCCTAGACGGGCTCCAGCCAGGCGGAAGCGTCTCTGGAAAACGGAGCTCCCGGGACAGCCGTCCCGGAGCGGGGCCCAGGCCCAGCCCCGCTCCCCCCGCGCCGCCCGGGCCTGCTCGCACTCACGCAGGCGGCCCCCGGCCCGCGCGGGGCTTCGGGCCCCGTCCCCACACCGGCGCCGCCCGGGCAGGGGCAGGCACGCGCCTCCTCCTCCCCGCCGCCCCCGCAACGGGGCACCCGGGGCGTGAAGGGGCTCCCCGGCAGCACCGCCTGCTCTGTCCGCCCGGCCCCACGCACAGACCTCCTGGCTCCACCGCCTCCCCCGCCCGCCGCCTCCCGGCCCGCCTCCGTCCGGGCCGCCCGGCACCGGCCTCGCCAGGCCCGGGCAGCGACGCTCGGAGTTTCCCGGGAGAGACCGCAGGCCGCGCAGGGTGACCCGGCCTGGCGGCCCCGAGAAAGGCGCGTCTGCCCGGCGCCCGGCGGGAGGGCCCCCCGCGCCGTCCCCGCCGCTCACTAGCCTCCCGGAGCCCTCCTGCGCCGCAGCCGAACCCTGCCTCAGCGCCGCGCCAAGAAGCGGGGCAGCGGCGCTGGCGGCGGCCCGAGCCCGCGGCAAGGCGGCCAGCGGCCATCCAATTGACGCCCGCCCGGCGCGGTAGGGCGGGGCGGGCGAGGAAGGAGCCGCCGTCGAGGGGCGGAGCGGAGCCCGGCCCGGCCGCGCGGCCGCTGGGGGCGCTGCGGGAGCGGCCCCTCATGGCGGGGGTGGTGCCGTCCGGAACGCTCCCCACCGGGCAGGCCGGAGCGCTCCGCCCCGACCCGCGCCGCCGCGGAGGGAGCAGGGAGCGGGGCCCTCCGCGGAAGGGGGAGCTGGGCCCTCCGCGGTCTGCCCAGCGGAGACCGCCACGCCTCGGGAGGCCTTTCCCTGGCTGCATCGGGATTTTTTTTTTTATGGTTTGCAGGTCGTTTTATTTCTTGCCGTATTCTAGTTACTTCAGTTCTTTACATTTATGTGGGCGCGTGGGGGCGGTTGTACTTTGCAGGGGCCACTCTTGCAAACACTTTGATCCACCTCCAGTACCTCCGTTAAAGGGGTCTGACGAGCAGGTTTAAAGTCGCAGTAGTGGGCCTTCCAGAGCAGAGGCTTTAAGTTGCCCTTACCCAGTAGTGAGTTTGAGGTGCTGCGCCTGAGTTGTGTATCTTGAGACACCTCCTGCAGTGTAGTCCCCGGCCATACGTTCCACAAAACGCTGTGCAGTTACCTTGCATATAATCAAAATACAAAGGAAACAAACTGCTATAAATTGAAAATGAAGGACTAAAAGCGAAGGATCTTCAAAATAATTTCCTTCTCTATAAGACGACATGTTTCTCAAAGGAATTTAAGTCTATTAATATAAGTACAGTAAATAAGATTATTGTACATTTGAATGTCACTCCTACCTACCTCATAGACATTTCCTGTAATTAGGAGGCTAAAACTACACACTGAACAAAAAGGCAATAGCAGTCATGCTTGGTTAAAACTTGCCAAATGCCAAATTTTTATTGTTCGATGTTCTAATAACAGCTCTAAAAGGTGTTATCTTTATTGGTGCACGTTTTTTTCAGAACACAAGAACAGTACTTCTCTTGTCTCTATTTCTGATTTTTAAGGCAGCTTAGCCTTTCTGTCTTACCGTATTATGTATCTCTTAACTGCCACTTGTTTCAGCCCTGACAAGGTTTACATGGATATCCTTTGCCTGTGCTTGTCCTTCAGAGGTCAGGAAGACTTCCTATATGCCTAAAGTTAAGGGCACCAGGCAGTAGGAAGACTGAGTCGGCAGTCTTTAAATTTAGAAGCTTGCTCTTCTTTCACTTTCACCAGTGCAGAAGCAGCAAAATTAGGCCAAACTTATGAGAACTGTGTCTGCTAAGTGACCTCACTCCTGTTGAATGATGCTAGAACAGTTTCCTTTGCTTTTTATCACGAAGGAAATTTCAGTTAAAAAAATATTATGAATTTCTTCTGAAGACCAAAAATAAATCCCAATTTTCAATTGTAAAGGCCAAAACCTTTGCAATCAAACAAATGTTTCACTCTTTTCACGTAGGGTACAGTTTCTGGTTCAGACATGATCATCTCTGGAGAAGATGAGGATATAAAAATACAGACCAATTTAGGAGCAAAATCAAAATTTTAAATAGTCTACATGCGAAGAATACAAATCATGGATTTAAAGTACTATCAATTAGGAGTACAACACTTAAATACTGGAAATAGTTTTCAGTGCTGTACATACTTATTTCTAAATGGATAAACACAAATACTTCCATGTCCTGCTGCATTAATTGCCTGATTTCCTATGTCGAATAATTTTGTATTAAAGGAAGTATATCAAGTAATGTATTGCAGCTTCATGATTCAGGATCATTTTTCATTGTGATACATTTGCAATATTCAAGAGTTTGCTAGTGATTTTTGTTCCTCGTGATAAGATTTCATAAACAAATGTGAAAAAAAATGCTAACTAGATAATCTCAGCTTCATTGATTATATTCTTCTTACAAAATATGTTCATTGACTGGTTAATACTTTTTTCCACTTCACATGCTGATGGACATTCCAATTATTTTCACAGTTGTCAGTACTCCACTGAAATACACCCCAACAAGCAATACAGACTAGGACTGCCTCTTCAAACGGGGCTGCTCTCTAATATTTAATAGGAAGGAAATCACTAGCAAGTAGGAGAACAGTTAGTGGATAAGACAGACAGGAATTGCATCAGTCATTTTTACAAAATTACTTACTTTCATTTGAAATTTCACATGAACAAAGTTTTGTCCAGACCCCCAAATTTCCAGCCTGTGTCTATCATTTTGCTAGCGCTAGGCCTAAGCAGATGGAGGAAGAGGGTCCTTACATGGACTAGTGTAGCCAGATGGGGAAGGCCAGTGATGGCATATTCTGAAGTGACAAGTAGTGGAACTTGACTGTCAGAGCTGTTTTGAAGAAAACAACACTGAGCATTGTGTGAAACTTGCAAAAACAGCTCCAGTTCCCCGTACTTGTGCGATGTACATAGTTTTCATTCAGTTAGAAAATTACCTAAATGCTAACACCAGCTGACACGCACTTCATGTATGACCTTGACCTAATCCCTTAGTCACTGCATGTCGCTGTTTCCTTCTTTACCAAATAATGAGATAGTAATGCTGGAGTCAGAAATGTCTTAGCATTTATGGAACTGTGAGTTGCTGAGTCATGTTACTACATTAAGTCTTAAATAATACTATAAAACAGAACTCCTCTTTATGACTACACTTGAGCAGACCACATGTGTGACTGATGATGTCTTTGGAAATTAGGCCACATAGGGTCAACACAGATTGACCTTTCTGGAGTGTGATATTGAGCAATGACCGGCATTTTTGTTGTATATTTACCTGAAAATTAAAACCTGGCTTTAAAAGAGAAAACATCAGCACATTTACTAGAACAGTGTCAGGGACCCATGAGCAACAGTGAAATATGCCATAGAGGGTAGCAAGTGTCAGGGATTGGAGGATTGTGGATGCAGAGAGCTTCTGAGACATGTTATAAAGGACAGCCCATCTGAGACAGATACTCAATAAGAAGACATTGCAGGTGTTCTCTAAAGGATTTGATCATCTTTGAAAGGAATTCACATTTGGCTAGAATCCTGCAAAATTTTCTCAGGATAGAAAAAACCCCCAAATGTTTTTTCACTTATAGCTTAAAAAATAACATTTATTACTGGTTTTATATTATAATCAGGGCAGTGTTTTCTACATGCGTTTAGCTGGTAGCAGAACGAAAATCTGTCATGGGCACTGTTGGTGTCACAGTGTGATAGTGAGGATTGAAAGCTTCAGATTGGAATTGTTGGGCTTTTGCTAAGAAAATACAAAACTGGCCAATAATCAAACTGAAATACACCTACAATTCAAACAAAGTAAGAAGCATCTGATTCTTCCATGTATTTTTAATTGAGGCAGCAACTAGAACCTAGGATAACTGATGTTTTTGTTAGCTGTCTGCCTACTTCTGTACGCATGCCAAGTTGGTGTTTCTAAAAATATCACTTCTCTATAGTAAATAGACCTGAGCACCTCCATAAATTTAATTGAGTAGTTTATGCTGAAGTCCAAGGCTGTGCCCAGCCAATTAAAACCTTTTGGTGTTTATGGATTATTTATTCTTTTGCTTTAAGAAAAGATTAATAATTCCATATATGTTCCAGTTTTTTGGATGAACATTATACTTCTAAAGAGAAAGTTAATAAATGTTGACTACACATTTCAAAGGGAGGAGGTCAGATATTACAGAAGCTTCCTTGCTGTATCAGGTAAGATTTAGTTTTATAGAATTTGGCTACTTAAACTTCTTTACTTCTTAAGTATCCTGTGTTAGCACAGTCTCTTCTTAGCCTGGGGAGCACAAACATAGTGTCGGCGTCTTGGCTTTCCAAAAGGACGTGCGGATTTTTGCAGCCTTGGCGATCCCCAGCCAACCCTGTGCCTGCTGCTCAGCGGGTGTGTTCACGATGTGCCGCCTTGCGCAACCTGCTGCAGCCGGGGCCGTGTGCGAGGCTGCCTCTGGGGGGTCCGAGCTTTGCAATTACACGTCAATGTGGTGAGGGCACGACTGACGCTGACGTGATAAATATGCGAATGACTCGCTGGTGGCTGCTGTTTACTGAGGTACAGGGCTGAGTCATTGCTCATCACGTTAGACTCCTCCTCGGGAGAGGCTCACCTTCCTGGAAGGGGCTTATCATCTGAGGAGCTGAGGGAATTAACATGAAAATTTACAAGAGAGCATGTTTTCCAGAAAACTGCAAACACTCCAAAATTATCTTTTCTTCTTTCTGAAATTATTGCTCAAAATCTTATACATTATAGTACTTTTTCTTAAATAAACTCACCTATGTGAAGCTTTTGTTGATGGAATGCTTTTTTTCAAGCATAAGTTTACTTTTTTGCAGTTTCAGGCTAAAGAGTGAGAAGTGAGTAAACTTTATATCAGTTAATTACTTTTAACCTCGGTTTACCTCCAGCTATATCACTTATTTGGACATGAAATAGAAATTAACTTGCCCTCACTACCCTCACTAATGTCCCTTCTGCCTCCAACTGGCAAGGGGAAAGTGAAACAGAATTTAGGCAACAGTTCTCTATTTCAGGCTGTTAGCTCTGTCCTGTCCAGTTGTGACATGGGCAACAGCAAAAAATGTTAATCCAAGACAAGTGTAAGGAAAGATCGGTGACTCAGATCACAGGACTTTTAACTGTTTGAATGGCACAGACTAGGTGATAACTTTCTGAATCAGAAGGTTAATTAAGATTTGGTATTTGTTCTTCCTAGTTTTAGTCTGTTGTTATTGGAAAGTGTCTTAATCACAAAACAATTCTTCTGTATTCTGGGATTAAAAAAATCCAGCTACTTAGAGTTTTATAGAAAAGATTGTAATTTTTACATACTTAAAAGCTTACTAATGCCTTTTACTATTCTTTTCATGAAATTATGCCCTATTCACTACTGTTGGATGTCTTGACATGCAAAAAAGAAGAAACAGTCTCAAGCTCCTAAAACCTGAATTTCTGGATTAGTTGCTAACTGAAAAGAGCTTCCTTCATTCAAACCAGGAAAAATCATCAGCCTATTATGGTGGAGCATGGCTAATTTCAATGCTAGCACTGTCCTAGGGCATATGAGACAGACAACAAAAAAATTGTATCATTTACTACTGAAACAGGAAAACTTTCTTGCCCCACTGATGACTCTTAGGAAATATGAGAAAGTAATATATTTCACTAGTGGTTTGTTTGATCAGAAAGATAACACTCCCAAGCTCATTTAAGCTTGAATTGTTGGGTTTGTAGGAAAGGTGCCATTCAAACAACTTAAATCCTTGTCAGAAGTGTGAAATTACTTTATTTAGAATTTTACAAGTGATACGAAACCAGGTTTCTACAGATTCTCAAATCTATATTTCTGTAGGGAAAGAATGCACATTCCTTAAGGAATATATTATAGGCAGTAAACTGTGTACCCGATTTTCTCTTAATTAGTTTTTATTAATCAATGAAGATCACATTGGGCATGTATTGAGATTTGTCCTTTGCTGTAACCTTTGGACTTACTCCCAGGCTACAAACTGTATTAAATAGAACTGGCTGAAAATATTTTGCAAAGACAGACAAAGGACTTTTAGTATCAGCAGGGTTGAGTTTCATTCTTTGCCCATGGCTAGTGAATGCAGTAAATGATGTTGAGAGGATTCCTCCTGTTTTCTTAACTTTGTTTTTCCTTTTGCTGCTCTACTTTCTTTCTTTTTTTTTTTTAACTTGCTTAACAGAAATATTTTTAAAAGAGCAGAAGTAATTCTCAAAGCTCAAAGCCCTGAAATTCATTCTGTAATGGTGAATATGAGGAAAATTATGAGAAACACCACCCTTCCAAAGACATTAAAAAAATATTGATACATCACTGCTTAGAAAATATCTTAGAAGCAGCATGTTGTGAAATAGAAAGTCATATATCTCAAATGTGTTTATACTAGGCTGTAAGTGATTAAACAGCACTTCTGGCAGGAAAAAAAATATGGATATACAGTGATGAGGGTTCAAAACAATACACTTGCTCACCACATTTCAAGCTGTGACCCAGGCCATATAAGATCTTTTTGATCTGATAGTAGATAGCTTTGTGTCAGAGCTGTGTTTTCTTTCAGCCAACCTCTATTGGTAGAGCTATTTGGCATGGTCACTCTTAAGACCAATCCTAACTGATACAATGATTTTTTTCCCTCGGGGCCTTTCACTTCAGATGCAGAGCATTTCTGGGACTGTAGCAACACCTACCCCAGCATTCCCTCGGAAGAGCTCCCCATTCTCTTTGTGCATACCTGATACCCCTAACACCGACTCTCTCCTTGGCGCGGAGTTTTTACAGGAGTCTAAAAGATTTTTAAGGAAACACATTTTGATCTCTAGAGTGCTTTAAATAGTTCTCAAAAATGATAACTTACATGGAGAAAATGGTTCATTGGGTTTTCCATTCTTCAAGCAGGCCTCTCCCACATCATCCTTCAAATGACAGACACATCCTACACGCACACTTCTTTTATTAAGATCAAGCAGAACTGCTAGGAGGGAGCTAGGAGTACCGCAGTATTCTCTTCATCTTGCAGGCACTCTTAAGTACAAGCTGTCTGCCACCAAACCCACAAGCTTCTGCTTTCCCTTCTCTTGCAGCAGGAACACCACTCAGTGGGGCCACACAGTACCTTCACTCAGGCCTGGCAATGGGGGTATCCAGGCTGTGTCTACCTGATAGGCCAGTGAAAACACATCTCAAAAAAAAACCTAAACCACTTCAATACCAGTGATATAATACTTCTGAAAATTATCCCCCTCTACTACTTTTTTTCTCCCTGGAAACAATGCCATGTCTAAATCCAATTTGCAGTAAATTCAAAATTTTCCTTTGCAGTCTGTCCAATCTTTGATCCTCCCTTTCTCCCATTTTCACTCCAGACCAAGCTTTACATGCAAAGTAATTTGAAATTCTAGGGAATTCCAGTATTTAAAATCAAAGTTTGGCTGCCAGAATTTTTAGATTTTATTTAAATTGTGCTTAAGTGTTGCTTTCAGCTTTCAGAGCTATTGAATCAGAATGCTTTTTGTAAGATAACCTTAAGCTCAGCCTTATGTCAAAGTTCAGATCACACTAGATGTCTGAAGAAAGCAGCAAATGGCGAACCTACACACAAAAAATAATGGCTAACACATTTTTGTATATTTCAATACTTAAATCAGTTCCACAAACTTCAGCTTGAAAACCAAAGAATACCAGTGACTGATCAGACATGAAAATGTAAAAGGATGAAGATAATCTCATTATAATTTCATTTAAGTATCCCATCTAGTTTTTTTGAGTCTAACTTACTTTGAAGAAGTGGTGTGATTTTAGACCAGAAACAATTCAAGGAAAAAAGCTTCCCTACATTTACCTTATATAAACACTTTCCCATGTAGTGATAAATAGTCAATTTTCTCAAGTTTACAAATAATATCAAATTATTAAATTTTTTGAGGTTTCCGGTGATTATTTTTTTTTCAGAATACTGTCTTCCTTTCCAGAACTCACCAGTTCAGGTGATCAAGTTAGTAAAATAGGAGTCAACACCGACAGTTCAGCTAAGACATGGGATAATCTTCGATTTAAAAATGGGAAAAGTTTAAAATCTTGACCACTTCATAAACGTTATTCTGCAGTGGAACAACTCTTACCAATGTCAATTCATTGATATTGGTGTAGCTGTGAAGGAATTCAGTGGCTTTGACTTCTAGAAAATATTTGCTGTGAGCAACTGTTAGGACTTCTTAACCAGGTAACCTGCACAGCAAGTATTTATTTGCATGACAATGGTCCATGCAGCTTCAATGTATGTCTATCAGGGTCGATAAAGATGCACTTTGCAGATAATTAGACCTTCTCTTGTGGGTTTGGGATGGGGAGCACAAACAAGGGCACAGCAATATTCAGTCTCACAGAATGTTTTCTCTGGCACCTCCATGATTGTTTCCAGTTCTCCTCTCTCCCCAGAAGGGTGACAAGCACATTTATTTGTGCTTTTAAAAATCAGTTCCCATCTTAGCCCCTACTTGGTGCAGACTGTGTTATCAGCAGCTTCCATTTCTTCAGAACTGGCGAGAAAGCACAAACCATAATTAAAGGCTGACAGTATTTACCCTCTCTTCCCTGCCCTGAAGAGACTGAGCTGTTGCCAGCAATTACACCCACTTCCGTGTGATTACAGCAGGCAGGAACCAGTAATCCCACTCTGATCCCACCTACCCGCCCTAGAAAAATTCATCTGCCACTGAACAGTGACAAACCCTTCCCAACTCTCTTCGTTCTGTCTGGCCTCTGAATACCCTCCAAGGAATGATCTTCATTTCCAAAGACTATCCACTCATTTAGGTCAAAATCCTAACCTAAGAACAGCGGTGAAAATTTTGCCATTCAATTGACTCCTTATAAGTAATTTTGAAATCTGTTGATGAAAACATATGGAGTGTGTATGTGCAGGTATTGTAACCGGTACTGAAAAGGCAACGGAAACTAGGGCATGTAGCTGCTCTTGTTCATGAGTTACATCACTGCAAACTTGTCTTCTTAACTTTGCATACTACTTAATAATTTTGGTGTTTGTGTGTGTGTGTGTAACAAACAGTGCTTTCTGATGAAGTTTCTGTCATTTCAGTGAGTGTTCTCATGGTTTACTTAGCGACTGTGTAGAATGTGATCCTGTTGTGGCTGCTTTGAATATTTTATTAACAGGTAGAGACTCAGAGTATTTTATGCAAGTAACTTTGAGTTACTTTTTATAGTAATGTCATTAGTTTGCCTCATCCTGTGCTGCTACTACAAAGTGTTGTGCTTTGATTTATGCAGATGGTTGGCAGTCTTTTCTTTTCCTAAATAATAGGCAGCACAAAACAGAACAAGCAAAAGTAATGTAACAGAAAATGTTGTGAACTTTACAAATCAGAGCAGTTTAATTTCTAAAATATTTTATAATATTTCAGACAACTATTAAACTATATTTCACACTGGCTGTTTTGAAGCAATGAATCAACCAGGTGACTGCTGTAAAAATTTTCTCTTCCTTCTTTTACTACTCAGGTGCATACCTCTTGTTCTGCTTCCCCATTCTTCCTCTCTGTCCTGGCCTAATCCTTCAGCATTTGTTTGATTTGAAAAATCTCTCAAGAGTGTTGTTGCTTCCTCAGCAGACTTTGTATTTGCTCCTCTCCTGCTACTTTGTCCTCTGACTTGCCCCATCTTCACAGCTATCTCTCTTGATTCACTGTCTGGAGCATATTGCCCTCTAGCACTTTTACCCAGCAGAAGTCACTCAGCAAGTCATGTCGGGGTGTTGGCTGAACATAAGGAAGACAACCAGAAAAGACCTCTAACAGCAACGTAGTTGCACATAGTTCTGGGATATTAGAAAAGGAACTGGATTTTAAATACTTGCATCTCTGTCTAGTTCTTGCACTTACAAAAGAGACAAAAAAAAGTAAAAAAGATTCAGTTGTTTTTGGGGCATTCTGTGTAGTCTAGGTAGAGCTTCACAAACCTAGAGGGTCAGGAGAGAATCCCTGACAGTTAACGTATTCACCATCTCCTGAAGGAGAAAATTACGGCACTGAAAGCTTTAGTTAAAGTCCAGAACGAGCCACTGAAGTATGTGGTTTGAAATCCTGACCACCGGGTGTAGAGTTGATCCAGCCAAGATATACCTGAGCCTGGAACAGCAAGTTTCCATAGGCAGTAGCAGGTTCATGAGCTGCTATGTCTCCTCTCATTAGTGTGCCAAAGCCATTGCAGTTTTTGCCAAATTTTGTGTAATGGAAAACATTCTCTCATGGCTACACAAAGGTTGTCTGTCGGATTATGTACAATCCTAAACATCCACTGGTCAGATTATGTGACCAATACATCTGTTCTAGAACAAGCAGCAGTCACAAGTATTGAGGCCATGTTGCTGAGAACACAGCTGTGTTGGGCAGGGCACATCTCAAGGATGAAGGACCACCGCCTCCCTAAGATCTTGCTTTATGGTGAACTTGCCACTGGCTGCTGCAAGAGAGGAGCCCTGAAGAGGAGATACAAGGACTCCCTGAAACAACATCTCAGCCTTGGCCATATTGATCACCATAACTGGTCTACTCTGGCCTCCAATCGGGAGGTCTGGAGACACACCATCTATAACGCTGCTGCTTCCTTTGAGAACACACACAGGATCACTCTCGAGGAGAAAAGACAATGCAGAAAGAACCGTGCCTTGCAGAATACACCACCTAAGGAGTCTTTCTGCTGTGCCTTTTGCAACCGGACTTGTCTATCTCATATTGGCCTTTTTAGCCACCAGCGTGCTTGTAGCAAACGTGGGTAGAGCCCTCCTCAAATCTTCATTCGTGAAGCCCGGCCATGACAGCTGTGGTGGTCACATTAAGCCTGACAACCCAGGTAAGACCCTGCTCCCTCTTCCCTCCTCTTGCTCATGGAAGCTTTGCAGTAGATGTCTCATCTTCCAAATCTGCTTCTGAAGTCTCTCTGCTCTATAGCCAGTACTTCCAACAGCTTTTTCTCTCCTGTCTTGATCAGGAAAATCTCCAGAAGTCTTTAGGAATGACCACAGCTTATCCTAAATCATTGCAGTTCATGGTTCTGAATGTCCTTGAAAGTAGGTTTCTCTGGGCATCTAAAGGAAATTACCTACTTGGAAAATAAGTTATTCACTCATAGCTTCCCTGGGTGCACCTGCCCTCAGACAGAGAAGAATACTTTGGTGGTTCATACCATGCCCACTGACTACTTTTCCTCCATGTCCCTTCAGGGGACAGGTATGGCCTTTTGCCACATCTCCAAGGTTATGTGGGAAAATCAGGACAGAAGACTGCAAGCCTTTAAGCCCCAAGGGTCCGCATGTATCTATATGTATCGTATGGTTTAGAGGGTGCCTAGAACTAGGGATGGCTCACGGCTCCAAATCAAGACCACTCGTTCTTGAGAACCTCTCTCCAACCAGCTTGAAAAGTCTCATTTCACAAAAGTAAATTATACCCAGATTTGTTGGTCTCAAAAGGGAACTAGGAGGAATGGACTAAAAAAAGCCCATCCACCCTCCCACCCTCCCCGTGGCCGCATTACTGTGTGGCTTGACTCCCTGACAGCTGAACACAAGATTGCATTGTGCCTCAGATTGGAGGTGAAAACCATTCATTTCCAGCGTCTCTTCTATTTCCCTTCTTCATCCCATCCTTGCTTATTTAATAAATACAGCTGAAGAATTATCATAAAAGAAAACTAGATTTTTTTCCTATAGGCAAATTCTTTTATTTCTCTAACTGAATTTCAGGTAAATTTGGTGGCAGCAGCTTGAACCAATTATCCTTGCATCTGTGCTTCCCATAAAACATGCATACATCTGTGACAATTTTTTCTTGGTGTTTGCCATGAATTTTACATGAGGGAAGATGAGGTTAAGAGCATTTTCCTTCATAATGATAGGTTGTATTTTCAAATTGCATAATATTTCTATTTTTAGATATAAATCAAAATTGTTTCCAGAATCCCTGAGGCCTGTACTTCATACTTCCACTGAAAATGAGCCTCATACAAGCTTTCTCGCAGAAAAGCATACAGAGGACTGACAAAGTAGGCAGAAAAAAAAAACTTACAAAAATACCATAAATGAAATTGTCCCCAGAGAAGGTAATAATAAGAAAAAAATTCCCTGTAGTAGCAACAGGGACTCTCAGTAATTCCATATTTCATTTCATTGTCAGCAAGATAATTCACATCCATTTTAATACATGAATATTAACATTGGTCAAAAAAAATCCATTTCTAGGCTACACAATTGCAATTCGTAAGACTGCAGCTTAGAATGGGACTTTACAAATCTGTGTCATTACTAAATTTAGCTTCTTACCAGCAACTTGTAGAAACAGACTTTCCTTATCTGCAAACTTCTTTACATGCATAAAGAATATGTTTTTCTGTGCAATAACCAGGCAAATTGGCACACGCACTAATATGCATAGAGACAGCAGGCTCTGCTGTGGCTGCTACTCATCCTCCCAATTTGTTTTCTCCTGCATGTGCCAGCATTGAGCACCTGGAATCCAAGCAGAGAGAAAGGGGATTTGATGCCACATTCTTCCTTCCGGAGTTAGACTTTGCACTTCAGATAAGTGGGACTATGGAAGTGGAGGTATGACCATAGAGCAAAATTGATATCTGGCTGCAGAGTGAATTTGAGTTACTGTACCACACATTATTGCAGGATGTTTTAAAAGCCTGCTTTTGTGCTGACCTGTTTCTCAGACAAGGTCTTCAGCCCTACTTTTACTATATTTAGATGTCACTTTCCCTTACGTTGTTATATGTAATAAACCATTTATTCTCCAGAGAATACAAAAAACATTTTAGGAAAAAAAGTTTCAAAAATCTACAACTCTACATAAAAACCAAAGTAAGAACCACACAACATTTTGGAGAGGTTAGTGGCACAGCATTGGCATATTTAGGGTTTTCTTGTGCAGACAGCATAATGTATCAAATGCAGCTGGTTTACTTCAGTTTGCATAATCAACTTTCAGTATTCATGACATTAAATATGTTAGAGGCAGGTAAAGCATGTCATGTCTGGCCAAATGTGCTTTTTAATTTTTATGTCTTTGAAGCTATAGCCTGCTGTCATTAAATAGCTTGAGCAGTATATGTAAAACTGAACTGCTTGCTACTTCAGCTAATTGAATGAGAGTCCTCTGTGAAATGTCATCCACGGCAACAGCTCCAGTGTTGCTCAAATTAGAGTGCTATGGACAAATCTGACTGACCACTTTATTCAACACTTGGTTGCATGGAAGTACAGTTTATTAGATATTTTTAAGGATCAGAGGTTCTTATGTGCAAAAAGCAGTATCTAAGAATGCCCACAGGATCAGGGCTGGCCAAGGAATGCTACTTTCAAGACAAATGGAGTGACTCTTCCTGTGGTTTTTGATACCACAGTGTAGAGAAGTAGACAAATAGCCTACCTTGCTGTATGTTCTTTTATTTGACGACTCAGCAAAGTGTGTTAATTGTCTAAGGATTTCCCCCTTGCTTTCTTGCCTTGCTTGAAGTATCATTTGCTAAGTTTGTCACTGGCAGAAAACGGAAGCCGTTTATTAGTAGACTGATGAAACAGGTACATTTCAGGAAGCTGAATACAAAAAGTGTGTATCTAGCACTGAGATTAGGGATGAAGCTTTAGAGGGACTGTCACAGTGACCCCTCATACATTGTTACTGTCACAGATACATCCGACTTCATTCAAATTAAAACTATATTGGAATTCTGTTGAATTTGCCACCTGATCCCTCCTAAGCAGTGTTACTGCTATTTCTGATAAACTAGCAAACTATCCTAGATCACTCCACTCCTCCTGCAATTGATCTCTGCGATTACCCTCTTTTGGTACTGCTGTGGCAGTCTGGTAGGGAAAAATCTCTTTGGAAATTTTAATTGTAACTGACATTTATTAATAGAAAAATCTGCTATGCTTCCTATGCATTCCTATTTTATGGTGATATGTGCATCACTTGACTGATACCTCTGTCTGCCTGAAGGTGACTCCTGCACCTTGGAACATACCACGTCAGTCTCAGACTTATTGTAGCCTAAGCAATGCTATCAGAAATGCTGCTTTTTCAGCTGCAGTGCTACAGATTTGTATCCAATCAAAACCTACCACATTCCAGCTGTGATGCTTTTGCACAGTTTTTACAAATTCTGGTTTGTTGCAGTCAACAGAAAGTTATCTGTGAATTATTTGCATAGCACTTAAATACTACATTCCATGAGGTACTCATATGTGCATATATACACTTGAGCTTAGGCATAGTAAAGATCTTCTATCACACAAAACCATTCAACTTCCTATATAAACAGTGGAAACATACAAAGGCCACACACTTCATTGCAAACACAATTTACTGGAAGAAAATTTACTGGTGCTTCTAGAGAAATGGCACAAAAACAATCAGCAAGGAGGCACAGGACACAGGAAGCAGGAATGGCAGAAGTAAGAGTTTGGTTTATGGCTAAACATATGCTGGGCTCTTTTTGTTTGGCTAAACATAAGAGCTTGCATACCAAGCAATGCCTAAAAAAGAAGAGCGGAATTAAAACCAAAACTGCTCTGTGGTCTTACTTATTTCTTCAGGAAAAAAGAGATTTATGCAAGTTCCTCATAAAACTGCATCAAAGACATCTGATATCTAAAAGCCAAAATCTTTTTATAACTGAAACAAGATTATATCTGTAATATTCGTTTATATTACCTTAAATGAGTAGATTTGTTCATGTGATCCAACTTGTTCTTTTAGGTGTACATAAAAAAGCACAACTCAGGGCACAGATATTTTTACTATGTGGATAAATTAATTATCTAGATAAATAAAGCTCACACATACATCCTAATTTACAGTCAACATTAAGAATTAGCAGCAGTTCTCTTTATTGGAATCATTTTTGCTTCTGCAATACACAGATATGCTGAAAATGGTGCTTTTCCACATGTGGCTACAAGAATTGATCAAGAAACATGAAATCACATAATTATGGCACTACTCAGTGATTCAGTTGTGAGCTACTGCAATGAGACCTTCTAAGAAATCGAGGACTAAGCTGTTCTGAAATTTAACTTTTGGTTTTTAACAGGTCTGTTTGGTGTTCTTGCAACTTCAGTATGCTTCTTCAAAATTTTTGAGCAAGGTAGGGTTTCAATAGATTGTCCTATCAACATTAGAAAATGTTGATACATTGCTATACATTACAGAAAATGAAAAAGGTAGCCATATATACCTATTGTAGTAACTAACTTCCTAAGCAATGTATTTGGCCACTTTGATAGTAAACATGCCATGAGTTTCATTTAAAAGTTTCAAGTTTCATAAGAATCTGTGATTCTCCAGAGCAGCCTTGGGAAACAAAACAAAAAAACCCCATCAGTAAACTTTGAAGGGAAAAATAACAAGATAAAAAATTACCAATAAGATAAAGATGAGTAACTGAGCCAACAACTACAGATTTGACTTCAATGAAGAGGTGAAACAAAGGGCTTCTGGTTCTCCAGGGAAAGAAGGAAAGCATCTCAACCATCTTCCCAGAGTTCACACATTTCAGCATTTAGCACAGAAGAGGTATTTACACATAGACAGTCTTCCTGGTGTTACTTATTTACCCAATGTGCTACACAGAACAGAGGAAGACCTGCAATATCAAGTCACAGACCTTGATGAATCTGGCCCAAACTTTTATTATTTGTTTCCTTGAGGCACCATACGATGATTTTCTTTCTGATACACAAGTCCTTAGAGTTCTTCTACTACTGGATAAAATGACTAAGACAAATACTAAGGGAAGAAAATTAGCTTTATTTATGTAAATTAGAAAAATTAATTGTTAGAACTTTGGTCAAATGGTTAATTCTGTACAATTTACAATTATATTTATATACAAAACTTCTAATAAAATACAGTACATCACACTCTTCCTGAGTCACAGTGTGTTTCTCAGTTCCGTAAATAATTTTTTCTTCTTTCTTTTAAAGCAATTAGATTCAAGAAGGAAATAGTATCCTCAGTTTGATAGATAGTGTTTGGTTTAGTTAATACTGGTATTAAGAAGGAAGTCAAAATACTCTATAGCCTTTGCAATTTTGATAGTTATTTTTCTATATTAAAATATGTTCCTTGATAAAAATGTTAATTATATACTCCTTACTATCAGTTTGTTTGTTGCACTTTATTTATAGACACAGGACAAAGTGACTTCAAATATGTCCATCTCTCATTGCAGAGATACGTAAATTTCTGTGAGTTCCATGTATATATAACCGATCATTTACAGATCAGGAAACATACATCCAGATAGAGCAGAGGTCTGAATTGAGGCACAGTATGTTAAAATTGCTGTCCTACCCTGGACAGGATATGTAAGCTCCAATTGCCTGGCTCACCTAATAGAAACTTCACACAAGTACACATCCTGAAAAGTGAGACCATGTTGAGAAGCAAGGCACCAAGCCTGCCAGTCCTTACATAGTCCCACTCTGGAAAGCACTACAGAGTCCTTCATGAAGAAGCATCATAGAGCTGTGTTTCACTGTTACATCTTGTACAGCTCAAGACATTAGGATTAAAGCTATTCATACTGCCTGTACTGAGTTGAATTTTCTGAGATCAACAATAAACTATTGTAAGGCTTAAAAGGATACTTAACCTGTTTAATTAATGATGCAGTCTGTTAAATTAGTAATTTGCATAGATTACAATCTGTAAGTAAGTTTATGCCCCAGTTAAATCCAAAAACCACTTAAGGTAACTTCTTTTTGACAAATATTGCTTTGAAATAAAATTAATTTTACTTAATGGCTAAGTGTGGGCTTCTCCTAAATATACCTATGGTAAAGTTCGCTATACTTTTTTTAATATAGACATGTGCATTTCTGGTATTTTAGTCCAAAGTAATAAAAAAATACAGATTTGATGACCTCTGATTTATTCACAGTATTTAGAGATGTTTAAGAAGTCTTACACTAACAGAAAGCCACCTAGAGATTTTCTTTCTCTTAAAAACTTTCTGAAATACTTCAGCACAAACTCAAATACTTAAGATCAACTCATAGCGATTCTACTTTGATTAGAAATTAAAAGAGATGGTTTTTGCTGCTGATATCAAAATGTGTAAGAAGACAATATAAAGCTTTAAAGAAAATTGGTCTTTAGCTGAATGCTTGAACTTTTCCCAGGATTCTTTGCATGTTTAGCAGTCTTCACTTTGATGCTTTCTTGATTGCCTTTCACAGCTGACTCAAGCCTGGCTTTCAGAGTTGGAGAGGAGGCCATTAGTTTTTTAAAAACTGATGAGTACTGTGGACCAATCTGCATCAGATTTTGCAAAGCAAACTCATGTAGATTTTTTGCTGAATTTGTAGCAGAAACCAGGGCATTTTCATCCAAAAGAAAGGAAATAAGGATGGGAAGAAAGCAGGCCACCAAATGAGCACCTACAACATTGAAAACACAACTTCAGCATACACTTTTTAAAAATAGTTTCAAATTAAAACTAGAATTATTTCTCTAGGTTAACATTTAACTCAAACTATAAAGCTGCAAATGTTAGCTGAACTGTAGGGTAAAAAGAACCAACATTTACTGTGAGCAATTTTGTTAGCAATTAGTGTTCAGGATTGGATTCCTAGTGGTCGTTTTGGTTTAGTTTGTTACTTATGGCAACTTTGAGCATATTTAATGCTTTGGGCACTAGTAATGGAAATAACTTACGGTGCTCTTCCTCAGCAGTGGCTGTCAGAGCTGTAACCACCTTTATTCCCTCCTGAATGACTTGAAGTTCAGCAGCATTTTCAGGTTTTGCTTTTTCTGTTTCCTGCAGTTTTCCCACAATGGATGGTGCTAAAGAATGAATATAAGGATATGACACGGTTTTGTTTGGATGCTGAAAGATGGAGTGCAGCAGCTGGTAGCACTTGTACTGTACCTAAAGGGAAAATGAAATTTGCAGTTACAAAGCGTTGTACTTAAAAATACATCTCTGAGTATTTTAAATCTAACAGCTTGTCAGATAAAATTTTAGGGAGGGGGAAAAATGTGCCTCACAGCTCAAAAATCCATCAGGTTTCAGGCTGCTAATGTATAATACTTTATAAGAGCATTATAACTTGTAATCAAAATAATAATAGAAACTAGATCATATTTCCTTTTTCTTTCCACCCAGTCTTACATATTCTGACATTTCTGAGTTACGGAAAAAATACTTTTTCTGTATGAGGATGAGTACTGTTTTGAAAATACTCTCCTTTTTGCAAAAATACAGCTGACTGAAAAGAGGTGCTTAAAATGTAAGCAACATCCCTGTCAAACTGTAGACACAATTTTAAAATGCCTCAGATTGTCCAATAGCTTGCATTCATTGGAAGTCAACAGGACTGGAACCACCAAATTCCTACACAATTTCTGAAGGGTTCAGATGCTTAAATACTTGGATAAAATTTGAAAATGCATACTGACATTTCCTTGCAGTCATATGTGGCATCCCCAGTTTCCTAACAGTGGAAACTGACATTTACAATATTAGAAATGTATTGATCTATAAAAAAGTACTGTCTTACAGCTATTTCTCAAGTAAAGGTAACTTTATTTAATTTTTTATTACTATACAAATATATGCAGAGAAGATGCAAGAAAAACAGTTTACAATGAATTCTCACAAAGATGAAATCTAATGCATGTTATTTTCAGAGCTGAACTTTGAGAGTGAAGAAGTCCCAACACCTAAAAAAGCCATTTGTATAAATACTTTTTTCCCTGATACATTGGGTTTTTTAGGTGAAGAATAGTAATATATGAACTGTGGCACTACAATCTAAAGCCACTACATGAAAATATTTATACTAGGTCGGAACAAAGCATTAATCTAGTTCAGTAGGCTGCATCCCGCAGTGGCCAAGAGCTGATGCTTATGGGACAGTAACAGTTATGTAGTGGCACTTGCTACAGCTCCCAAAGACTCACAGCTGAGTGATTTCCTGTGCAAAAGGCAGTATCTGTGTGTTGAAGATAAAATGAACAAATAAAATTAAACAGGTGCCTGAAACACTACACAACTGTATTTTGTACTTGTCAATGTATAAAGGGCTGCATCCAATGCAACAAAAAACAAAAAAATCATAGGAATACAGAATTGCATACAGAATAAAAAATGATTAAATGCATGGCTGGACATGTTTTTGATCACTTGTTCAAACTGTAATTTAAAATAGAACAGATATAATCAGGAGAGAATTAACTTCAGTCAATACCCAGGACTAGTGACACAACTAAAATTCATTTAATACAATTCTGGTATTCTATAACTTCACCAGTACTTACAAGAGGATCTTTTGAATCAAGTGTTATTTTAAACTTCTCAATACAACGCTTCTGAAGGCACTCTACAGTAGTAACTTCTGGGCTGGTAGACATAACAAATACTGTAATAGCAGTAAGCAGGCTAACTTCATCGAGTTCTTGGAGTTCTTTATCTATCAATAAAGTAAGAAGGTTAGATTTGCATTAAAAAGTAATCTTATGAGTTAAAGTGTTACATAGAGGTGGAACAGAAATATCAATGTCTACATTTCTTTAAGAACCTCTTTTTTCAAATACACAATGTACTCTGATGCAGTGATATGGACTTCTCCTGTAATAAAAGCCAAGGCCAAAATGGGAATTCAGGGGTGCTTATATGCATATTTAGAAATAACAGCATGCTCCTATTCCATTGTTTCTTTATATAAAGTACAATAAATATCTTTGAAGAGCTGGTAGGACATATTAAGATTACAATCTTTTTTGAGAGTATATAAAATTTGCATTAACATATATTCTTTTTCTATAACTTAAAAAACCATCTCTATAAAGAAAAGTTCCAATGACAAATTACGCCTTAGAGAGTAAACATAAGGAATGATAAAAATACTACAAATTCAGGAAGTTGAAGCAGCAGGACACAGTAAATTTACTTTAAGACAAAAAAAGTTTTTCTTGCACTACTGCTTTAAATACCCTTTGTTTTACTACGGGCCCTAACTCTCTGTAGAGAAGCTTGCACGCAGGACAGTTGTCTTTTATGCTCAATGGTACGCTGAGGCCACAACTTCTGTTTAGGCCGTCGTACCATGTAACTACATTGTGGCACTACGTAACACAGGAGTAGGCCTGCAAACCCACTGTCCTGGTTTCAGCTAGGATAGAGTTAATTTCTTCTCAGTAGCTGTTACAGTGCTGTGTTTTGGATTCAGAATGAAAATGGTGTAGATAACACACCGATGTTTTGGTTTTTTGCTAAGTCATGTTTATCCTAAGTCAAGGACTTTTTTTCTTGACTCATGCTGTGCCAGTGAGGAGGTACAGGAAAGAAACTGCGAGGGAGCACAACTGGGACAGGTGGCTTGAACTTACCAAAGGACTATTCTGCACTATAGAACGTCAAGCCCAGTGTATAAACTAGGGGGAGTTACCAGGAAGAGGTGCTGATCTGGGTTCAGAAAGGGGGGTCTGGCATTAGTCAGCAGGTGGTGAGCAACTGCCTTGTGCATCCCTTGTTTTTCCCTTTTTATTAGGATTATTATTGTAGTTTACCGTTATTGCTGTATTTTACTTTATTTTCAATTATTAAACTGTTTATCTCAACATGCAAGTTTTACTTTGATTCTCCTCCCCCTTCCTCCAGGGTGGGGGCAGGAAGGGGAGAGGGAGGGTTGAGCGAGCAGCTGTTGGTGCTTAATTACCAGCTGGGCTTAAACCATGACACCCTCATTTGTACCTTATAGATGATGACTTCTCATATGAACTGTAGAGACAAGATTGCACTATAGTTTCAACAGTACTTGGTAGTTCTTCACACATTCTTCTGTGACTAACATACTAAATTTTTTTAACATGTGCATAAATTGAATCTAAATAAAACCAAATAACCTTTCAGACAGACAGTTTTTGTTTAGTTTTTAAATACACAAACCTGATATTTGTGCTTACCTTGATCCCAACAGTCAAGTACTGAGACCAAAGCACTACGCAGAAGATCAGTCCAAGCAGTCCTACTCTTCTCTGCTCGAGACATTGGAGAAGACAAGAGTCCTTTAAGAGCTTGTAGAGATGCAGCAACCACCAGAGGTAACTGGCCATCTCGTGATTTCACAGTAGTTTCTTTAAGTACTCCAATAATTAGGTACAAAATAGTAGGAAGAACTGAAACGCTTCCTGTAAAACAATGAAAATTAATTTCACAGGAGTTAAAACGATGCAGGTACTTTTTACATTAAAAAAACTTGAGGCAGTTTTCTTGAATTCTCTTTTTTACTTATTATTTATAATTTTTAAGCACCTGTACTAATGGAGGCACCGGCAACTTGAAGAAAATATTTGAAATAATGTGTGACCTGCTACAGCAAACAGTGAGTCAGACTGCTTAAGTGAAGTCAAACCTTTCCCCCTTTTAAATTAGCACTGTAGATCTTTTATGGATGATTTTACTATATGAAGCATGGAATTATGTCCTGTTCAGAGAAAAGCAAGAACAGAAAGATCAGAACCACTGAGGAGGTTGTTCTTATAGAAGAGAAGGTATGGAAGTATATGAAGTACAGTAGCATATATGGTACATACTAGTATATGCAGTAGTATGTATAGTAGTATATTCTTTGATATAATAGGATATACAAAGAATAGCAGAAAACAAAATATAAGCATCCAAGTCTATTTTGCAGTGAAGACAATAAAGTGAAGGAAATTAACAGAGGGTAATTTCAAAACCAGTAAAAGGAAATACTTCTCCCACATGATGCATGGTTAGCTAAGGATGTCACTGCTCCAGAAAATCAGTAAAGTCGAGAATTTAGTAAGAGTAATTAAAAGAGGACCTCAGAATAAATATGTGTAAAAAAAATTCCTAGAATTACGATAAAAACCTCTAAAATATTTTGGAAAAGAGGAGACCTAGAGAGAAAAGCACATTGTCCCATAGGCTACTGAAGAGACCTTCATCTCTAACAATCTGATAATTGACCTGTCAGAATGACAGACCATTAACAAATATTAAAAATAAAACACAGAAGAAACCTGGCATAGCAGTTGAACTTATTTTTACATCTTGGAACCTAACAGTAATATAGAATTCTGCACATATTGGAGACAATCTAGCAACCTGCATACTTATGTGTTGCTCCCATCTCAGGTTCTGACTCAGATAGGAGCACAGAGTTAAGCATATGGCATAATACATTTATCTCCTTCCCTAATCAGCAAAATGCTTACGCTTTTAAGATTTTAATATACTGATGTTCATAAGAGACCTGTTGAATAATCAAGGTCTCTGACATATGCACAAGTATTTTCTGAAGCTGAGGACATCTACCTTCTATTTTTAAACAGCCAAGTCTTTGAAAATTGACTGTTGGAATTCAGTAGGAAATGTTGTTCATGAGCATCATTTACTTGCATATTTTATTATGCATACCTATCATGACAGCCTGAAGTAAGAGACATGGTAGTCACAGCACTGTAACTTCAATTACCTATTAAAGGGGAAAAAATGATGCAATTCCACATAGGAATTCTCTTCTCTTTGATTATATGAGCTGACTTTCAGAGCCGCTTCCTTATTCAAGTGACTGTATAAGCAAGCTTAAGCTCCTCTTTTCAGTCACCTGAACGAAATGCTCAAGTCCTCTAGTGTAAACATCTCATATGGTTTGATACTGCAAGCTGTTAGTTTGTGGAATGACATGAATGGCTAAAGACAAAAAAGAACAACAGCCACCAAAAAAAATCACAGATTATTTTTCATACAAGATAGTTGTCCTCAGTTTTAAGTGATGCTATGTTTATTTCCATTTGCTTTGAACTAATAAATAATGGGCTGCAGAGGGAAAAAAGAAAGCATATCATCACCTTACAATGATAGCAAGAGTGCCATTTGGAGAATGATATTCCCCAAAGAAGAATATTTTAGCAGAGAACAAAATTAAGAGAAAAGAAGACATTTTCAGAGCTGGTAAATACCAAAGATTTGCATAAGGTGTACACAGATACCTGAGGTGGGAATAGAAGTGTAGGGCAGAAATGGTTTATATGTGTGGCTGTAACAGCACTGGAAGATCATATGTATGAATATGATATTGGAGGTTGGTGGTGGGGAACCATCTTAAAGTTTGGAGTGAATTCAAAATTAATCACTCCACTTTCACTGGGTGAAAGTCAACTAATCTGAGAATTCAACCGTAACTCCTTACAGTGGTTTCTTAATGTTCCAGTGATGGCTTTTAGTGAAAGGCAACATGACACATTTCCCTTTCAAATTTAATTTATGTCTCCATTATAAATTCCAGAATAGACAATTCAAGTAGAATATAATCACGTAGCTGTTGTATACTTCCCTGTACAAAATGAATCTATTAATTGCACTGCTACATGTGGGAGGAAAAGAAAAACTACTCATTTAATTGCTTCAGTTTTGTAATCTGACAGTCAAAAAATAATTAGAAAAGGAAATTGTCACAAGCAAATCAATAAAACTTGCTGCCAGATTTATCCAGCTAAGAAAATTAGGTAATAACAAAGGGAGAGAAGACCCCACTATTCTTTCATTAATCTTTTCTTGTGGTGAAACAGCATACCTTCAGGAGAACAGATTGCAGGAACATCAGAGAGAATAACTAATGCTGCTGCTACCAGTCTACTTCCATCTTCTGAGAGTAACAGATGTTTTCCAGGTTGAACTGCAGGGCTACAAGTTAATTTAGGGTTGAGCTGGGGAAGCTGTCTGACAAGAATACAAACACACAACTCCAGTGTTGCAAAGACTAATGATTTCCCAGGCACCAGTCCTCCTGTGTCTTTGCCTTCTCCAAATTCTGGCAACGTTTCCTTTTCTGCAGCACCATCATCAACTAAAACAAGAAGAAGAAATATGGCAGAAGTCTGCAGGCTGTGCCTTGTTTCCAGAAAGTTTACTTCTTAAGACTGTTTCATCACCAAATCATAATCGTGATGTTTATATATGTACATGAGTATGTATTCAAAGTTCTACTGGCAATCATACATCCTTCTGAATAAGCAAACTATGCAGTGATTGTCAAAAGGCAAAAGGGTGTGCAATAGATATACAACATCCTGAGGCACCAAACCAATATGAAGTCACCTGATACAAGTGCTTTTCTTCTTCTCCCAGTCTTTTCCTTTTAGAAAGTGAACATTAGGAAGTTACAATCAGAGTAACTATTGGAATCTAGCTTTTAACAGCTGTGTGGAGTCTCTCCATTGCTCTGTTGCAACTGATTGCAGCTTTTCATTAAAACTCCTCCCTCCCTGACACCACACAAGACTATCCCAACTGCACTTTCTCCAGTTTTCCACCTCACTTCCTCTGTTCAACACCCAAACCACCTGCTATCTATCATACCACTCCAATTTCTTATGTCAGGCACCGGGACTGACTTAAATAAATCAGAATTAGTAACCAACTGTGAAACACTTCAATTAGGATGCATCTTGGAATCCAGTTTTCCAAGAAATAATTGCTTTAATCCTGATAATAGGTATTTAAACATCTCACACATTACTGTACCTTCTGCACTTCTCCGCTTTTCCTTCACGTGTTCCTGAGCTGCAAAAAGAACCAAGCGAACCACTTCAAGGGCAGCAAGCTGAATATCAGGTGATTCTCTGGTCAGTATCAGTCGATGCAAAACATTCAGCAGCTCCACACCTAACTCCTACAATAAGAAAAACATTTAATATATCTTAATTTTAATGCAGGAGTTTTAGGAACTTGTTAATACTTGTTAAAGCCAACAGTATTATTCTGATTAATCTCCCTAAGGAACACAATGTAATTTGTACAATCAGCAGTTGTCATTTTTTTCAACATCCAGCTCGTAGCTCCTGGTAGCAGCAGTCCTGATCAATTCTCCCAACAAAATAGTAAACATAGCCATTTAAGAGACAGGGCACTTAAAATTACTAAACCCACACCCCCCCCCAAGTAAACTTTATCTTACGCCATCTTCACTCTTGAAGGGAGGGATACTATATTGTATCCCTCCTACACTATATGCATTTCCTTGGAGAGACCATCAACAATCAGCAGAATTTGGGCATGTCTTTGATTTTTACAACAGAATTAATTCAACTGTGCCTTGAGAACTCTCTTTCCCGGAATTCTGTCTTTACCCAGTTCTCATCCTACTCATGTAACTACCCCTCCCTGACAAAATGTCCTCAAGTTCCCTGCCTCTCACTTGTCTTCTTACAGGTGTGCTCTTTTTCTCTCCTCCCTCTACAGCTTTGGATTTTGGTAAAGCATATAATTTACCTACTACTTAAATGTTCAAGATTCCTGAAATACAATAGAGTGTAGAGATACTGTTTAAACTAAAATTATGCCTTAATTCTGGGGGACATTAGATCATTAATTCATTACCTGATCACCACCTATTTTAGACCTTGGCCATGGAACATCAAAGAGTGCCTGTAGGGCATGCAAGCAGGCAATAATATTCTCCATTGCTGCATCCAATCGAGGAGAGCAGAGGAATTCCACACTAATTCCTGTAAGTATCAGAAGAAAAAACCCATATGTGCTCAAAATTTTCAGGAATAATTTTGTCCATTACTAAGTAACCTCACAGTAGGTTGAGCAGCCATAGAAATAGCATTTTATATTGTGAATTCATCTCCTATTGCTAATAGCTTGGGGCAAGAACTCTATTTCCATCAAAACAAACAATTTCAGCTTCTAAACAATATAAGACACAACTATAACTGGTTACTAACATAAAGAAATAAAACCCCAGCAATATCTGAGAAAAACACTAAACTATAGGTCCAATGAACAGACAACATAATTAATAATGAGAATATAGCAGAATATTTGCCTCATCGCTCTGATTTATGTAATAGAAAGAAATAATGGCAAAAGTAATAATAGTGCATAAACTCAAAGGCTGAGGCTTTATCTTCCCATTTTACAAAAATGCAACTACCACAACTAGATCACTAGCACTAAGTAAATTACATGAACCCTAAGCTTGCAAATCCTGGAGAAGATAAAACTATTTTTTTCCTCAGCTTTCAGGACTCCTCAAGACTTTGGAGACAAGCTTCATATAAACTGCAATCCATATTCTCATCCCAGTTGTACAGCTGTAATTCCAAAATGCATGATGACTTGGGGAATGGATCAACGTACACTGAAGAACAGCTGTGCAACAGAAAATGCCCGAGTTTTAAAGTTCTTTCAGTTTCTCTGTAGCAGTGAAAATGAACAACTGGAATATGTTCAAAAGTAGAATAAACAAGCCAGATGTTCATGTTAAAGTAGGTGAAATTTGAAGCACTAAATAGTAGAGGAAGCAGGGGAAACAGGCAGCTTTTGTATCAGAGGTCCCACTTTTAACTGAGGGAGCAATGGAGTTCCAAAGGAATCTGGCTCTCTGTAGAAAAACTGGGATTCAAAAGAAGACATATGCAAGTGGATAACACAAACCCATCCTGAAAAGGGATTACAAAAGAAGGATACAAAAGAGAGATCAAAGAAAAAAATATAATCACAAATGTCTAATTGTATAAATTTGGAGAACTGGGTCTGAAATCAACTACCTGATTAGCTTCTGCAGTAGTGGAGTCTTAAGAGAGCTTTATGTGAATGTAAGGAAAGACTTTTTAACTGTTTTGGTGACTAAGCACTGGCACAGGTTACACAGAGAGATTGAATCTCTATCCACAAAGATATACAAAAGCTGTCTGGACACGGTCCTGAGCAACTGGCTTTAGGTGAATGGCTTGAGCAGAAGGTCGGCAAGATGACCTCCACAAATCCCTTCAACCTACACACTATTCTGTGATGTAAAACTGTACTTCAGTAATGTTAATCCATACACTCTGTAATTACAGTGGTACAACCACGGTAAAATTCACCCTTGAATTTGCATGTTTATGGGCAGAGCAATAAACACTTGTTTAGGGCTTGTTTAGCTAACAATGAGTGGTTTTTGTACCACATTTGGAAAACACTTTACAATTTTCTCACTAGGACTTAAAATTCTTCTTATTGTATATTTTTCCAAGAGACAGGATATTCAACGATGCAGTATAATGTGAAAATATTTGCTAGCAGTTTTATCTAGTAAGAATTACATTTTGAGATAGAGCATATAGACACTCACTAACCCAAGATAAGATGAAATCTGTCAGTATTCACATCCTCAGGTGACTTCACCAAGGGTCTGGTAGAAGAATCTTGACACATGGTAGTTGGGGTGACAGGTCGAGAGAGATTTGTAACTCCTTCATCTGGATCAACGACAACGAAACCCGTGCTAGTCAGCCATAATGCTGCAGCATAAAGTATCAGTGCCCAGGAGTTGTAGTAATGAGGTCTGGCATTTTCAATCGTCTCTGCTGTATAAAATGTACCACCTACAAGAAAAGAAGTTAGTTTTAAGGATGTAATTTATTTTCAACTATCGTATTTTCTCATTCTTAAAAGAGGATTCTTCTTTTTATTGAAATTATGTTTATAATGTATTGTGAAACTACGGAAAAAAATTTAAATTATGTTTATCATGTATTTTATGTATAACTTTTTCTTTTAATGTTCAATATTAAAATTCAGGCTAATGAGGGAACCTAATTTATATTGATTTGGAAAAAATCCAATAAATCACCTACTTCTTTTTTCCACCATAAAATAACCCAACAAACAAGAATACCAAAAACTGCTTTTCACATCAGTAAAACCTCTGTTCTCAAAAGCACTCCTGATCTTTAGATAGCACATAAGCATGCTTAAGTAAAATTTAATCTTACTGACAAGTCAGTATGCTGACAAGTGGCTTATGAAAATACAACTGATTTGCTTTTTTACCTTCAGCAGGTAGTTGTGATGCATATTCTGAAGGCAAAGTTAAGAGAGCAAAATCCTGAAGTGCAGCAAGCCAGAGCTTGCTTAGTGTTCCAAGATCTGCCTGTACCAAGTCCAGAAGTCCACTGGCTGAAAATGTTACATCTCTGTAGCTTTCTTCTGCAGAGTTTGCAATTTTTAAACAGTGATTGTGTGCATCAGTTTGATTTTTCTGCTTTTGAACTGCAACTATGTAAACCTGTTGATATATAGATATTGACAAGCGTTGACATTTGGAAAAAACTACTGTGATCACTAACATGACTGCCCGCTGAATGGACATGAGGTTTCCTAGAATCTATTCCTGCTTTAAGTCCAGCAGGCAGAGGTGAACAAGCACTTATTTTCTAAACCTTCTGAACCAATTCCCCAGCTAATCATAATGCAAGTGTCCCCAAAAAAGGAAAAACTATTAAAATTCCTAAACACACCTGCAGTTAACTTCCCTGCTCTTAAAAAAATAATATTTTACTTGTCCAGCTTCTTGTTTCAACCATCAAACCCTGTTATAGCTATGGCTACAACACTGAAGAACTTATCAAATAACATACCTATAACCATGATCCGGAAACAATAGTCAAACCATTCCTGAAACTCTTTTAACTGAACTGACATATTGCACTTGCAACTGACTTCTCAAAATTATTTATTACTCTGTGTTAGCAGTAAAGAATGAAGAGTACAGTCCTGCATACTTGAAGTGCCAGGGCCTGAGACAGGCCAAAACTGACTTACAGATGAATTCTGTACTGTCCCTACTTGATATAGGAAAATGGGCAAACCTTATACACAGATCAGTTAGATTGCTTGTGCTAAGTATGAACTTTATACATGGATTAGCTAAACTGCTTATGCTAAGCATTATTTTGCCAAACCATATATTTGAGACATCTTTTGCTAAATCTTGTCTGTTAAACTAGATGCTTAAGAAATTGTAGTATGCTCTTGTGACTGCCTGTAAGATATTTTAGAGACCTTTAGGAACCTTGCCCAAACCAGACCTGGGCTCTGGACAAGCCCTGGTCTCGGGTGGTCGAGAAGACTGTCACCAGGTGTTTCTGCATGACAAAATATGCAAGTCATTCATATCCAGCCTGCAAAAGCTGGATCCCTTCACAGCGAAGATGGAGAACTCCACGAGTGGACACGCTGCATAGGATTTCCCAGTTACCAGCAGTGGTTCTCCGAGCCTTTGCTGTGACTCAGGGCTCCCCAGCAAATGAAACGGTCTGGATGATGGTAATTTATTAGTGGGGTAACTGGTGATGTGTCTTTCTTCATCACTGCTCTTTGCTTGTACAGTAATTATTAGATGCATTACTTTGCTTAGTTTGTTTGTTGCCAAAATGGTGCACATGCTAAGCTTATTGCCATATTAAATGCATTATTTTGGTTTTGTGTTGCCTTAATTTTGCTAGTAAAGTAAGACCATTCCCTTTGTTGGTGTCTGTGTTCTCTCTCTCTCCCGTCAATCGGCAAAACAATACTTTGCAAACTCTTGGGTGTTACCATCAATAGGTCAATTTAATATTAATTTCCCTAGATGCCTTTCTAGCTATGAAAAAGACAGAACTGAGAATGTTTCAGACCAACAGCCATCTTTACTCTCTCCAAAATGCCCCTGGAGGGACGCTCTTCTCCACTATACAGGAGACATTTAGATTCAATGAATTGCAAGTTAGCTTTGAAAATAGGTAAGATTCTAAGTGAGAAGGAACTGCCTAGGGCTTAAGTGAAATATTTGTAAATTACAGGTCACAAAAGCTCATGGAAAGCTATATGGATTTTACTTTCAAGAATTCTAGTGATGTTAATTATAAGCTGGAACAATCTGCAGATCCTCACTTCTGACAATTGAGCCTCACAGGCTTCTGACCAGGGATAGGTTGTTACATGCTATTAAAAACATTTTCTTAATTTAATAATTTTAAGTTGATCTCAGTACTTTATCTCTTCCTGAATAGATTAAATAGACTAATCTACTTAAATCTCTCAATGTAAGCACATTTCCAAGATTTTTATTCCCACTCGCTAGATTTTCTCCAATGGTTTTCCTATTTTGCCAATATCCTTTCTCAAGTATGGACACCACAGGTGTTTTTCTACAAATGTTCACATAAAAGCTATCTATTGCCTACTTTCTCCTCCAAAACAGCTTCTTGACTACACACAGAAATATCATGTACCTACATAACATGTTCATGTTTAGCTGGTTATCAGGCCTCAGCATCCAAGGTCCTTATCACTCTTTTCTAAACATCTTTTAGAGATTATGTACATTGTTCACCTTCTTGACTTTTAAATATTTAACCTTCCATTTACATGTATTAAAACAGGCATTCATGTGAGCTGACTTTTAAGTTAACCAATGCAGTACTGAACCGACAACATTAACTTACAAGAACTATTTCTAAGAAATTAAATGCCAATAGATAATGAGAAAAATGACATCTATTTAAAATGGTACATTCAGTGGACCATCACCATAGCCATTTATAACATGCAATTTTAAATGAATATTGAACTATCAGAATATCTTAAGAAATTCATATTTTTGAGACATTATTCTTAATGTAAGGTATAATACCGATGGCTTAAGGAGTAGTGCTTTTGTCAAGTTTACAAAGTTCATGTACTGTTTAGAGGTAGCAAAGCAAAGGGCCAGCACTTTCTATTTAATGAAGCTTGTAAGAAATTTCTCAAAAATTCTGTCTGAAAGGTTCCAACTCACCTACTAGATATCAAGACTAACATTACAGAGCTGCTATACTAACCTCTGCCCAAGCCTTAAGCACAGCCAGTATCTCCATAGTTGAGGTGCTTTCATTATATTGTTGATTTTGTGCTTCTTTTCCAGCCTGCACTTTGACCAAAGAGGACACAAGCAACTGGTGAACCCTTCGAAGGTCATTAAGATCACTGACTACACCACTTGCTATCCAGGCACTGCATACCTAGTGTTGTGAAACAGAAACAATGAGGAACAAGGAAAAACCACCACTGGAGACTCTTTTGTTTTGTCTGTAAAATTATGAAAACCAGATTTAATTTCTACCAAGATACATTTACTCTCAGAAAATAATAAATGTTAAATGACACTACAGTTTAGTATACTTAAGTAATGAAAGCCAAAAACATTAGTGGGGTGTCACAAATAACGACCAAGTATCAACTGCTACAAAGTTTCTCAAAAGACTTTAAACTGCAAAAAATCTTTGAGTTGTCACAAGATAGAGGTAACATTATTTGGTGTGCATTGAGGATTTGAGGCTAGATGATTTATTTTCTTTTTATTGTGTTGCGTATCAAGCAAAAAAAAATATTTCAGAGGGTCTATTACCTAAAACTTCTGACTTTCAACACTTGCCTGACATGCTTTTGCTGTGACATCAGGAGGAGTTTCAGGAGCAAAGGCAGGCCTAAGTGCTGCTCCAACCTAAAGAGAAGTTACACAACATTCAATACATAGTGAACAATTAACTAAACATTTACTTTTCATAATTAGACTTTGTTATAATTTTCCTTTATAATTTTCCTTTTTTCACAGACTGTTTCAGTGAAGCTAAAGAGCAGAGAAACAGCTGCAGTCATATTTTTATTGTTTTGCTTACACTGAAGACATGGTTGTCTCTGAGAGGGGTCTTCAAAGTTGATTCTATTTTTTGCACCGTCTAAAACTGAACCAGAAACCTTTTCCTTCCTGAACGCTTGGCTTGATGAGTAGCAAGATGCCTAATGAGTGACATTTCCTTACTTAGAAAGAACACAGATTTAAAGGAACAAACAGCTGAAGTGGGTCAACTTTGGAAAGTTTAAAAAAGGGAGAGCACAAACCCCATTTGCCTAATAAAGAACACACAGACATATAGTTACCAGGTTGAGACATATAGTTACCAGGTTGCAGGGATTTTAGCTACTCTCACTGTTGAAAGCCATTTCAGTAAAGTCCAATAAAAATTTCCCTTGCTGCTTTAGCCTGCATTTGAAAACTCAGACTTAAGTCTGATGCTTTTTGGAATGAAAGTGTAGTACAAACACTACAAATACAAGTTTGTGAAAATAAGAGAAAAGGATTTGTTGTTAATGGCAATTAATGACAGTTTTTTAAGACCCACTAAAGCTCAGACTTCATTTAAGGAACTTCTGAACAAGATTTCAGGAAGTTATTACTCAAGTACAGAAAATCTATATCCATCTTTTTCTGGACTATTATGATATTGTTACAGAAAAAAAAAATTAGAAGATAAAGACTTGATATTTAACTGTTTCACATCTCTTAAACTACCATGGAACAGCTGATCAGATCTATACATAGTATTAGCAGAAACACTTTAAGGGTCCTGAAGGTTAAAAGGAAAATTATTAGCTCTACTTATGACCTGCTTGACGGTTTCAGACAGCAAGGACAGATAGCATATTTTTTCCCCTTGGTAGTTCCAGAGTAGACCAAGGCACTTCTTTCCCACAAAGAAACGCCAGTAAAATAGAATTCTAATGGCAAAAGTGAGATTAAAGTAGGTTAGGATGTCTTCAGTGTCAGGATCTCTCCATTCCTATGAGAGAAAGTGATTTGACCTATTCAATCCCTGCTAGAAATTGAAGAATGGGAGCCAGATGAGGCTTAACACAGCTGTCTGCCCTATTTAACACAAGTGCAGTCTGGAATGCAAAATGATTAAGACATCTCTTCTCTAAGTCTCAGCCAACACTTAAATGAAATGGACCTTTTGAGTATCATCCATGCTTTTATCTCCTCTAGCTTATTTATTGGCCAAGATCTCCAAGTGTGATCACTGGTGTGCAAAGGCTACTTACTTCTGAGCAGAATTTAAAATTACAGTTGTTCCTAACATTTTTTGCAATACTTCCACACTTTGAAACCAATGTTTTCCAAAAAAACCCTACCAATTATCTTTTTTGGTTTTGCTGTATTCAAGAGAGGAAAATGCCAAAACTTGAGAAACTTTGGAGCTTAGACATTATATGCCAACTGAAAAGATAATTTCTAAGGATGTTAAGGCCAAAGAAATTAACAATACTTTCAGTAACAAAGTCACTGAAATCTAACTCTTATGCACTGCAAAAGCAAATTTCTTTTAGTGATTGACTGTAACTTTAAACTTTTCTAAGTTATTAGTAATGGTGCTTACATTGGCTTGATATTGCTCCAGAATTACATGACCTGGAAACTCTGGTTCTGGAATAGCTGCAAACTTCCGAACAACAATTTGCAATGTTTGAAGCCCAGAAAGACGAAGTTGATCGCTATGATCTGTGGCAGCCATAAAAGCCATACGAACTAAGTCAGCTAAATGCAATACCAAAAAGTCATCTGAAAAAAGAAATAAAATAGTTTTATTAAATTTAGATTTAGACGTAATGTGTTTTATAAGACCGATTCCAACATTTTCAAAATTAATATTTTACATTTTACCTTAACATATCACTTTAGGCAGCTTACACATACCACAGTCTTACTTGGATATCTTATGTTAGCTGATCTAGGTTGCTTTCCATTTATATGCAAAAAAAAGGTACTTAGAATAAAGCGTATATCTTATGTATAAGGCAGATTTTCTAAAAAAGAGTGTTGAGGAAAACACCTCCAGATAAACATAGAGAGGTACCAAAAAATGGCAGTGTTTGTACCGGTAATTATGCAAATTATAAAAAAAAAAAAGTGATGCTTTTAAAAAGTCATACTCTCAGCTACTCCCAGATACTGTGATGTTATAGGCTGGTGTCAGCTATCACTTCTGACTGCCAGTGCTTATGCAGAAACAATGGCTTCCTACGCATATGCCATGGTACTATAACCAGGAAAGTGAGTGTAAATGGTGCAGTAAGATGCCAATATTTTAGCAAACAAAAATTGCTCTACATCTTAATAAATACAGGCTTCTAATCAGAATAATTAAAGGCTTCATTGATTACAAACAACAAATTTATAACAAACTTCACTAAGATGCAAAGAGCTAATATTTATTTTAAGCATACTTTGCATTCTATTGAATTCTTTCAGCGTGTAACACATACCTCTTGAATCACGTTGTTTTCTTTCCTGAGCCAAAGTTATGTCAAAATGTGCACTGCATGCATTTTCACACTGGCTTATAATTTTACAAACACACTCTGCAGCAAAAACTCTGGTAGACCATCGTGGATTTCGGAAAGGGTGGAACCTGTCATCGCTGTCAGATGTTAAAACAGATTCATCATCCACTTTGGCAGTTTCCTCTTCTTGAGTGGTATCTACTGAAGCTACTGTATTGAAATCTGTATTTAAGACACAGGAGAGAAAACCCAAAATATAATATTCTTTCTTACTGTAACTGAAAACTACAGAAAGACTCACATGGAAATCTCTTCAAAGTCTATCTCTAGCCTCAAATTCACTGTGACTCCCTTCAACCTCCGTGTCTTAAAGTAAACGCTAGAATTAAAATATGACAAAACTGCCTACATTTGGTTGATATCAGTTGCTGGAAGACAAGATCAATACCATGAAAGTAAACTAAGAACTGCAGTTTTAAAAGAAGAGTGACACATTAGAAGCTAGTAATGTTCCAAATCAAAAAATCTAAATCCTTGTTTTTCTCCTGCGCTGCAGGTAAAAGAATTTACTTTCTCCCTTCCCCCTCCCCCAATATTTAGCACAGTAATTAATTTTGTCCACTCAAGAGTTTCATCATGATATAGTAGGTTTGAGTCATTCCTATTAGTAATAGAAGAGCCCATCTGAATATTTTTCTTGTAGGTAATTGCAAAGGACTCATGATCTCGAACGTACTCCACATTTCCATTTCTAATATGGAAATAAGTTAACATTAGGACTATAAATCAACAAGAATATGAACAGGCAACATGCTAAGATGTTGGCAAAAAGTTGTTCAACAGGGAAAAGGCAATTAGAAGGGAGAAAGGCATATTCATTCCTCTGAAGGAACTAAGTTAAACAGTCCAATCTTTCAATATGAACAATGATGATACACTGCATAAATGCCAAACATTCAAGAAACATGAATACTTTTCCTTAGTGACACAGGGTACTTCTGCAGACTTTATTTTGATTGTGTTCTCAACTACAGTGCATTAGGGCTTACCAGCAGAGGCAGCAAGAACGTCTTTACAAAGCTTCAGCCAAAAAGAGAGCTTTTCAACTGCCATTGAAGTAAGCATATGAGTCAGAGTCTCTTTGATATCTTGGCACAATCTTTGATCCAATTCTTTGTCCAGCAAGCCCAGCAATGCCCCCTCCAGGCCTATTTCTCTGATGTTCACATCTGCTAAGAACAAAGTGTGAGTTGAATGCTGTACATCACAAAACTGCAGTAATGACAACAGAAACCCCACTGCATGTTGCACATGGGGTATCTTTTGAATACCTACTAGCCCTGAAATATTTTTGAAACAGTTGTATTAGCTGCTTTAATACTGTATCTGAATACAAAACAAACTTTGAGTTTTTACAGAAACATAGTAACAACAGGAAGAAAGTTATCCCAGGAAAAAAAAAATCCTACTCTGAATTTCACAGCATTATCATCACTATAGCATCTGAGCTCCTGAAAAAAATTACCTTTGGCCTTATGATATTTCACGCTAACTTCATTTTCATTTTGACTGCTATTTCACTTATCTTACTTCATAAGGTAATTCTAAAACAATGTTTTAATTTGAAAGGGAAGTTAAAACTATTCTTCAACAAAGCACAAAACTGGACAGACATATAGAAGTAATTTGTTAAATTACTATGAACAATTTTTATTTGCTCAATATTATGAATTTTACATATCAGCAGTTTTACAAAATGGTTACAGTCTATATTTTTGGAAAATTTCCAAATGAGCTTGAACTGAAATCTGAAGTGAAATCATTTATTACCACCATCTCCTCATAGAAAGGCCATGAGGACGAACTAGTGATCAGCCTCAGGCCTTTTAGCAAGAAGTTATTACAACAGCTACAGGCTAGACAGGCTTAGCTTTCTCTGGAATTCCACTTGCATTTTCTCATTTTCTTCATTTTATCATAATTTGGTACTATAAAGAGAACTGAGATAGAAAACCATTTTGAATTCAAGATTTCAAGAGTGTAGCAAAGTTTTCATACCCATAGCAGACTGAGTTCAAAATTCATTGTCAATGTGTCAATGTTTTGATCTTGAAACTTCAATGCATTACCTGGAGTAAAATCTTCTCTGCTCTCTTTTACTGATGCAACAGCATATTCTGATACTTCAGCAGCTTCTCTTTGCACAAGCTGATGTAAGCAAGATACCACTGCACGTCTCAGTAATAGGTATGAGCTACAGAGATTCATCTGAAACATGCAAGAAGATACAGTAAGATGGCTAACAAACCTCCACAGCAATACCTCAGAAAGGCTGGTATTTTCTGAACAACTGCAGTTATGGCAAATCTGTTACATCAGTAAACATGTAATTGATGCTCTTTTTGCTCAGCTTTTTTTTTTGTCCAACCCCCAAATGAAAGGTTTTCCAACATCTGTAATCAATTTTAACATATCAGTGCTTTTAGCATTTTCTCTCCAAAGGCAACTTATAATACTGCTTTGGGGCTGAATCCAACTCCCAACCAATATTGGTAGAAAGACTCCCATTAACTTCAATGACAGGTGAATCGTGGTCTCAGTGAACAATTAACTCTGTTCTTTGACTACAGGATATATATATATATGTATGTATATGTATATGTATATATATATACAATGGGCTTGAAAACTCAGTACAAGAGAAAATTACTCAAATCATCCTCAGATGTAACGAGAGAAATGCCAATGTAACCAAGGGTGAGACAGTCAATCAGGTTTTAGTAAATCTGAAATCCATGCATGAAAGAAAGTTTAAAAGAAATGGCAAAGGGAACACTGCTGCAGTTTCATTGCAAAAAAATATCACATACTCAATTTACATTAAATTATGTTTTAGAGAAGGTGATAGAAAAGGTGAGAGTTACTGGTGAATGTACTTTTCTAGCAAAAAGGTTCATAGCACCACCATATTTTACAACTATCGGGTCAGTGAGTGTTTTTTACACTGGAAAACACACAATTACAGATTCATTATTACTGGAACAAGGAAAACCACGTAAAAAAACCAAGACATAGCCTCAAGGTTTTTTTGTTAGAGCAGAGCTTTCTGATTTTTATTTGCTTGCTTTCAATTTTAAGAAAATCTGAAGGGAATCCCAAAGATATGATAAATTAGCTGTGTGGTCAGGCAAGATGGCTACATCAATATTTATGCAGCTTCTTTTAAATTAAGTGTAGTTTATAATAAAAAAAAATTCTTCTCTAAAACTAAGTAATTGTGTGCCCTTAGCTATTACCATCCTTAAAATAGAGCTGAGTGTCTGCTGCAGGAAAACCTTGACATAAGACTATGCTCCTCATTTGTCAGCAACAGGCCAATATATGTTAGTCAAAATGACTAATATATATTACTTAACACATATTTAAAAAAACCAACAAGAACAAAAAGAGTAAGCAATAAAAAATTTCAGCTTTGTTAGATTAACAAAACTAAGCTTCGTCTTCAGAATTTCTATGCATGCACGTGAATCTACAATACTCAGATTTACAGATTTAATATGTAAAAAGATACCCTCTGCATAATTCTTTTACAAGAACTCTGACTCAACAAGTATGTCTGTAGGATACTTTAACTGAAACTTTAAAACAAGTGAGGCTTTTAATGCAACACTTATGCAAGCAGGCTACACATTCTACTTTAAGTTGGACATGCATAAATTCCGTGCTCATTTTCAATAGGGGAAAAAACAGAGGACCCAATTCAGGCTGCCAAATAACACAAGATGCACATTTTTCATCTCTCTCATTCTTCCACATTCTAAGCAGGGGACAGGACTAAATGACAGACACAAAATGCAAGCATCACATTAAAACTTAAACAAACAGACCCCTTTCTCTGCTTAACACATTAAAAACAAAATTATTCCTCACTAAGCACATAAATGAAATGTATGCCTGCCATCTACAGAAAGTTAGGAAGGATCTGGTTAGGATGACAATAAAATGTCACTTGACATGCTAAAAGAAATTACATTAAACTGGTTAAAAGGAAAGATAAAAGATGAAATAAAAACACCACTGCAAACTGCAAAATTTAGGATTAACAAGGCACAGGGACCTACCAACACAGAATTATCCAACAAGATTTCCTGCACAAAAAACAAACGACAAACCAGTCATGACAAAACCAAAATATAGATATCACAGTGATATCAACCACACATGGAGACTGTTATATGTAAATTCAGCATATATTAAAATTCAGAATCTTACCTCAAATATACCAAAACCCTCATTTGCTTACTTCATTTATCTTATATTTAATAAGTTGAACACACTTAAATTGCAATCCAGCTGCCTCTAAAATTAGTACTTAAACAGTACCAAGACAACAGTACAGCATAGTTATTGACAATGTATACTTATTGTGTTTCAAAATATCTTTAATATCTTAGAGCTGAAAACTGACATTCACTATGTTGAGGAATACTCCATCATAAGCTTACATTGATAAGCTCTTTAGCAATCTGTGCTCAACTAAGTTAGTTTCAGAGTTAATTTTAGACATGATTAAAAGCATGCAATTTCTGTTCTGCTGGAGCCAAGAATTCAAACAGCAGGACAAGCATTACTGTTAGACACTTCATGAAAGATCCAGTTGACCAACACTGAACACTTTCAGAAAGAAACCAAAGATGGGAAGCTAGATAACGACAGGCACATGTACACAATTATAAAAAAAAGTAACACAAAAAACCAAGCCAGTGAAGCAATGTATTCATTGCCTAAGTCATGTTTTACTAGTGCTAGCAAAGTCACAACCTGAACTGTCCAAATACTTTGGAGACCTGAACCATCTCATCCTCTAAGGGCTGGGAAGACAGGTAGAGGAGGCAGCTTGCAGCTGCTCACAGGAATTGTTAGCATGCCTAATGAGAGGCAGAGAGGAAGGGGAGGATGGGGGAAGAGACAGAGGGAGAGAGAGGGGAGAGAAGAGGAGGGGATATGAGAGAGGAGAGGAAAGTAAGAGAGGAGGGTGAGAGAAGAGGGAAGCAGGGGGGAGGGGGGTGGGGAGAATAAAAATTTTAAAAAGGCAAGTTTGACAGCACAGACATTTTCCAAAATCCTTGGGGAAATAGGATGAAAACGGTTATGCTACTAAATGCTACTAAAAATAGAAAAAAAAATAATTCTTTGCACAGTTGTTTTCAAATTGAGTGAGAATTCCTTGACAGAGGGGTAAAAGATCACTCATCTGACCACAGATTCTTTGCCTCTCCTGTTTTTCTGCCCCAAATAAGGAGTAGAGTGGTGAATATTCACACTATCTAGTGCCTAGTTTTTATATGCTACTTCAAAATGTATTGCAAAGGAGGACAGTGACACTTTGTTCTCCAGCTTGCAGACATTTAAACTCATGAAGAATAATTAGCTGAGGGTCACCTTCTGAGCAAACAGCAGAGTCAAGAGCAGATTTCAGATCCAATAATTTATCCTGCTTCCATAGTGAGATGGTGGTTTAGTGGGTGGAAACTACATGGATGGATGGAGTGTTCTACAAATGCAGAATTCTGATTGTGCAATTATCTTCTCACAGACCTGAAAAGCACACACTCAAACCTTGTTTATGATACTCTTCAGAGATGTACTGGTATTTACTGAATTGTCAGTGTCAGCAAAATTGTCCCTAGTTGTATAACAAGTTCATGGGAATGAGAAAAGTAAGGCCAGTGATTTCTTTGGATTCCTACCCTGTGAAGCCCAGAATCATTTCTGGGTTAGAGAGGAACACACATGTGTACAGATGAATGAACACACACAGTCAAGCTATGAACCATGTTTTCTCTTAACTGAGTAATTTAACATTATGAAATTCATAAAGTACCGTATGAAGTACTTTCAGACCACTTGTAAAAACAATAAAAATCAGTAATATCATATAGACAACTTTATCATGATGTCCTCTTTATTAGTTAGATAGTTGATATTAGCTAGAGACACAGAAGGAGACTGCACACAGACTTACAAATTATCCCAAATGCTAGCACATCCTCTGAGCAAGAGAGTGGCTTACATGGTTTGCTGTGATTTTATCAATGTAAGAAAAACTGATTTTAACCCAGAGAAGAGAAAATAATTCTTAGTGTATGTTAAAACAAAGAACACTTCAGATTAGTTCCAGTTCTTCTGCAATTAGCATATTCATGCCTATCACAAAGTGCGGCTGAAAGACCTTCAATTTTTCCTACCTCCCACTATCTTGTTGTTAGTCAAACTGAATAAAGAAAACTGGAGGAATCTAAACTTTATCCAAAATTAACATATAGTCAGTATCGATACACAAGAGCTACCCAGTAGAAGATGTGAATAAGAACTGTGTTAGTACAGACAAGATTAAAACAAAACCCCACCATACTTTACTGTCCCTGTGGGTTTTTGTTTCTACCTAGCCCACAAAAAAACACCAGGGCTAATAACTACCAGAAAATTATTTTTGCCTTTTTTTTACGTGCTTCAGAACAAAAACTTTTCAAAGACAGAGGGATATTGAGTGAAAAGAAAAAGAAACAAACAAAAAACCCCCACAGTAAATAAACTCTCCAACCTCTGTGTCAAATGGGACTGAAAAAGAGTTTTGTTTATTTTTTCCAAAGACCTGGTTTGACTATTACTTATGTAACTGTCAGAAATATTTATACTGACTGCCAAGATGTCAGTACATTGAAGCATTAGTGCTACAGAAATCACAAAACAGAGAAATCTATAATTTTTCAGCATCATGAAAGAACAAAACGAAACCAAACAATTCTCAGTAATCGGTACACACAAATATTTTTAATCAATCCTTCACCCAAGGCATAAAAAGCAGCAGAAGGAAAAAAATGGTCAACATAAAATAGCTGGTAAAAATCCAGCAGAAATTTGTAATGAATGGTGTATCCTGCCAGACAACTGGCCTTAAGAGCAGCAGAATGCGCTTGCAAGCAGTTTGGAAGGCCAAGATTTCTACAGGATGTGCTCATCTCGTAAAGGGGAAGCATAAACTGAGAGAAAAAAAAGAAAAAATATAGAATACTTGCCTGTAGAAGGACATGAAACACCTTACCCCTACACAATGACCACTTTCTCTGGTTAAAGAAACATCTGCATTTCTTAAGTGTTTCTGAGCAAAATGTTTTAAAATACAAGGATATAGACTAGTAAATATGTACTCACACATAGGCAGCTTACAAGGTTAGACAAGTTGACGTGCCGAGGAGCAAACATGTGAAGCTGCTGAAGGCAAGAGATGGCTTGAGCCTGAACAAGGCAATCAGGATTATCCTGCATCACTGCACAGCCCAAGAGGCAGGAAGTTCTTAAGGCTGAAACTGTTGTACTGCTGCCTATATTTGGAATAAAAAAAGTAGGGTTTGTTTTTTTTTTTTGGTTTTAAAACATCGCTTTTTTGGGTTTTGGGTTTTTTTTAATAAAAATGATAACCTGTTTTTTCCCAAGTCAGCCAACATTCATCCTCTTGAAGGATGACTTCTGTGTCTCTGTTATACTTTGATATCAACGAGTAATGATCACATTGCTCTCTGGAAATTTCACTGTCCAGCTATCTAAAGGGTGATTTAGATGCAAATTTTAAATGTGTGCATCATAACTAAGACACAGATTGGCTCCTAACTCTTGAAATACGAGTATCTTCTGTTCTCATGCTAGAATTATAAGATGTAAAAATGTAAGAATTGTAAAATGTAAAAATTTATGTAAGAAATTTCAGCCCAAGGCAAGGCTTGGAGAACCAGTTCAAACAAAGGAAATGATCTCAAGAAGACATACTATTTTTAGAAAACTAGCAGTCATGTCATCTTCATTGCATAAAGTCATGGCCTGTGAAATACTGTCTTAAAACCAGGAAAAAAATCTTAGCATCTGCTTGTTTGTTACAATTGCAATCACACATTCAAACAATGTTTAGCAATTCTGTTGCTAATCCAAACCAAGCTGATGCTTTTATATGTTACATACCTTGCAACTCAGGGCCCAACGTGGTAATAAGTGTATTTAAACAGCGACCAAGGCTTTGGTGAACTTCAGTATAAGCAGGAGGCACAGTCAACAACAACATGAGAACAAGAGATAAGGTGGGTTCCACATGCACATGATACAAGGGCCCAGCCAAATCTACTATCAGTGACAGAGAGTGTAGTGCCCATGCCTGTAAAATAAGAGAAGTCATGTAATGTTTATGTGATAAACGTAAGATTTTTTAAAAAACTTGATAGTTCAAGTGAAATTCAGTAATGAAGTGCAATAAAAGTTGCACTCCAAAGGAACAAATGGAGAGGTTATAGAAAGAAACCTTAAGAATCTGATGTTGAATAAGTCATTTTGAATATTTTACAAGGAACTATATATTCTGCAATGCAACAACTATTTCAAATTCGTCATTGTTAATTAACAAAAATTTGAATTTAGTAGTAAATTATTTTAACAGTGATTATTATTCCTTAAATACATTCTACTCTTTTTAAAGTTTCTTATGGTTCCATGTGCAAGAACAAGAGAATTGTGAAAAAATACTGAGTTGCTGAAACAACCTATTGTTTTAGTTGCAGTTACTTTGCACCAATAGCCACATCTGTTTCATGTCCACATACAGTTCTTCTCTGTGTAAAGATATTGTGAAAAAAGTTTTAAAAATTCTTTAACTGAGATTTATACAAATACATTAAATACACTCGATGTCTCTTAAAGCTATTCTGATAGATAACAGTTTTAGCCACAGAGAAATAATGTGAATTAGTCTTCAAAACTTCTTGCATTATTCAAGGATGTACATTCACCAAGTTCTACAGCATTTACTACATGACCCTTCAACAAAAAATGGGATGCAAACATCGTAGAAGAGACAAAAACTGACACAAACAAAAAAACTTAGGTACTATCCAGTCAAAGTCAAGATATAGGTGAATGTGAAATGAATTAATTTCTAAAACATCAGATACTGCTTCTGAAGCCAGTATATCTTAGCCTTATCAGCCTTGCTGATCATTAAGTAAGAACCTCATACATATCATCCTATTTGTTGCGAGGGAAGTTGTTGAAGGTGAATTTCAAGCAGGGGCTATCTTCTACATTGCCTTTGCTGCTCTAACCATTACCTGTGAGGTATACCTAAGAGGTTGTGAAGTGTTACTCTTACAAGAAAAGAAACCTTATACCCCAGAATATAATTCAATTAATTTGTAACATAACATTTTTATATAAGTGGCAAGTACCTGTACATCAGGAGAAGTACTGTCCTGAGACAAAGTATATAGGATTCCAACACATGCATTCAGGTGCTGAGTAGAACCTATTCCTCCTAGGTACCTATACAGACATCCCAGAGCCAAAGAATGACCTGTTCTTGATACCACATCCCTGGCAGATTTTAGCCTATTAATTGAAAGAAAGCTGTTAGTTTAATCACCAAGACTCTTACTATGCAATAAGCACATGTACAAATGAAATTTCTGGTATATAATAAGCAAAACATTTAATTAGACACTTACATTGTCAAAATTCTAAGTTCATATATCATTTCTTATCTGCAGAAAGTACCAAAATGATTTTAGATACAGTAGAGAATTTAATTTATTTTAAAGTCTACATGGTTACTTAGACAATCTTCTTCAAGATCACCAAAACTAAGAACTACATGCAGAACTCAGGCTGTGCTTTTTTCTGTTAATTTCTGAAGTGACATCAAATTCATGAAGGAAATCATCTTTTAAAAATTATCATAATAGTCGCTAGGTAGATTTCTCAAACATTTTTATAAACTCGACTAGTAACCACGCTTTTTCTGAACTTACTTGTCAAAACTGACTTGTGCTAATCCGGCGGTGAAGGCACTGTCAGAAACCACCTGTGCCAACCTGGCCAAACACTCTGCAGCAGCGCATCTTAGGAGTGGATTATTGCTTTCCAAGGCACCCATTACCAATGCCAGGGCAGACCTTCTAACTTCTTCTGAACCTAAACTTCCCTTGCAGTTAGCCAAATGCTAAAAATAAATATTAAATAAATTAAACAGAATATGAATTAGAATGTGCTTTTCTGTCATGCAAAAAACTCAAGACCTGCAGAAGGAATTTTATTTTCTTCCACTTTACCTGAGGAATTCCTCTCTTTTTATTTGCTGTTTGAGAGTTAGACATCTAGCCCCGCATAAGTGTACATTACAGCACAGCATTATAATATCAACATCACTATTTTAAGAAATACTGGACAGATTGTAGTACAACAAAATAAACCAACATATAAGCATAAACTTTAGGAAATAATATCAAGAAGAAAACCAGTGAGAATGGAAAGACACAAAGAAAAATCTCAGTCCAAAATAAGAGTAGGAGTAAAAGCTCTAGCAGTTATCTGGATTCCATATTAAATATGCTCCAAATATAAATACTGTACAAAGCTTTACTTGTGTGTGCGGCTTTTGCTTTCCCTATTAAACTGTCTTTATCTCAACCCATGAGTTTTTTCACTTTTATGATTCTTTCCCCCGTCCCACTATGGGGGGAGTTAGCGAGTGGTTGTGTGGCTGGGCTTAAATCACATCAGTTAACACATTTGAAGCAACAGGTGCTATATTTTAGTGAGAGAGAGAGAGAGAGAGAGAGAGAGAGAAACAAAGGAGAGGAAAGAAAGGAGAGAGAGAGGAGATTTACCTTTAAGGAAGTAGAAAAGGCTGACACGACATGTAGTTGTACTATTTGCTGTCGTGATCCTTTTGTTTGCTTTATGGAATTCAACAACTGTTCTAATGCCTGGAGCCTTAAACAAAAACAGAAAAGAAACCACAGAATTGAAAGTTAAAGAAATAATTCAAGAGTTTCAATTCTATTTTAAAACCCATAACAAAGCCTATATATTACAGAAACAGAGGTGGAGCAAATTAACTCTTGAGCATTTTCCTTCAACTGGCATCCCTGTCTCCTACAAAAAAATGGGTATTCTGTATTAGAAAAAGTAACTGATCCATGAACATGAACTCTTTGCCTTTGTTTCCTTATAACATATGTATTCACAGATAATCATTTATTCTAATTAACATTAAACAGAAATTATTAAAACAAACTGTATAGGGGAATGACTTACAATTGAGAAAGGAGGAGGTAAAAGAAAAAGAAAATGAAAATGCAGTTATCTGCAGCAATTAGTTCAGGTCTTGAGAAACAGGTGGAGAAAACCAACCAGCAAGGTGGCGATAGTTGGGGCGAAAAACCCAAACAGAAAAAAAATCCACATTAAAAGCAGTCAGTGAAGACAGAATAAGAAAGTAAATGGGAGTCAGAAGAACAAATAAATCACATGGCAATTTTATTGGCAGGTATTCTCATATTCAAAAAGCTGCCTCAAACTTACACTAAATCCCGAGCATTCTAGGTAGTGAAAATATCAAGACTCAGGACTCGTCAAGACTAAGCACTCATCCCACATAGGGTAAATAAAACCATTACTGTCTATAATGATCATGATCTGAGGTCTAAGTACTGTTGGCCTTGAAAATACAAAGCTGTTTATTTTAAAAATAATTGATGTGCTCTAAAGCCGCATTCGAAAATATTACCAGCAGCATACAGAAGAAGCAACAGCACACAAAAATCTTAAGGAATTTTATGCCTTAGCAAGCAGTGTGTTCATAAATGTGAAACAAACCAAAATGCCATGTGCTCAGTAGGAAGTTCATACACACAAGAGAATTTTGTGAACCCTTTCGAGCATTCTTGTACCTTGACAGAACTGTGGTAACTTGTTTCTTCTCATCTACTTTTTATAATGAATGAGGCAGGGTGAGGGTTCCTTATGCTGCCGCTTCCTACCCCTTTTGTCCCTCTTTGTTTCTAAGGTATTTAGTAATTATGTATTAAGCACCACAAAAATAGTGCAATAGCTCTTAAAATAACTTTCATTTTGATCTGGCTATCACAACAAAACATTTTTCCTGGTCAACAGAATTTATTATGACAGTAACCTCTTGCTGGATGTGCTTTTTTGTTGTCAGTAACTTTAAAGAGAAACTTGAACAACTTGGTGGTCTAAATTATATTATTCACATGGTTTACAGAATCCACTTAAGCAATTAATTATATTTTCAGAACTGTTTTCTTCTGTATTCAATGTCAAACACTGTGACCATCTCATAACATCTCCCAAATTCCCCAGCAGTTGTAGTTACTACTTTACCTGTGAGATTCTGCTATATGGGAAAACATAACTCCAAAAAGTCGAGTTGCTGCACTGATAACAGACAATGCAGGAGGTAGTGGTTTGGGTACTGAGTCCCCTTTTCCAGCTTTCTCATAAATTGCGTGAGGGTCGTACTCCAGGCTGCCACTAGCTATGCTGCTACCTAAAAGGAGCTGTAAGAAAGAAAAAAGGGATAGCCGTATTTTTGACCAAGTCTAAATGAGCGCTGACCCTAATAACTAGAACTGCATGAAAATATAATACTACCTTTATAACAGAACAACAAGTACCTGCTCTTCGATAAATCGGTGGTCAGTCTCCTGCAGCAAGGGACCGAGTAAAATGAGATCATTCTCATGACAAAGCGGTGGAAGCAAGAACGTAGAGGCATCAATCTGGCTATCTGGGACAGTCAAGTCGGTCACTAACTCTTTCAGAACAGCACAGAAACTTCCTTTAAGTTAAAGGAAAAATATTTAAAACTTCTGGTTAATTACTCGCAACAAGCAACTTTGGGAGCAAGATATTTATACTGAAATAGCAACATCCATCTAACATTTCTCTCAAGTCTTCAAATAGTTAATTGGAGAACCCTCTGTTACAGGGGAAACAACAGCAGTATCTGAGATAAGCAAGCTAAGCACATACAGCAATCCAGAAGCTGAAAAGCAAAGACTTCTACTTTTACAGAAGGCATAGTGCCATACAAGTGATAATCCAGTAAATTAGTTACATATACAATTAAAGTAGAGGAAAAAAGGCAGTTACAAACACAGCTATATTTTCCTCTATTTCCTGAAAATTAATGCTGTGAAATGTATTACATAATTACATGGGAATACTTGGACTTGGCAAGTCGAGGTAATTTAAAACATCCATAAGTTGGATAAATAACAAAATCTGATGAGCATAGTCCCCTGTTTTATGAGTTTGCATGCAAAAAGCAAAGCAGGAGAAATTTACTGTAGGTTACATTATGATAAATTACACTATTCGTTGAGTTTCACATATTTTTGTACTTAATATTTCTGAGAAGGTTGTACATTATACATAAACAACAACCCTGGGCATTTTGACTCAGACTATTTTAGGTCATTAAAATAGTCCTTGTAGTGAGAGAACATTTCCAGCGCTGAACCACATGTGATGAGAAAGGTCTGATTTATAATTAATTTGTGTTGAAAAACTGCAGAACTGATCTTAAAGAATGCACACAGTCTTTATACAAATATTACATAAGAATTTACCTCCAGAGCATTAAGGTTGCAAAGTCAAGTCCTCAAGAACAGGGAAATATCAGCACTAAGAGGAGGAGCTTAACTCCACATATCCAATTCTTTGCATTCAGTTTAGATGATTGCACAACTATCTGTTTGCACTAAAGTTGCTTATCATTTCTCAACACATTGAAGTTCCAAAAAATGGGACAACACAGTTATCAGCACCCCATGAGCAGAAGCAGAATTATTATAGTTGGAGTTGGTAGCTACAACCAGCTATTTTACCTTTTTTGAAAATTGAAACTGTTCCGAGAAAGCTGGCTTTCTCTCCCCTACTTACCAAACTCCTGGCCTCATCAGCCCGTCTTCCCTGCAGGCATCTGTTGCTTTGCCTGCCTCCCTGACTAATTAGGCAAGTAAGTAATTTTTCCAAAATGCTTTACTCAAATCTAAAAGCAAAAAGTTAGCACTATCAAATATATTGCAAGGTGCACAAATAGTGTGTGCCAGGGACACAAATTGAGCCTTTTCAAAAAAACACAGTAGTTAAGAACTAGAAGCCGTTCTTTCATTATTGCTCATCACAACACCTTTTTTTTCTTTTAAATTCCCTTCCTATGAGAACAGCTTTTAAAATCAAATGTAATTGAGATACCCATTTTCTAACCAAATTAAAATTTATTTTAGTCTCAGACACTTGGCAATCCTCAACATGTCAAACAATATTTTCCCAATGTAAAGCAGTTCAAAATTTTGAGCCAGAATGCTGTTCCAGCATTCTAGCTATTCATCTCATTCTATTAAGAGAGAGAAGTGAATGCTTGTATTCAATTTTATGGTTTAGACAGTGGAACGTAACAAGCACAAAAAGCTGAAGAATGAAAAGAAACCTAATGAGTTGTCTGACAAAACACATTAATTTCAGACAACAGAAAGCATCAACAAATCTAATAAAATTCAGACTACTGAAATTATTTGTGTGAAATTTTCAATCTGGACATTATAAAACTTTTTGTATTAAGTAACAGGAAATAAATGTTTAGCCTCAAAAACATGGGCACATTATAATCTGGACCTAATTACACATGAAAATGATCACAAATATGGTTCGTCATCTTAGAAACAGAAACAGCTTTCACCAGCTTAAAAAGTTCATACTTTGGATCAGATAAATTGCAAAGTCTTAACTGTTCAGACACAATTGAAGACAGCAACTAAAACATGTTCAGTGTATTTCACTGATGTTCAAGTTTACCTAATATGTTCTTTTCATTTCTGTCATTGCTGAAACAATGCAAAAAATCACTTACTATTCATGCACACTCATGGTAGATCTTCGTAAAATTCTGCTGTTTGAGTTGATATTGATTTTTAGTGATGAAAACAGTAAAAGAAACTGCCTCTAAGAGGAAGAAAGTGAGCAGGAAAGGACCAAGCAGAGCCTAAACAAGTCTTAGTGTCTCAGGCCTCAGAAATCAAGTCTTGAATTGACAAAGAAGCTGAGATCTATGAATAAAGAATCTCTTTTCAACTGTTCATTTTCCTGGGTATTTTGTTTTGTTCCTCTTGTGCTAAAGAAACCAAGTTTTGCACATTGTTTGCAAATACTAAAAGCTTGAGTTACAACTCCTGGTGTATGTTTCCATCACCAGTTTTCTCAAAAAGAAACAGCTTGCAGGTTTCTAGCATCTGCCTAACTACCTGGATGAAAGAAAACAAAGACAAAAGAAATAAAACTATGAACTGGTGAAAGTTTCTCATTCAGTGTGTCACTCTGAGCCATGCAAAATGTGACATGCTGTGCAACACCAGAGTACTCCTAATATTGTTCCTATTGATAATGACTGAATTTAGACATCGAAAAAAGAATTCTGGGTTTCATAATGATATTGTTTTCCTAAATATATAATTTTTAAAAATCCAAGTATTTGCAAAGACATACAGTTTCTGCATGAAGCTTTCATACTGGAAATAATATGGAAAGAATGGCATTTGTTTCAAGTTTTACCTTAGAAACTTTTCATCACACTTTTAAATGATGCACACTTATACATTAAAATACATAGCAGACCTTGGAAATAAGTTCTGGCGATGTATGCATTTCCATTCTTTCTCCACTCTCATACTGTTGTATTACACATGGGTGGATACGTCTGAGACTACACCTGTCAAGTAACTGCTTTGATTCTAAGGCTATTCTCAAAGCTTTCAGCAGGGTGATCCCTTATTTACAAGAAACCTGTCAAGGTTTTTCTTTATTTATTGGATCTAGAATGCAGCACCCTCAGCTAGGATGCTCTCTCACATGAATCATGCTTTGCGGGTCACACTGTAAAACACAGTGTATTTTCAATGAAGTTAGAACATAACACAGAAATCTCAAACACATCAAGAAACTGCCAAACCCATCCCAAATGCTTGTATTGTATAAAATGTTACCCCTGTAATGAAGAAACAAAAGGAATAACTTGTTCTAAGGGATGGAAGTGTAATTTTCAGTCTTTTAAACTCAAGTCACGAATGAGTATTATACACCATGCTTCCAGTGTTATATACAGAATTCCAATGTGACAGCAGCTTTAAGGCATAAGTCAGGGATTTGTCCCAATTTATTTAGCCGTTACCACTAGATGGAGCACATAATTTGAGTACGGATTCCCTCCACGATAAAGAGGACACAGCTAATTTAGACCCTGGCTGGCCCATATTGTCTCTGTCCTGAAAAAATACCCTATACTTCTCTTAACAGTTGTCAAAAACACTATGGTTCCTTACTGAAGTCCATACAGTACTGTGTGGCAAACAATTCAAAGACAACAAAGGTATTTAACGTTTTAGCTGAACTGTTAGACCCATCTAACTACAGTGCATAGTTATTGCATTAGAGGGTTAGATTTTAAATACTTAGTTATGTCCTCCTACAGAAAAGTAAGTCAATCCCCAAATTTTGTTAAAATTGTTCTTTAAATACAAACCTTTTAGCCACAATCTGCACAGGATCAGGTTAATATATCTGTAATATATGTTTACTTAAATCAATTAAATGAAATTATTTCAATAGACTATATGCAACTGATTTAAACCAAGATTACACCTTTGGGATTCAGGATTCAATGGAAAATAAAACAGGCATCAAAAAGATTTTTTTTTCAACTACTTCAAAATTGAAAGGTTGTCTGCCTTCTAGTTTCAACCAAAAATAGAACAAAAGTCTATATTTGTAACAGAGGCCTATATTTATAATAGGAGAGGGGGAAAAGAGATCATGAACACTACCTTTTCAAAACCACAGTGACTTTGCTACAATCCATCAAATTTAAATAGACAGAATAACATTTGTTTTTTAGAAAGGGTGAAACTAATTTTTGCTACCTGAATTTACATTGAACAAAAACTTAAAAATAAGCCCATGGCATTTTCAATGGATTTCTCTCTGTATGGAAATACATACCTTCATAGGTCTTTGGAGGCAATACTGCTAGTAATTCATAAAGTTTATGTCTGTAAATTGTTGATGGTGTTTTTAAAGCATTTCCGTATGATTTATATATTGAAGAGAGCCTTAAAATATAAAAAGCACATCAGAGATGTTAAAGATGCAAGCATTATGTAATGCCCCAGTTTCATTTGTACCACTCTGCCAAATGCTTTTAAAAATTTGTACGTATTATATAACTACAGTTCTTATTGGCATTACCAATAGTAGAAGGAAACCAATTTATTTCATATATTCTGATAGAATGTCTGTTGTCCATTCCCAGGCATTATTTTTACTTAATACCAGAGAAATAAACAAGATTTTCTATTTTCTTTAAATTTACCTATATTTATGACAATAAACTTTTGTGGATATATTTCTCTAAGTTAGAGTTTAAAGCCCAAATGCATTAAATCACTCTATATTCCAAAGGCAAATGTTTAAAAACTATAAAACCCTTTCCAACTTAGTTCTGAATACATATATAAAAAGTGCCCCTGTCTAAAAGATTTTTTCTAAGCATATTCTTGAACTTTGTTTTTATTTTATAAAAAATGATGGTATATAAACACAAATGTGCATGTTTGATTAAAAAAGTAGAATATAAACACTAACTTAAAAAACCCATGCAATAGCTTCTTCCTTAGCTTTTTCACATGACACTGGTATCTGCAAACACATAGACTCTGATTTCTGTCCTTTGAAAAGAAAGTTCTTTAGAAACTGTGCTAAGTCAAATGCATATTACTCTGGAGCTTCTCAAAACCAGAATCCATTTAACAGCTTCGTACACACACTTACTGTGTCAATAAATCAACAGCACTTGGGAGAGGAGGAAGTCTCTGAATAACTTCATCCGTAAGAAGACCACCACAGTGGGAAACAAAGCTTTTGATAGCTAGAAAAGGAATTGGATTTTAATTTACTTAGTGTGAGGTATCTTGCAGGCACAAAATCACATCAGCAAAGTAATTGCATCATTACATCACTAATAATGTAAAAGTAGAAGGAAACAAACAAACGAACAAAATTAAAAAATATTTTAGCCTATAAAATTGAAGAAACTGATAAAAATCTCATGAAAAAAGTCATGTTTACAGATGCATTGTTTTGTTGTCTCAGCTTGGACATTCATAGTCTGACTTTTAATTGCATATACAAATTGACCTACTTTTTGCTTTTCGTTATAAACTGAGTTACAGTATATAACTCAACTTCATGATAATTCCATGATAATAACAAAAAAATAGAAGAAGGATGATTAAATGACCTACTGCTTACTGTTTTCCATTACAAATTAGTTTAATTACTGTACCTTATGAACCAGTTAATATGTATACAAGTATTTTTCATTATTTATGAAAAACTAAACTCTAGTTTAATTTTCAAAAGCACCTAGAGAATATGAAGTATTAAATACCTATTTTCTAAAGAGAAAATACTCATAGGTTAATTGTTTAGTTTACTTGTAAAATGAAATTACTATTGAATTCCGCACTTTGTGATAAATCTTAACAGTAAGAGAGAGGGGTGATCACTACACCAGGGTTCATATTTCTGCAATGCAAAGGACCCTTTAGTACTCTAGAATACATGACTGAAACATATTAAGTATTTGAAGAAAACTACTGAAGTAATTTCCTGGAAACCCAAATTCACAGTATTTCATTCAAAAATTGCAACCTAACCAGACAGCAGCCACATACAAAGTGCTCTTCACAAGGTGAGAAGTGCAACTACCTTATCACAATTTTTACCCAAGTCTTCCCACTCCCACAAATGTGTTTGAATGACTCACCAATTCTATTTTGCTTATATTAAGTTACCTGTTAGGAAAGAGAATTACTTTTTTCCAAACATAATAAAAGATATAAACAACAGAACATATCCTGCTTTGGGTCTTCATTCACTACTGTGATATGTATTTTAAACTAGAGAAACAAGCTTCCTGATTATCATTTACTGCCTGAAAATCAACTGATTAGAAGAACAAGAGGAAAAACCATCTTGGGTTTTTTATTAGTTGGGGGTTTTTTTAACAAAAATGAAACACACATATATACATATGTAAATAGAGATATAGAAGCACGTATGTTGGGGAGTGAATACATCCTTTACCGTCCAGTGAAAAAAAAATCAATATGAAGTGTCCTTGTTCTGTCAGAAGGAAAAATAAACTAACAGCCCAACTATAAATATGCAGAGAAAGACAGTAAATCCCACTTACCACAAAGAGCACCAGCACGACCTTCCAGTGTTACTTGCCAGGTAAACGAATCTCCTCGTGTCTTCTCTGTTTCTAGGTCTTTAGGAGATGATGGAAAGATGCACTTCCACAGTAACAGCATTCGTGGCAGATGATGTTGGACAACTGCAGGACCTATAAACGTTGACAGTTGTCATGTCAATGCAGCATTAATAAAATTAAATTTTCTCTTTCATTCCTTTTTCCTGAGTTCACAAAATCTTTACAGCAGTGAATAAAACCTTATGCTACTTTTCCAGCCTTCTCATATATAATTTCTCAGATGTTTACTATCTTGGTACTTCATTTTCCTATATAACTGCATACCCACTGACACATTTACTAGTATGCTACCAAGCCAACTGCAGCCTCTGTTTTACTAAGACCCTGTAGATCACCAGCATAAAAGCGATGTAATAATCAACAGCGATATTCAGGAAAGCAAGTATTTGTTTTAGGTTAATTAAATATAATAACATAAGAAAAAAAATGGGAGTTGTTGGGCAGAAGTAATAGCTGAAACATGAAAGGTACCTTGAAAATATGATCAAACCCAATAAAACACATTCTTTATCAGTAACTTACTGATCACAGTCAATAATATGACCATTAAGATATATCATAAAGTTCTGTAAGATTTCAAATGCCTGACAAGAGGGATATAGAAATTATTAGCTCATTTTGTGCTGGGACAGATGTTTAACAATTCATGACCACGGAGACATTTGGTTAGATTGACTTTGAAATTTATTTTCTACATTTAACTAATAGCAGTCCCACTCAGTCACTAGTTTTCAGACATTGCTCCCAACGAACTAACAGCAAATTTGAAAATGACATTTTTATCTCAGAAAGTTTTTTTAAACATTCCAAACATTTCAGGGTTTTTTAATGATTTTGCAGGGGTAAATTACATAAAATTTCAAAAGAACTAAAGTCAGAGACATGACACCGAACAGCTTAATGGAGTTTAAGAAAAATTGTAGAAAGCTACTACCTAATGTCATGAGGGCAGCTATCAACAGCCATCCAGCCTGTGTTCGCTGCAGTGAAATGCGACCGTTCTGAGAAGCAGAACACAACAACTCCTCTGCTACTGTCATGATTACCTTCAATGTAAAACAGAAAAACAGAGCATCAGCATCTTCATAGCTACAATTTTTTTTTCAAATACTTTTATTTTGATACTTAATCCTATTCCAGTGTTCCCAGATAGGATGCCATCTTCCCCTCACACTATGGCAATAAACTCGGGCTCCTGAAGTTGCAATTCCTGACTTCAGTAGTAGTCTGGGACAGCTTCAACAATTCTGTGGAGTACTAGGTAAGTTACTCGGCTGGTTTGTACCCTTTCTTTTATCAGCAGTAAAATGACAACTGATAATTCTCACAGGAATATGCATTGGAAGGATAGATGTGTTGTGATATTCTATTTATGTCAATACGTAGAAAAAGAATAGCATGACACCTACAAATTACAGCTCAGAAGAAGTGGTGGGATGGACCAGTAATGATCTTCTTACCATTGTTTTAGAATAAGATATATTATTCTCTCTGACCACTTTTCAAATCGACAAATGGCATGGCTAAACAAATGACTGAGAATAGTATAGTTAGAATTAATCCCATTTTAGCTGCACATGCCCACCAAGTGCTAAGTGCAAGGTGATTACACTTGTTACCAAAGCACAAGCTACCCAGAACTTAAATGGAGGAACACACCCACACGGACAATTACCACAGCAGGGCTACTAATGCTGTAAGTATTCTGCAAATAGTTTGCTTCAAGTACATTTCACATATGCTAAAAAGTATTTCTTACTTTCTGCATTATGTCTGGTCTCCAAAACTTCCCATAAATCAGTATTACAAGTAAGAAGTGTCATTATCAAGAGTATCGTTAAAAGTCTCAGTACAGAAAATATCCTTCTATAATTTTTTTGCACACTTAGAAAATGATGTGAAAGTTTGCACATGAACATTTGTTTCATGAATGTTTGAAATTTTTACACTTCCAAAACTTCATCTAAAGTCTTTTTTCCAGTCGGAAAGTATTGGTTTCCCCAATTCCATAATGCTACCAGGTGGCTGTAAATGAAGAAATTTATTTGTATAGATTCCTGATAGATTAAATGTATTTGATTCTAAAATAAATCAGTACCCTTGTTAAATTATGCTACTAAAAAATCACTAAAAACTTATTATAATTAAATTACCTGTAAAACAAACATCCTAGAAAGGATGTCATTTAATGATTTCTGGCAATTTTTCTCTCTATGTACAGGAGGAATGTCTTATTTTTGAAGGATTTTTTTTAACAGAAGCATAAGCACTAGTACTGAATGTTAAATGTACAAAAACTCATTAATTATTTTCTTTACGTTCCACCTGCAACTCTAACTGCTCTCTCAAAGGAAAATTAATTAATATAAAAGAGTTTCTATCCAGATCACTATTGTCTGAGTGTGATAATTCTTTGTCAAAACTGCTCTATTTAACACTGGTCTCTTTCAGCTCCTCAGAAGAGGAGCTAGTCTGCAATCTGGAAGTGTTCCTAGGAGAGAATGGAAAAGGGCTTTTGTCAACTGCTCTGTTCTCACCCCTGCCAGCTTAGTACAGAATACAGTATTTCTCCCACACTTTTTTTTGTACCCTCCCATACCTCCTCCTGGCTCTATTTCATCCTACTGTACTCCTCTAAAAGAAATCTTTGTTAAGAATTATGTTTCTCTGTTAAATAGAAACTTTAGCTCTGCTTAAGTATATAGTATTTGAATGGCACTTCTTATCTATATAAGTGGGCAAACTGTATTAATTTTGTTCTCTCTGCATGATTTTTTACTAATCACCAGGAAAAGTTCTTAAAAGATAGGAAACACAGGTACATTTTTTTTTAATTTATAAGTTGTTTCAATTTGCAGTTGGAACTCTGAATGCTGAGAATATTTTCTTAATGTCCATTGACTCCAAAACAGGTATTTTCCCAAGAGAGAATATAAGTTTCTACATTGTGCAAAGAATTAGCATGTACTGCTGACATTTATGATGTACCATAGTTTTCCATACATGAGTAACTCCATAGATAAAGTTGCCATTAAGATGGAAACAGCTTCTTCTCCTGGTCTGTATTTCTACATCTGCATATCCTTAAAACTTCAGAGCACTGTATATCCTATCTGCACTAGCAAGGAGATTGGTACAAGCATCTTAGACTATGATAATGTAATAAATTGGTTTCTATTAAATTCTGTAAAACAAAATAAAAGCGTGTATCTGTTGTACTTGACTAAACATTTTGTTGGACTTGACCAAAGATTTTCAATATAATGCATAATGTCTGTTACTGCTTTAAGCACTGACTAAACTGTACTCTGGAGAGTCATTGATGGGCCTAGGACATACTAATTTGGCTTACTCTGTGGTTGAACAACTTTCCTCCCAGAAACATGACAGCATGCAACAGATCTGTATGTGTATTTCTTTTTTTTTTTTTTAATAAAAGGAAGATCTTTTCCTTTGGCAAAGTCTGATGCTTTTCAGCTGGATTTACTCCAAAATAGCCTTTTCTCACCATTAACACTACTGAAATGTCAGCTTTCTAAATTAAGCCAGTGTCAAACTGAGACAGTATTGCAAAAGGCTTAATTTTGCTGTAAAGAATTTAGTTGGAAATTTGAAAAATGTAACTACTCAAGAAATACTTTCTTCAGGTAAACCTTCTCTAAGACTGTTCAATTTAAGTCCTAAAAGCTCTGTCCCAAAACAATGAACCTCTCCCCTAACAAAATTTTCCATTAGAAAAAGGTAGTAATATGAGTAGTTAACAAAATCATTAACGACATTTCCCAAGAAATTCACAATCCTGACACATTTGAGAAAAAGCATTTGCTTATTTGAGTTATGGTATGCTTCAAAGTCCTCTTCTTGAGGCGCCAAAATATCTCATCAGTACACTGGGTTATGTGAGCACATCATAAAGAAAACTTGCAAGTACTGCTGCAAAAACATCCAAGAGCTGCCCATATGTCAAGCATTCAAACCATACCTTGCCTTTTCCATGTGGAATTCCTAAAGGACAGTGTTTTACTGCACCCAGTAAAGCAGCAACAGCAAAACTATAGCCAGTTACTGCTTCTGGGGAGGATTTCAACGTAGTAAGACGTTCAATGCAACGATCCAAGAGCAGGGACACATAGGAGGGTAATGCTACTGCAATACAGCGTAAACTCCAAGCTGCTGTTATTCTGACTGAAATGCTGGGATGAAGAATGACAGAAATTACTGCTTCCAGAACTCCTGAAAAATAAAACGCATAAATACACTTAAGAAATAGGTAAGCAGGTTGTCAAACAAGCAAAAATCTATACAGAGGACTGGTGAACATAACACTATCCAATTTCTATACTTCTCTTGAAAAAGTATTATTGCTTTTTATTGTGAAGTACTTCTTAACGAATTTTAATAATTCAATACTTTTCAAAAAAATTTACCCTGAATGAAACATAACATTATGGAGAAAACCTAATATATCACACAGTTATCCATCAACATGCATAGAAAATATCTGTAAGCATTCTCAAGGAAGCAGAAATCCATGCAGTGGAAATAGATGTCCACTTGAACCCATCCAGAAAAAATTGCAGCTAAATGAAAACAATAAAGGTTGATGAAGATACTCGGCTCAATCAAAGTGATTTATTATAAACATTATGAAGTGTTGGACTCTAAATACAACCCTTAATGGAATTAAATTTGATACTTTTTTTGTATTTTTAATAAATATACTTGTACAGGTTGGAGAAGATACAGAACTCTTCGGGCAATGTCTGAAACTTTCCTACAGCATGTTAGCCAACTTTCCCTTCTCCCTTTTTTGCTTTTGGTTGTTTTGTTGGTTTTTTTTAAGTTTATTGGAAGAATACAGAAAAGAAGAACTACAGAGATCCTAGTAAGGAGACTGAGCCAGAAGAATAGCCATAAGAAATCAAAGAAGAAATAAGAAAAAATAAGAAATCAAAGAAGATGAAAGTGAGCGAAGGAATATAAATATATTTTGTACTCTGGATGACAAAATAATTCAGGGCTTGTACCTGTACTGGAGTCTTGCAGTAATGGTGCTGCTGTCGTTCCTAAGCCTTGGATAAGACTTCCAAGTTCCTGAAGTGCACACACAAGCACATGTTGACTTCCTGTTACATCTGTTGTATTAAGTCTTGTTTCCAAGTTACTGTCACTCATTGCAGCATCTGATAACACAGTACAAGAAAATCACCGTGAAATCATTACCAAAATCAAACAAACAGATCAGAAAAAGGTTTTTGCAAGAGAAGATGTTTCAATTACTAAATGCAGGCGGGCAGATAAAGTGGAAACTACCAAATTGCTTATCTTTACGTGATGGGAAACAGTGGCTAGCAAGAAGCATGCTATTCTCTGCCCCACCAAAAGTGATGTGAAGAGGACATGCTTTGATAATTTGTCAGATTTTAGTACATAGTAGGAGAAAAGAAAGGGAAGAAAAGAATGAAATTTTATGACAGCAAGCAAGAAGGTGGAGACAAGGAATAAAGAGAGAGGGGAAAAATATGATGTATTTTTGAAAGTTCATCTTTTGAGACACAAATGAGTATGTCAGTTTAGACATACAACATTTAGATATTTAACTCAGATACAATATGCAGCTGTACACCAGGGGATAACTGGTTATGCCCAGTATTTTCTTTCTTTTCCACTCCAAGGGGATATGTTTTCTCCAGGAGAAATGCTCATTTTTCAATTAGGAACAAACATTTCTTTTTTGAACCTTCAGTAATGTCAACTGCTCTGAACAGGAAGGCAGGAGCTGGCTAGACATACATTAACTGCCAATTTAACTTACTTTAAAATACTATCTGTATTTTATTACTGCATATATTTATTATTTAATTTTATTTGCAATTGGTTAAAATTGCTTTTGCCAGGGAAGGAGTGTTAAAAAATACATTTATACTTGTGTGGGTACACACATACAGAAGAGACACGTGTACACACACACACAAATAACCAGCCCAAGCTAAAAACAAAGCAGTCCATCAAAAGCGTTTTACATTATCATGGGGCAATAAATCAGCACTATATATTCTATTTCTGCAGTCTCTGGATTAGGTAGTTGGACAATCGCTTAAAAAAGGAAAAACAGAGGCCCAAATGGATAATCCTGTTAGACCCATACCCACAACTTTCTTCAGTTTCCAGATGGCCTGACAAATCTCCTTGGCAGCTGCAATTTGAGCCTTTTCCCCGAGCAGGCCTCCTACTGTAGCTCGAAGGATGAATGAAACACAGCGACGACAGCCAATAGCATCCACTGGGCTCTGAACAGCCTTGGGGTGAGACTGAGACACAAGATCTAGAATATGGGAAAGGAAGGCAGAGAAGTTCCTTTCAAGCCATTTTGCTCCTAATGTAGAGACAAATACCACATATGCCTGAAAGAGATTTGAAAAGAAATATATTTTAGAGCAAAATATCTTGGAAATCCCTGCTAACTATCCCACTTACATAACTTCTTAAATCTGCACATTGCACAACTAGAACACTAAACTGAGATGACTTACAAATTTATGCATCTATAAATCACATACGTTCTCACTTCTGGTATCTGCAATTTCTTACATATATGTTTAAATAATTTAAATTACTATCAAAGTTGTACGAGTAATATTGCAGCCTGCTTTGACTGTAAGTTAATTCAAGATGCTTGCCCACGTCATTTCATTCCAGAGTGTGAGAAATGGCAGTTTACCCGGCACAGGCACTTTTTATGTAAAACATTGTGTTTGGTCTCACTTAACAACAGCTTCCAGCTATTTAAAATTCTGAACATGCAACCCAAATTTAATGTATGAATGCATTTTAAGAACTACAATATTACAAAACTATAACTCATAACCTGGAGAGAATTTTGTTATTAAAGGGTTTGAATCAGGGAGTATTTGCAGCCCCCAAGCACTGTTCCTCAACTCAATGAATTTTAATTGTTTGCCTTGCAAACCATAAAAAAGATAAAAACCATAAAAAGACTATGTTTATCACAACAAGGAGAAAGAATGCAGAATCACTTTACAAATCTAATCACCACAAGACCATTTATTTTGCCACATAATAAGCTCCCCTACAATTGCCTTCCATGTGCATGTGTTGGATTCTTTTAATGAATAGATCAAGAGAAGGGAATACAAAAAATGAGAATATGCAAATGAACACACAAAATTCCTCATAAGAAACTTCACTACTACTACTGATATCAATCAATTTCTGTATTTGCCTCACACATACTTTGTCTTGTGTCTAATATTAACAACAAATTTATTCATGTAAAAGAAAGTGAACTAGTAGATCCTGTTAGAGCTAATCGCTCTTGACAAATACTACTTATGCTTCATAATGCACCAGTACATTATCCTGGTTTTACAGATTTGAAAACTGAGGAATTTCACACGATAAAGACTGTCTTGAACAAATATAAAATCTTCTATATGCAAGAAATCATCTTCAGTGGCTTTCTTATTTTTAAATTCATAATAAGCTGAAACTCACTAATTAATACATTTAATAACTGTAAGTGTTTTCTACTTATAAGCACTGATAAATACATAATTTCTCAAGTTTTTCTTATAGAACCATTGCACTATTTAAACTGTTCTGGTAGTTAGAGTGTACCATCTAGTACAGGTACTATTCAGTTAACATAGAAATGCATGAAAAAGGAGAAAACTTCCAAAAACCAGTAAAAATAGTCAAAACATTGAATTGAAATATCTGTTCCTGGAAAACTAATAAAACCACCATGCATACAGAACACCCTAGGAGTCTGGCATGCATTTTCTAGGCAAATAGCTGTCAAGGTATTATTGTTCCCCAGCTTTTCTGTCTCTCTGCCAGAAGTTAATGCTTCCACTCAGCATGACTTGAGTACAGACGACAATTTGTGAGCACCTTCTAGCTGTTTCAGTGCAAAGTGTGGCAGCTTGTATCAGTAATTGAAGCTAATTTAAAGATTTGCACTGCAGAAGTTGATATGTACTAAAAAACTGCCTTACTGGCAAAGTGGATTATCATATAGCTGTGGAACTGTAATACTAAAATAATGGCAGGTGTTTGATATGTTCATCATGACCTATAGTCTTGATTCACACTTTTCACATTTGAGTATCCATGTCTTAGAATGTTTACTTTTAAGATAATATTTACAGGATGAAGCCAACCTGATATTATCTGAAAAATTTATACAATTTTTACCACTATGCACTATATGGTCTGATTTCACTCCCGTTCAGTTAACAAGATTCTATCCTTTGAGCATCCTAGAACACAGCAAAACAGATGGTGGGGTTTTTCCACTAAATTCTGTTTTCCTTAGTTTTCATGCACTTCCTCAAAGCAGAATAATTTTTTCAAAACTGGACTTGGAATGTCCCTATACAGAAGGAAGCTATTCCAAGTTCAAAGATTTTTTGTAACTTCTCCCTTTAATTTTTAGACATAAGGTATTAAGTTTTAAATTAAAAATTCAAGGATTTTAATTATATCACTCCTTTGAAATTCCTATCACATGAAGCTTTCACAAGTAACACATATTTAACTTTTAAAATTTCAAACTATCAGGCAAACAAAAAGCAAAATCAGAAATCTTTTTTTCTTTTCTTTCTAATATAACTCAAGATGTAAATCCTTATTTTAAAATACATACATTTCATCACAGATACAAAAAAGGATGAAGAAAGGAGAAATATATGCAGAGTAAAACAGTTATACAAATGTTTAGCAATCTCAGAAAACCATAACTAACGTAAACCAAACCTGGGTGATTCCAACTCTAACATCTCTGCTGACTGAACTGGTCCCTTTCAACATATCGCCACTGGCTCGTAGAAATCCACAACTTCCACGCAGAAATCCAGTTCCCAATAGCTCCATCACTTCTTCCAAAGAGATTCTGCGGAAGTTGTGCTTGGTGGACACTAAGAATAGATGTAAATCTTTAGAGGAATAGCTCTAAAATCTTGCTACCTTTTAGAAGTAGAGGTTCAACTCTCATTGTGTTAGAAAAAATAATTTGCATAAGTTCAGTAGCACAATCAAATCCAAATACGGTTTAACTTCATAACAGAAACTAAGATATTTTAGGACTCAGTGATCCAGCAAACCACAACATTTATCAAGTTTTTCTCCTTTAGCTACCTTTAAATAGTCTAAGCCATTGTATGCACACTTATATTTACCCACCCTCAGTATTTACCATCTATGCTCCCTCTGCAGAAAGGTCTGTGTGATCTACTCCTACCACTCAAAGTTTCATGGAAGTCCTGACTAACATATTCCAGCTTTCCACCGAAGACAACCTCTATTCCAAAATTCAGAGGGGCGGATTCCCTTTCTGCTATGCTTAGCCAGGTAAGGGTACAAATATAGGTTCTCTTACAAACAAAAGCAACTCATCTTGGCATTAAGCTAGCTCTTTGAAAGAATGAGAATAACAAAAACAGCTAGGAAAATTATTTATCCCCAATTCCTATTCCATTGCTTTATTTCTTTACTGAGAGTTCATTTAAAATACATACTGGGACATGTCTGCAAACAGCATGATGACAGCACACAACACAAACTAAGTGACCTAAAACTTTCACTGCATTTTTCATTCTCTTGAAAGCATTGAAATGGGAAAAGAATGAGAGGATTCAAGATAATTATGTCCAGAAAAAAAAAGTAAACAACTCAATATCAGCATGTCATCAGATACAATACATAAACTTCAAGACTATGAACTCCTTCATTTGCTCCCTGAACCTCTCCCCCCAGCCCCTTCTAGTCCCCACCTAGCTTCTGTCTCACTTAGTTGTAACTTCTTTTTAACTAAAAATAACTCCAATAAGGAAAAAACTCCTTGAAACAGTCAATGAAATAATTTATAAGCTTCTTATATAACTTTATCTTAGTACTTTAGAAATAACAACTATGTTTCTTACAAAGATTAAAGAAAACCACTGAATCTACAAAGAGGTCAGAATATTATGTTTTTTTACTTAATTGAGAAAAGATAAGTGCTGTTTTCTGTAACACAATAATACTCTCCAAAAGATTCTTAGGAAAATACTTTATAAATCAAGACTTCAGACTCTACAACGCAAATATACAGCCTCAAGTATTCTGAAAGACAGTAAGTTGGGCTTAAAGGGATGTGATTTTGTCATTTGCTGCTTATCGCACTGAAGGTTTACTCTGATGCCATTAAAAGCAGAACAATCAGTCTGAATCACACTTATTCTGCATCCTGTTATATTTTGCTTAGATTATAGTTAGATACTTAGCTTTGGGTTTCTAAGATTGGACTAAAACCACCTAGTCTGTATGACACCAAATATTAGAGATGTTAACTTTGTGCTAGGATGCTTCAGTTAGCTCAAGTACTGTCTGTCAGCAAAAGCTGCTACATGGTTGTTATATGAACAAAACTGCATGCTAATTTCTGCTTCTGATCATATTAGTACTGCTGGACAATCCCGATGTGATATTGATTAGTGCAGAAAAATAGCTTGAAGGTATCCTTAACTTTTTCGTTTGACACAGAGACACTGCCTCAAATCTTGGTTCTTTCTACACTGCTTAAATTAATCTGGCCTTTAAATTCCTCAGGTTACTAATTTCTCTCCACAGAATAAAAATCTTATAATAGAGAAAAATAGTTTTACCAAATACTTTTCCTTGTTTATTATTTTATAAATAAATAAATATATATATATCCCACCAAAAGCATAGCACTTCAGAAGAAAAAAGTTACAGAAAAGACCAAACCAGAGATATGAACAGCAAGATGAAGCTTTAATTGTGATTTTTACTTCAGGTTTCAATAGAATTTGAGAATTTCTTATCGTCTAACAAATTTTTACAGGTGAAGACTCAGTAAATAAAGTATATACTTTACCTCTTGTCTGCTTAGACGTTAGAGCTCTAGCCAATACTGTGCCTAAAAGTTTTGAAACTGCTAATCGTACATCATAATTGGAACCTTCAAAGGATTTAAAACATAAGGTCACAACACTATCCAGGTCTGTAGTCCACATAAATACTGCTTCATCCTGAAGTTCAAGAAGACACTAGACAAAAAAAAGGGAAATAAAAGTGTTTCAACACGGGAAAGTAGTCAGTAAAAGTTTTAATTTGGTACAGAATACACAGAGTTCTTCCTAACAAAATAAGCATGTTGCCTCATACTAAAATTACTTGTTTTTTGCTGCCAAGGTAATATTAAAGAAATAAAGATAAGCAAACAATGTATTTACTGCTGTGTTCATCACCCATTAAAACAGAATTTTATTTAGGGAGTTACTTAATAAAAACAGCTATTAGAGTGGGTTACCTTTGCAGCAGCACAGCGGACTGCCATGGATCGATCTGTCAAACACGATCGGGCAGCTTTGTAAACATCTCTGTGACAGGGGATAGCAGCAGCTCCTAAACCATTTAATATATTTTGCAAACTAAGCATGATTTCATAACGACCTTGAGACTGAAAAATGAAAATGAGAAATGTTAAAATTTTGTAACCCTAAGATCCTTGGAAATACAAAACGCCAATTACTGAAATAGGCAAACAGTGGTTGGGTCTTTTAGACTTTTGGAGATCTATTTATGCTGAAGCAAGTTAAAGCAGATAACTTGCCCTAAAACTCTATAAGCAAATGAAAACAGTAATTCTATGTTCCATTGAAAAATACTAAATAGAAGAACAAAACTCAAAACAAAGTATGAGCTATAGCAAAAAGGTTCTCATTAATAACGCAATTAAATTTTCTAATTTTCATGAAATCAGATTGAAAAAAGCTACAATCCATCATTTTTTAGTCGTTATCCATTAACTCATTATTACTTCTTTGGAATTTAGACACTGATTTTTATCTGACTTTCCATGATTTTTTTTCATAAATTGGTATCATGCATTTTTTCTTACTCATTGGTCCAGCTACCAACAGTAAACATCCTGTTATTTTTCCAATCACTTTTTAAACATGCTGTTCCAATACCTCTGCATTCTTCATTGCTTTAAGCACATTCCCAACGGTGTCAGTAAAACTGTTTCCCAAAATTCTTCCCAATTTTTTGTATAAATAGCCCAAGCATACCACCGCAGCACTAAAACAAAAGCAAATCCAAAGACGTGTGAAAATGGATGCAGTAAGAGATGAAAGGGATTAAGAGACTAACGTAATCAGTGGGCAAACAGCAAAATAACTGAACAGAACATCCCAAAAACATAAGTGGATTATGAAAAGGGAAAAAAAATGGTCTGTGTGTGGCACATACCCTCTACGAGAAATGCAGATACAAGGGTTGGGAAAATAACTTGCACAATACAAGAATTCAGGTAAATACAATCTTCCAATAAATTTTAAAATAGGAATAGGGTTTCCATATCCACTTTTAAAACTTATCTAATTTTTTACCAAGCATGCTCTGTGTCATGCAGTCTATGGCACTGTGCTACAGCAGATGCTGCCAGAAGTAGTCACACACAGGTTTACTTACAACTTGATGGCCAATAGTAGACTGCAAATGGTCTAGTAATTGCAATTGTGTCATTTATGTATAACAATACATAAGAAGGAAATAAAACTATAAACCCATGTCCTTTTCATCCTGGTGAAATATCTAACAGCTAGACTCTGTGTGCTCATTGGCCTCTCCATTAGCAAAAGAAAAAATTGCTAATATTGAGCAAAAAAAAAAAAAAAGTTGCCTAATGAAAGAATGTTTTCCTTTGAATAATTACTTAAGGAAAACACTTTGCTTTTGTATTGACAGATCTATAAATTAAACCAATTAGTTTTATGACTACAAGAAAAAAAAGAAATTCTCTCTTTAATCAGCTTTCAGCTCTTTGGCTTAACCTACTTAAATATGCAGACATTGCTCAGCATCCCCTTCAACAAAACAACATTTTGCTTATTCCCCAACTGCATTCAAGTTTCACATAAGTTACACAGCACAATAAGAAAAACAAAGCCTTCTTTCTCTCTTATCATACCAAAATACTATTTTCATTAAAAAAGCATTTTTCATTATTGCTTTTATTCAACTCAGTACACACCAACAGTTTGGATTTTAATTTTGTTGATGGTGTGCCTGGGCATAAAATTACAGTTGTCCCATCTTACTACTAAATTGAGCATCTGAAGGTCACAGATACTTTCTCTAATTAGCTTCAAGATTAAATAATATCTATTTAATAATCTGAAGAAGGAGTATTTAACAGACATATAAAAAACCCCAACCAAATAAACTACCTTATTACATCGTGTTATAACCTGCAAACACTCTTAGAAGTTTGGCTGTACTGCCATGTACTGCTTCAGCGTTGCATGAAAGAGTCAATCAGTATTGAACAGTGATTTCTAGCAACAGAGTGACCACACTTGTTGATAAGTAACATCTAGTCAACTAAAGATGGGAATCTAGTTACTTCTGCACATCAACACTTAAGTTTTTATGAAAGTTCAAAGCATAGGACTGAGGAAGCTCTCGTACCTGCCTTCTAGGATTGCATCACGGCTCTAGTTGTCTATTTTCTTTTTCCACAAATGTTTCTTTACTAAGTCCAAACTGTACTAATTGTGGAGTTACTTTAACTGTCAAATTGTAAGCAACAGCCAGAAGTTTCCAAGGAAGCCTGTAAGTTTTGCAGGGAAAAGCCTCTCTGCCCCTGTTTCTACCTCCCTAGCAGCACACCTCTATCTTGATACACAACTCTCTATGAAAGATACATCTAAATTGTTTTCTCTTAAATTTTGCCTTAACAATTGTACTTGGAGAGGCACCAACAAAAATCCAGAGCTAAGATACTCAAACATGTGGTAAAACAGCACTGAGATAAGCTATAAAAGTTTGCAGACCAGGCAAATGCTTATAGTTTAAAAGCAGCCCTTGTCAATATTTCAAAAACTTCATCATTTAAAGTTAATTAATAAGTTGCATTCACACTGCATAACCTCTTTATCTGATTTGGTATTGTATTCATATCACACTGACTTTTAGTAGCAGATAAGCACCTAGCTAAGGTTATGTTTAAAGTGCTTGCCTAAAATATTTCCATCAAAGAAGAAAAGTAATAATTTATGAGATAAGAGAATGATTCACTGGAACTGTATTTAAAGGAGTTCCCGGGTGTATTAACATATTGTGAACACTGATGGTTAAGTGTTGCTACGAGACAGCATGGGCATGTATGCTAAATAAGGACAGATGGCAAACAAAGACAACACTTTAATCAAGATCAGGCAAAAAAAAGCAATTTTTCTACACTGAACACCAAGTATTTAATATATTTGCAACCGAAGATGAAAGATTTTACTCTGTAAACAGCTCTGTGGTTCCAATTATTTTTGTGTAGCCTCAGCCTCAGTGTCAGCTGTATCAGAAATGCTTTTTCCAAAACTTTTTTGAATTAAACCATATTTTACAGTTACTTTTTTTGCCATCTCTTATTTCCTCTCCTCACTACTGCTTACATACCCAGGAGCATTCTGAACAATGCCACCTCTCTCTTTCTCCCCCAGTTACTTCTCTGCATTCTGACTCTGGATATCTGCCATTACTGCTTTACTGCCAATGGACTCCATCATCCCTCCTTGCTATGCTGACATCCTCCCACTTCCCTCTGGCATATTGCAGCTGAAGCAAGGAAGACCTGCAGAGTTCTGTCCTACACTACAACTCAACTATAATGTTAATGGCATATCATAGTTGAGAATGTAGTATAGCATAATTTATTCTGCAAGACTTAGACCCTTTATAGCAAACTTATTCTTAACTCAAAAGACTGCACAAGAGGTCACCTGGAACAAGAGGGAAACAAAAAAAATTATGGTATTGGAAAATACAACTGACTCCTTGCAAAATTTATTTTCAGAAATCTTTACTTGGGTTGTCAGAAACAAATTTAGCATGCAAAGTAAAGGAGGAAGACATATTCTGCTCTGCTTTCAATACCATATCATTAATGCACAATGATGTTTTACTATCTCTACCTTTACCTTTAATTTTCTTCATTATAGTCAAAGATGTGCATTGTTTCAGGAATGAAGGTTACTTACAACATTTCTGCACATAAAGATTTGGTTTCCCATTCTGAAGTAACAGTTGATGTTTCTCTGTTCCGTGGGCTAGGCTTCAGGTGTTTAGTTACAAAAATTTTTAACTATGTCCAGTTTCCCAATTGGATTAAGAAATGTACTCAGTAACTGTATTTTGTACCTGGAGTTGTACTTGTCTGTTTCACTGATCTTCTCAGCAATATTATTCCCTTCTCCTTGTTTTTCAAACAGCTGTGCCCTCATAACTCTGTTATCCATCGCTGGTATCTCCCCAGCCTGATTTTCAACTGTCTGGCTGGAGACTACCAATTCTCTTCTACTCTTTTGGTTCCTGATGCACACGTACAATATCTAGCACTAGCACCATCTTTGTTTTATTATGTATCTTGTGGTAGTGAATTCAGATGCAGCTCACCATGTCGATCTGTCTCTCTTGTTATTACTGAATTTGAAGTTTGGGATTCAAAAAATACTTACAGTTTTGTAGGCAGATAACTTGGTGAGTCATCTTTACTCCGAATGAGTTCATTGCATTTGTCAATTGTTTGGTAAACAGAAAAAGTGTCTCCAGTGCTATAAATTACAGCTAAATTCTTGGCAAGAAGCCGTCTGGTAGGAGGTCCTGGTGAATTGTTTAACAAAGAAGTCAATTGTTCAACCAGTTTCTTCTGGTTTTCCCTTATATCAGCCTGGAAATAAAATCCGTAACCAGTTAAAATTCAGTTAAATTTAAAAGTTAGTTAAAGATAATTAATGTAAATTATCTTTACTTTTCATTATTACCATTCTGATAATGACATTCTTAATTACAAATGAACATTTACTTCATTTTTATGCTTAAAGAAAAGACATTTCAAGTATGTGACTATTTTATTCTTCTTAAAAAAAAAACCAATACGTTTTTCAGAGCTACTATTTCTAGTAGCATTGCAAGTGTATTTTCCTATGCAATTAATATGCTTATATCTTTCTAAAACAAAGTTTCCTTTTCTTGCTTTGTCTGCTTTAAAATAAAATAATTAATAGATATATAGTAATTTTAGTATCAAAGAAGAACTTTAGCCATGTTTCAAGAACCTGAGTATTAGAAAGGAAAGAACTTCCCTTAAAACAATCATCCAGTCTTAAATAAATTATTTTAATACTCTTTTAAAAAAAATAGTGTGGCACCATATTTCATTTACATATTTTCATCACAAATAAAAACACTTAAATATCGTTATTTTGGTCGGTTTACTCTTATATAGCTACACAATCAACTTAATATACTCTAAACAGTGAACTAATCAATTGGAGAGTTGGCTGGAAACAGATCTTTTATCATTTGATTAGGAAAAATTTAAAAAAAAAGAAGAGAAAGATGTTACTTTCTTGCTTGCTAGAGAAATATCAAATAATTGTGCAATGCCAGGTGGAAGCATGACTGACATTCTTCACAGTGGGGCTGCAAAATCTTGCAGTAATAATATGAATTACAACTAATTAAAATTCCCTTCCTTGGACAAGTGGCTCTGTCACTTAAAGGGCTGTGACCAAATTCTTGTAACATTTAGAAAGCTGCTGCTAACACTAAATATACTTTCATTGCTTGTAAATGAAAGACATGAGGCAAATGAAATTGAATACTGCTCTTTGGTTTTAAACAAAATAACAAAAAGACAGAAAGAAATAACTATATAATGTGATTTTCTTCTCAAATCTCATTATACTTACTCTGCTAGTCACTGGTAAAAGTTTTTCCAAATACTGTAACCACTCAAAAATGAACTCTGCTTTTTGAAATCCACCAAGCTGGTTATACGCTTCTTCATTAAGCAACAAACTGTGAGCTAACTCCATTCCTTGAAATTTTCCTCAAATCTCTCAAACACTGTGGAATGAAAAGAAAACCCAACAGACTACCGAAGCTGTGTTAATCAGTCAGGTTTTCTTCCTCATTAATATCTGATGAATCAGAAGTTTGAACAGCTAAACAGAAAAAGAAAAAAAAACGTTAATAGAAAGTCAATGATTATATCATATTATATTTATGCTTGATTTATTAAAATAAAATTTTTAAAGGAAAACAATATAAAAAATAAATTATAGCAGTTTTACGTAGCGATCTTTAGTAATACTTAAGTTTTTCATATGAGATAATGGTATTGATGTAATACGCCAGCTAAAGTTAAATATACTTCACAATATATCAGGGGGGTTCTCACTGAACTTCTGATTTTCCTTCTCCTTGTTTTGCAAGAAGTGAAGTTTTCTAGTCCTTTATCATATATATACCTGAAAGTAATGACCAACCCAAACATAATGACTTTGCTATCTAGAGCTAAGTGTAGCAATAGTCGCAACCTACACATAACAGACTCCTTTTAATTATGTTCATAAATATAAATGTTAACATATTAATTCAAACACTTTAGGTATTCTCAATGCCAAGTAAGGCATAAAAAAAATCCAGAATTTCATCGCTGAACAAACCTCTAATACAGTCTTTTTTATGGGAAAAAACCTCAAAAACAAAAGAAAACACCCAAACCTGAAAAAAAACCACCTCAAAAACTCGAAATCCAACAAGAAGTTCTGTTTTACTTATGTCTCTCAGACTATTTTTGGAATTTCTCCGTTTAAATGCCATGTAGCCTCAAAATACAAAATAGAATACTCTGTAGGCTTCACAAACAAAAATAGCCAGGGAGATTCTGGTTAAAATATGGTCACCTATATTTTAAACTCAAAAAAAGTTATCCTTTTCAGAGGTCATTAAGACTGCTGAACACATTTTTTCCTATGTAGTAACAATATTATAGTGTAAAAGGATCCGTCAAACTGTAAACAGCAATATAAAGCACTGGTAAATAATTCAATACTCAGGTTGTCATCAAATGCACAGCAGAAGGTTACCTTTACTATTTTCTATGCATTTTTATGTCAAAGTAACTCACAGAGAAAATAAGTCTTATTATATTTACTGTAGTGAACTGTCACTTCAAATCTACCTGAAATACCAAGCCACTTGAAAAGGTACCACACTATAAAATGATGTGCAGATATAAATACACATAACACATTATACTTATAAAATATACATATATGACATATTATATACATTATACATATATATACATATTTTATCTAACTAGGTACACAGAAGTTCATAATTTACCAGTTATGTCGCTCCTAGAACACCCACGGAATGTAGCTCTATCCTCACATTTTTTGCAACATACAAAAAAAAGTAGGATTACATATTTCACTGAGTATTTGAGTGGAGTCTCATCACTACTCAGCATGAAAATTACAGGTACAGGTCACAAATATGTCTTTTTTTCCCTCACCCAAGGCATGTCCAATGTCTACCATCTCTAAACCACCTACTAGCACAGTAACATCCACTTAACACATGCAGCTCAGGATTACAACTCGTAGCTGTTTTTCCCAACTGAAAAGATCATAGTTTGTAACCAGACATGGGCACTTAACTTACCTAGAAGATAATTTGTCCTCATTGTAAAAACTACCTCTCTGCTGCTTCAGGTTTTTGGATAAAGGATGTTAAGAACTTGATTTCCTAGGAAAATAATTAATACAAAGATCAACTTTAGGAAAGAAAGCACATGAGATACAAGTGTAGCTTCTACAGAAAACAAGAATTCCAAAGTCTTGCAATACTGAAAATTTGTATTAAGTGATAGCTCACCAAAAAAGACTGGAGCTCCATAAATATTATTAGCTCTCTATATGTTACATTTAAATTGAGCAGATGCACCATATACACCATGCAATTGGATTCATTTAACTACTGAAACTGCCTTTGTTATTTGTTTTGTTAACTTAGTTTAATTCTAAACCATTAAAAAAAGTAAGTTCAAACAGCATAATACAAGAGTATTTCAGTGCTTTTGTAAGACCTACATTACTTCAATATATCTAAAAAAGCAGAGGTGCAAAATATTCATTATATTAGTCTGGAATGCTATAATAAATAGCCATAAACAACACGATAGCATTCAAGTCAAGACCAACAACCAGCAGAGTTGGCATAGGTGATTCACGTGTTCTGAAAAATTCATGTACAATACTATGGATACAAGACGTGAGGATTATCAATCCATTTCCTAGTTCCTAGATATAGTTTTAATGTAAGAACCCATGGGCAAAACATTTCCTTTTAAAACTCATTCAACTTGAACCTATTCTGGCAGGACATGAAATAGAGGTTGAATGTGAATACTTTATTTAAAAAGTATTCACTTTTTAATCAGTCTTCAAATGACTGATGTTGAAAACAAATCAAAAGTGTATGTAGATTTCAGAATAATTCAAACTTCTTTCATCCTGGTGAACCAGTGTTCAGCCTGCTGAAGAGAAGGTTCAAGGGGACCTTAAGAAATGCCTTCACAAGGGAAGATTATCAAGCAGATGAAGACAGGATCTTTATTGATGTGTATGGGAGGGAATAATATAAAAGTGGTATAATTAAAACAAGGAAGCTTCCATCTTGATAGAAGAAAAAAGATTTTCACTGTAAGGATTATCAGCCACTGGGATTGGTGATGACAGGTTGCAGAATCTGCACCCTCAGGGGTTTCTAGCACTTGACTGGACAAAGCCATCTGAAGCTATTATTGTAACTTGTTTCTAAATGAAGACGGTTCAATTGTATAAACACGTGTCGTGGGTTGAGGTGGCTGGGTTTTTGGTAGCAGGGGGCTACATAGGGTGGCTTTGGTAAGAAGCTGCTAGAAGTTTCCCCCCCCAAGTATGCCAAGGATAGCTGGCTACAGGAGGGACTTCCTGCCGCTGGCCAAGGCCGAGCCAATTAGGAGCAATAGTAACGTCTCTGTGACAAAATATTTAAGAACAAGTTTGTTGCGCGAAAGAATTTTCGAGCCAGGGGAGAGCTGACCAAAGCTCCTGGGCAGTCCTGGCGCCTCCACCGCTGCAAGGTGGGAGGTGGTGGTAGCCCAGCCCGGGCCTCTTGGCACCTACCCCGGAGCAGGCAGTGGTGCCCCAGCCGAGCTGCCCATGCTGCTCTCGGCAGAACCGGCCGAGCTGAGCAGCGGCCCCTGCAAAGGGGTGGTCAGGGCTGGGGCCAGGGTGTGTGGCCCCACGGAGAGTTTTTGCAGCGCCCTGGGCCCGCCTCGCGAGCAGCCTTTGCTGGAGCCCGTCCTGCCCGAGGAGCCAAACAGCACTGGCAGCACCAAAGCCTCCAAGGCAAACTGCGAGGGGTGGAGGAGGGTGCCCTGTGGGCTAGGCCAGGGTGGTAGAGTGGCCCCTGCCAGTGGGCACTGTCCTCCCTTCCCCCCTGGCTGAGTCGAGCCAGGCTGGGCCAGGGTAGCCTGCTGCGGTGCAGCCGAGCCCATGCTGGAGCAGATGGATGTATGGAAGAAGGCCGTTACCCATCATGGAAGGCCCAGGATGGAGTGGAGTCCTTCAAGAAACTTGTGGCTCCATGCCAGAGCAGGTTATTCCCAGGTGGGACTCATGGCCCTGTGGGGGATCCACATCGGTACAGCTCACCCTATGAAGGACCATCGGGGTGAAGAGACCCCCCCCCCCCCGCACCCCATGGAGAAGTGACCCTCGGGACAGTAGATATGGAAGAACTACTGCCTGAGGGGTGGAACCACGTTGGAGAGGTCCATCAAGGACTGTTACCTGTGGGAGGGACCCCATGGAGCAGGGGAAGGACTCAGAGCTGTGGCCCCCCCATAACCTGTGGTCAGGACCATGGTGGAGCAGGCTGTCCCCCTGCAGCCCATGGAAGAGTGACCTATGGGACAGCAGATTTGGAACATCTGTTGCCCGAGGGGTGGACTTGTCTCCCTGCACTGCTGCAGGGGGAGGAGAGAGAACATGGAAGGAAGGAGGGGTGAGTGGAAAGTGTGTTTAAGACTATTTTATTTCTCACTCTTTAGATCTTATCCTGTTAGTAATAAATTTTAGTATTAAGTCCACATTGAGTCTGTTTTGCCTGTGTGACCTCTCCCAGCTCAGAGCGACTTTAGTGGGTGCCTAGAATCTGGCCAAGGTCAACCCACAACAACACGTTTGCAAAAATAATCTAGATTTATTTATTTTTTAGTTTAAATTAAAGAAAGAAAAACTGTTACGGTATAGTTGCTGATCTTTACAACGAACCCCTGCTAACAAGGTCAGAAAGGCTAGCACTTCTCACAGGAGAACTATGAGTACTAAATTACAAAGGCTCACTGTTTATTATGCAAGATTTAGTTTTGTAGACACAAAACTGGACATGTAGCAAAAAGAAAAATTTTTAAAAAATCACAGAGCTGATCTGGTCAACAAGCAAACCTTGGTTCCATGAAACTGCATACAAAGCAGTATAACCCCTATTCCATGCAAAAAACTTATCCCTAACACTTACTGAGACTCCCTCTAACAAGAGTAAGTCTGCACACCAGGGACACTGATGAAGCTTCAAAAGTAACAATAAAAAAAGGGCACATGCATGCAAACTTGTGAGAAGAAAGCCAAGAATGTAGGAAATTAAGTTTTACTTATTTCTATTGGTTTTGCAGCCAGAGCAGAGAACAATGCAGAAGGCAGACTGCTTACAAGCCTATGTAAAGCAGAACACAAGCACAGAACACAGGGATGAGCTACATTTGATTAATAATAAATATGTCCTTGTTATGTATGCAGGATGTTACCAGGCAATTTCTAAGTGCAGAAGAAAACATCAAACCAAAACACACCAGACAAGGGTGGGACTGTGCCCAGCTCAGAGGCGAGGCACAGCCACGCAGGGGGCCAGGCAAGCACGGTGGAAGACTGAATGTCACGTCAGCCACTGCAGCTTTTTGAACGTCATCACATGCCAATGAATCGATGCAAGTGCAACCTAAGCATGTAAAGATGCATCTATGTTTACATGAAACTCATGTTTAGAAATGTTGAATTATTTGATAGTGCCTTTCCCCTGGTGTTACAATTTTGATGCTTCTCAATCTGAAAAAAGAAGTCTGGAAAAAAAAAGTGTGAAATTTAATTGAATGAGATGTATACTATGCCATCAACCAAAATGAAAAGGTATACATGGTTGATAAAATCTTCATTTGCCAAATAGCATGAAGCACCATGCGTTTGGTTTTGTCTTTAGGTAACTGAAGAAATTACAAGAATTACTTTACCATTGGTGCTACAAGAACATATCAATCAAAAATCCCTCTTTTTTTCCTATGGTGTAGGTTTATTTTGCATTTACAGTATGCAACAAAACTGTCAGAAAGATTTACTGGACAAAGCAGAAGGTGTTCCTACTTATTACCGATGAAATTTTTTTTCGTTTATTGATGGAAAATTTGGCAAGCAGGATTGTTCAAGACTGGTCAGAAAAGAGCTCAGAAAAGCTCTTAGAACAACCTCTAAACAGAATGTCACCCTGTAAATTGAAAGAATATAGGGTGAGTCAAGTATTAAAAGGCAAAAGCACTTCAGTTTCTGAAGTTCCTGACAGACCACAGTGAGAAAAGAGGGACCTGTAGTCTTTAAATACAGGGTGACTCATCCAGGCTAAGACTGATCTGAGTAACTGCCTTTAGCAACTATCTTTCAAATAGGAGAACCAACGGATTAGCCATGACAAAATTATAACAGACTAAAAAAACCAAACAGATCTATTATGTTTATCAAGTTCATTCTGAGCTAGGTAATCTCCTCAGGTTTTAAAATCTGAGGGGAGCAGACCATAGACTGCTGTATTTCTTTCACATGGACATCTAAGACAAAAACTAATCATCATGGCCAGGCTTCGAGAACAAAGATTTGGGGAGGGCTCTACCCACACTTGCTACAAGTGTGCTGGTGGCTAAAAGGGCCAATACAAGATAGAACAAAAACTAATACACAACCAGTGAAAACCTATAAGCAATAGTGGCAATAATTTTTACTTTCCCCCTTTCTTCCACCTCATAGCATATCTTGCATATATATAAAAAATAAAAAGCAAAAAAAAAAGGTAATCTGCAATAAAGCAAACTCCTAACTGATCTCTCACTAAAAGAAAGTTTTTAAATTATGACTCATTATTTCAAAGAAGAGCAACACAAGTAATGGAAACTACCACACAGATCAAGTATGTACTTACAAATTTATTTTCTTTCAAGACTTTTCATATTTGATCTCTCACTGTTCCAGCAGTTTGTCTCTTTTCCAGGAACAAGTGCTCAAACAGAAATCAGATCAACCTCAGCTCTGTAGGCATGACACTCAGGATCTAATGTACAATCTAAACAAGGGTCCAAGTCCTTTACATCTACTATGCAGTGAAGAAAATAAAGTGTCATTTATCTTAATAATAATTATTTATATTTTTCTAGTTTCAGTATTAACATAATTCTGCATTAAATCTGACCTAAAGCATAAAGATAATCACAGAATCAATTAGATTGGAAAAGACTTCTGAGATAAAGTCCAACCTTTGACCAAGCACCAACACGTTAACTAGACTATGGCACCGAGTGCCACATCCAGTCTTTCCTTCCACACCTCCAGAGACGGTGACTCCACCACCTCCCTTGGCAGTCTATTCCAATGTCTAATCACCCTTTCTGTGAATAAATTCCTCCTAATATCCAACCTAAACCTTCCCTGGCACAGCTTAAGACTGACTGTGTCCTCTTCTCCTGTCAGTGGTTGCCCAGGAGAAGAGGCTGACCACCACCTGGCTACAACCTCCTTTCAGGTAGTTGTAGAGAGCAACAAGGTCTCCCCTGAGCCTCCTCTTCTCCAAGTTAAACAGCCACAGCTCCCTCAGCTGCTCCCCACAGGTGACAATTTGAAGCATGGCACAGCTCAGGACCTCACTGATATATCTGTGGATTCTAGCAGACAAGTAAATGCATATTATGCTTCTAAGAAATTATCACTGTTACTCATTGCCAGTAATGAGTAACAGTAAAAAAAGAGTAATGAATAACTGTAATGAGTAAGATCAAAAATGACCAGTAATAATAACCCATGTTTTCCTAACAGCTGCCATTGGGCTCACTATACAATCAACACCATAACCATCCCACTGCTGAAAAACAAAGCTGAAGCACATTCATTAGCTTCAAGCTGTCCCTCACTGCACTGTAGCAGTATTTTAACTGACTTCAAATTCATGTTTTTTCCTCAGAAAGCAAGATTTTTATCATCTATCTAACAAGTGAACTAATACATTCCAGAGAAAGCCTTCTAGCCTGACACATTTAGTTGTAGCCATTAACAGCTCAGATCAATGTTACTCCTGCAGCACTGTTTTAAAAGTTTAATGGGATGATCGTTACCAATGTATCTGAGCTGACTGCAGGGAGAGACATCGATGCTCCTCTATGTTAAGCCCTCAGACATACCCGTTTAGAGTGTCTTCCAAACATAAACAAAACTCCTGCCCAGCCCCCTTGGACTTACTTCTCACAAGAGAAACCGAGTATGATGGGCTTTGCCAGCTGGGCAGAAAAACCTTAACGAACCAGCCAAATTCAGCTACTAATGAATGAAACATAGACCAAAATCCAATAGTTACAGTTTGTTGTTTATACTAGTAGGCAAACAGAAAGAGGCACTGAGGCCTGGAGAAGGCAAAAAGTGCAGGATGAAACTCCCAGCTACTTCAAGTGGGAGACCTGATGGCCCAGGAAATTAAGAATTTAGTTATCTTTAGCTGTAATCTAGCTAGAATTTATAGCTCACAGAAATAATCTGCTTCAAATCAACAACAACGATAGAATCTCAGTAATTTCCTAAGGAATAAAAAAGAACTAAAATTTCAGCTTAGATGAGCTTGGAGTTTAGATACTGGAAATGGATTGAAGTGAGAACATTCAAGAGATAAAGGTGTTTATTATTACTGGAAAGACCAGGCAGTCTTTGTTTACTTTTTGACTTATACAAACTATCATCAACTAAATCACAGAAGCAAAGTCTGCCTCACAATCTTCAGTTAGAGTAGGCAAAGCTAAATAGAAGTGTCAGTGCATGTCAGTACTTCCAAATCTTTTGTGTGGCAGGATCCTCAGCATTCAGCTAACTTTTGCCTTCTTTGTATATACACAAGCCTTAGCCTTAAACTTTGTGCTCCACAGAGCTACATGAAGCAATAGCAGGTAACTGCTGGTCCCAATTTAACATTGAGCCTTCTGTACATATTTTATTTTCAGCAGTGCTAATCACTCTTGGCCTCTCATTTGACTGAAAAAAACCCTGGGAATTTCGTGAGCCCTTTCACCGCTTTCTTGTATGCATTTTCAAAGAAACACACAAGCAAATGCAGGGCATTTTAGCACCAAGACATGAAGAGGAGGAGGGGAAAAAAGAGAAAGTTAACCCCCCGAGAATTGTTTCTTTAGCAGAAGCATTGGTACATTTAATTGATTAAACCCTTGATGAGGAGGACAGTGAAGATTTTCTGAAACCAGAACCCAGTCTTTCAATGCATACACACTCATACTTGAATTTGTCACTGATTGGTCTCATCAATGTGGACCAAATTACTCATTAGCATCAAAGTGATAAGTGCTTTTCACCCAAAATTAATATAGTGCCAGGTATTTAGCAGTGTTATGTTACATTGGTCAGCAGTAAGGAAAATTTGAAGCCAAACACAGAGAAGACGGGACCAACAGTCATGTTTGACAGCAGTTTGCAAGAACAGACCACAAGAGAAAGTCATCACAAGACTACAACTCAGAGGACATGGAAAAAGAACACCAGGCCACAGAGGAGATGGTCTGAAATATTAAGATCTTTAAATCAAGCAGAATTGTAACTCTTAATATCAGATTTTAAGTGCATTAGCATGTGAAAAACACACCAAATAAATCCCACAGTTGAGTACTCATATGTTTTGTTGTATATTCTGTGTTAGAGAGGGACTCAGTTCCACTCACAAATTAAATTATCTTCCTTTTTTTAAAAAACCCAAAACATCTACCCACTTGCATCACATGCTTATCCCAAAGAGCAAAAAGCACTGAAGAATCTGTCTAACTACAAGCAGAAAAAGTAAAGCTTATTGCAAAACCATCCACTTCCTCTAATTATTTGTGAAGATTTCAAACTAGGACAACTTCCATTTACATCATATTTTTGCATGCAATTATTCAGATTAGAAACATGATTCTGAAATCATAAATGTTGAACCAAGATCCTATTCTTTCAGGCTTTCTGCTGTGCTCTGGGTGAAGCAATTTGCCCCAGGACAGCTATGTATCTATCCTCTCATTGAAAATTTGGTAGCATTTATGCAGGTAGTCGTTAAAGTTACAAGCCAAGTGTATCCTCATATATTGCACCTCCCACATATGTAGGTCTTGCTGTGTTCACACTGTTTCAGGCTGTCCTAAAGAACAAATATCATGCAGCCCAAACAGAATTATTGTTAGCTTCTCAGCTACTTTCATCTGTGTTGCAAAACAAAGAGGCTGTTTTGTGAACCATGATGCTCATACAAAGTACTTGTTTACTCCCACAGGAACAGTTCCGAACGACTGATTTTCCTACCAAAATGCTGTTATTGATTTCCAAGTTTCAGAGGAGTTGCCCTTTATCTGAAAAAGTAATAAAGCTCAAAGGCAACAAAGACCTAACAGAAATCTATCAGAATCCTTGCTCTGGACTTGCTGGTTTTAAAAATGTTCACACAAAGAATGTGACCACCCACAACCTTCATACATAACAGTGACACTTATAAGAACTACAACACAATATACATTTGCTGAAATGTGAAAGAAATGACAAGACAATGTCTTCTAAGAATGCTGAATGATTTCTGTGAAGTTTTGAGGACAAAGCTTGAGGGAAAATTAGAGAAAAATATCCTGAAAAAAAGTGCCTGGAAATGCAATAGCTATTTCAGCAACGCAACATATTCAAGACATTTTAAAAAAAATTTGGAAGACATTTACTCATTGTGTTAAAAAGTACATACACTTTGCTTTCATGTTTCTTGTCATCACTTTAATTTTTATCTCCACATAAGAAGAATTATTCCAGGAAACCAAGAAGCAACAACATTCAGCTACTGAGAAATATAAGCCAGCCATTTCCTGAGCTCCACAGCAGCACTACTGGCACACTGTCCCCCCTAGCCCTCACAACTCTCTAATATTATTTAGGTTCATTTCTGAAAGTTTCAGCCAGAGATAGACTTGGCTCCATTACAGGGACCTTAGAACATTATTTTATTTACAGGTAACCTGGCAAACCACATATAAATAATTAACCAATGCTTCTAATAGTCATAAAATAGTCATAATATCTGGAAGTTTGATACTGACAAAATGAGTTTAAAAGATTCCCCCCTCCCTAAAACTGGACTAACTAAACTTTGGAAAGCAATAACTAGCTTTTGTCTGATAAAAATTCATAGAATGCTTTGGGTTTATTTCTTTGCAGGTTTGAAAGCTGGTGTCATAGCAAAGCAAGTGCATGAAAAGCACAGAAGTATAAACATCCACCTAAATCCTACCAATAATTTCAATATATGTCTGAATATAGTTTTATTCCTGAGAACACTGTAGACAATACTGTTTATCTAATACAGACAAAAATACATCAAACTGAGTATGCTGACAGGGTGGGGTTTGTTGCTGGTGGGGTTTTTTATCACAATGACAGCAGTTTCAGGAAATGAAATTATTTGTTAAAATGTTAAATTGACTTACACTAGGTGATATATATGCATATGGATTATCCAAAGTGTAAGTTGATTTTAGCTACCAATTTTCCACTAAGGTAAATGCTGAATCCAGTCTAGCTTAGCATGAAATTCAGCCAAAGGAATTTTTTGCTGAACATATCCTGAAATCCCAGAAAAGTATACTTATTTTTCCTGAAAATTATTATAGCTATTACTATGACTAGACTTCAACTGTGCTGAAACACACCAACACAGAAATTTAGCAGTAGGAGCCTCACAGATGCAGACTTTACAGGAGACTTGTTTGGCGGATCAGAGGCCACTATCCAGGCATAAATTACTGACATACCTCAATGCAATTGTTCTTTCTCTAGGTATTTTACATGGCTGTTCCCCAAAGAAAACTCCAAAACAGCTCAAAAAATATAACTGCATAAAAATTTCATGCCTTTTTGGTCTGCATTGTCTATACAGACATATTTTGTGTCTTTTTAAGGGTTCTGCTTCCTTAAAATCAGTAAAAACCACATTGGTAAAAACTGAATAGAACAAACATCCCACAATCTGAATATATTTTTGTGAGAACATATTTCTAACCTCCTACCTCATTAGGATGTTCTGAATTTTAAATCAGACAACCATACTGCATTGATTAATAAAGTTTTTGATGTGTTGGGAAGTAGTCAGTCATGAAGTAGTCAGTAAGTCAGATATTTTACCAACTATAAAAACAATCCTATGTTCAATAATCAAGCACAAGTTTTCAGTGTATTGCTAGATTTAGTGTAACATCAAACTGGCTTCCTCCCCCCAACTCCATTTCATTGTGTCAAACAATCAGGAAAAGAAACCCAAACTCCATTCAGCACACAAGCAGAAGTAATCTATCTGCTGGGTCTCAATTGTTATTTCATACATGAGAATATTACACATCATGTAGCAAAACACCAAAACATACAGTATAGCTTGACTATTTCTGAAGACAGGGAAAATATTTCTGGCATGTGAGACTAAAATAAAAGTACAGTTCATGGCCAGAACTGCAAACACTTAACGCTACTAAATCGAATGCCAAACTTAAAGAATCACTACAAATAATGAATTAAAAATTCAAAATTTATCAGATTTCATTTAGAGAAACACAAAGCTGACCTGAACTTTTATCCGCCTTCCTCCTCTCCTATCATCCTTCCACCCACATCTCAAAAAACTTTCCTTTTCACTAAACTTACAACATCTGTTACTCTTTCCCTCATTCAAAAATGTCAACACTAATGCAACTTTACAGGTTTTCCATCCCTGTGCACGGTTTTTACCAGTTATACGATGCAAATTTCAAGTGCAAAAGCCTGCAAAAACATTTCTGCATACCAGAATGTCCAACACTGCTACTCCTCCCCTAAATATTATTAATTAATTATTAATTTTTAAGAAAGTACAAAAAAGACCCAAAAATCACAGAACCTCGTTGAAAGTAAACGCCGAACCCGTCCCTGCAGCCTCAGGTTCTGTACCGCCCCGCACAGGGCAGACACCCCCCCTCGCCCACCCCGGCCCGGCCGGCAGCGCTGCTCTGCCGCCGACCCCCATGACACCCGGCCGGCACCAGCCCTGTGCCCGGCTTGCCGCTCCTCCCGCGGCGAGAAGACCCCTCTCCGCTCTCCGCTCCCCTCGCGGGGCTGAGACCTGCCCCGCAGCCCCGGGGACCGGGACGGGCTGTGCCGAGGGAGCGCGGGAGCCGCCCGGCCGCCGGCTTCAGAGGCGGCTGTGTGTGTCACCCACCGACCCACCCAGGCGGCTCGGGGGGTGATCGAGCACTTTTCAGGCGCAGGCCTCGGGCAGGCACAGCTACCGCCTCCGCTCGGCCCTGCTGCCCCTTCACGACAGCCCCTCATTCGCCGCGCCGAGCCCGGGCATCCCCCGCGGCGCGGGGGGCTGGCACCGCGCTGGGCTCTGGGTCATCCGCCGCCCTCCTACCGGCGCTTTTCCGAGCCCCTGCTCCGGGGCGGCCGCCGGGGCTCTCCGCAGGGCCCCCTGTCCCGGAGGCAGGACCGGCGACCTCTGCCCCCGCCCTCCCTACCTGCCGCCGCTGTACTCCGGGCTGCCCGCGGGCTCCGTGCCGCCTGCGGGGCTTCGGCTGCCGTCCGCCCGCCCTCCTCCGGCGGGGGGCCTCCGCGGGTCCTGCGCCCGAGCTGCCGCGCCCGCCGGCGGGGAGGGGGGAGAGAAGGAGGAGGAGATCGGCGGGGGCGTCCTCCGTGCTCAGGGCTGTGCAATCGGGCCTCGGAGCCATCGAGCGCCCGCCGCGGGCGAGGAGGAGGGCGGGAGCGCTCGGGGAGCCGCGGGCCCGGGAGCGAGGTGTCGCGGTGCCGGGGGGCACAGAGACACCACGCCGAGGGCGCTCCGGGGCCCTGCAGCCGCCGGGGCGGTGAGCGGCGCTGCGCTAGCGGGGCACAGCCGGGAGACAGCGCTCAGCGTGCTCCCACCAAAAACAGCAACAAAAAAAGTCCCTCTCGGTGATATTTTTTTTTAAAGTAGCTCAGCAGGCATTTTTGGGATTTGTACCTGGCTTTCATAAGAGTCTACCATGGCTTCTGATTTCCACTCCACCCCACAGGCGTACTTTCTGGAGAGGGCACCTGGGCACTGCATAGGACAGTAACAGGAACAGCACCTTTATATTAAGCGCATGCATGTCAAACCCAACATTTGCAAAAGTCGTTACTCGAGTTTCATCTGTGTAGGCTCTGACCCCAAATCGATATGGGATCCCAAGTCAAGGAGTCATTCTGTGTCTAAAGGACCAGGTCAGCTGGAGCTCCTGGTTTCTCCTACTGCATTAGGTACTTCGTCCATGTGCTCCAACTGGAAAGCGTTGCTACATCATTGGAATGACTTCCACCCTTCCGAATTTTCATAAGCAAATGCATTGGTCATGGGAAAATTTCCACTGGAGAGATTTTCTTTACTGAAATCTGTGATCAAAGTTAAGTTCTGTCTTAATGAGAGGAACGTATGTGTCTCTCAACCATTTTTTAGTTTTAAAATAAACAAACAATAATCTTACTGTAGTTCTGCGTTCTCTGGGACTATTTTCTTTTAACTGGTGCAAACAGAATCACAGAATCATTAAGACTGGAAAAGACCTCCAAGATCAAGTCCAACCTTTGATCACCACCATGTCAACTAGACCATAGCACTAAGTTCCACGTCCAGTCGTTTCTTGAACAGCTCCAATGATAGTGACTACAGCACCTCCCTGAGCAGTCCATTCCAATGTTTAACAATCCCTTCCATGAAAAAATTCCTCCTGATGTCCAACCTGAACCTCCCCTGGCACAGCTTGAGGCTATGTCCTCTCATCCTGTCACTAGTTGCCTGGAAGAAGCACCTTGCTACAGCCTCCTTTCAGGTAGTTGTTGAGAGGGAGCCATTGTGGGGAGGGAATAATGCCCAGGACACATAACCATACGACCCAAAATTGTGTCTAACCCTTACATAAGCTTCTGCATTCATCTTCAAATAGATTCAACATATAAGGTTTATATACAGTGGGATCCTCTGGGAACATCTGTATTCAGTTATGCAGATGATACTGCTGAGAAATATTTCAAGGAGTGTACGCAGAACTGCCCGATTACACTGTGCTATAGATGCCACGAGCACCAGGCTGTGTTACCATATATGGACACTGGTTTCATTTTTACTAAACTGACTGTGATAAAAAAACATAAGCACTGATGCTTTTAAAAAAAATTCTGGCAATGGATGTGGTAATGAAGAATATATAAATGCCTCATACCTGAAGCAGGAAACTATTTACATATTATATTTCACAGAAATCAACTCTACGAACTCCTACTGGTGTAAAGGTGTTAACTCCTGGTATCAAAAATAACGTACACTCCCAGGAAAGAGCTATTTGCTAGGTTAACCTCATTTTGATCAGGAGATGAGTTGCTGCTACTCATAAAGATCTGCAATTCACTTGTGAGAAAGGTCAGCTGAACAATTTATATTCAAAGACTGTTGGTGTTATGACATTTTCCATAATGAACTCCAGAAAAACAAAGGCTGCTCTGGCTGGCAGCCCTGAGGTAACAGAAAGACCTGGCAATATTCGTGAAGAATTGATCATGTTTAACCCAGAAACAATAAGCAACCCCAAATTTAGGATAATTTTTGGAATATTATTGCTGTTATTATCATTACTACGTCTTTTATTCACTCTGTTATGGTAGCAGGTAGGGACCCACCCAAGATTAGTATTTCATAATGCTGAATGTTACATGAGCATAGAGCAAAACAAAATATCACTCATTAAGAAGTAAAGTCTTGCTCAGTTTTTCCTAAGCATTATGTCTCCCAGCCCCCCTGAACACATGATATCAGATCTAAGTAATGCTTTGTTAATGCTAAGCTGATATGATTCAATTGGAATAACAAAGGATATTAAATCAGGACACTCCTTCCATCTCTGGGTACATCAGCTTTAGGGTGACTCTGTGCCAGCAGTGTTTACATGAGGGTAAGAGTCTGTGTTTATTGAATTTATGGCTAACCTAGATTTTTATTATGATTTTTTTCCTAAATTGGTCAACAGAATGTTAACCGTGCACTGATTCAAATTAGTGTCTACTTCAGCAATTATGTATGCCATTTTTATTTTTCCCCTTTTCCATCTGAAATAAAAAAAATTATTGTCATGCAAGTTTAGAGTATTTTGTTCTAAACCAGAAAAAAATAGGATAGTTAAATGTATTCACCATGTATTAATTCAATTTTCCCTTTCCCCATTAGTCCTGACTGTGCTTCAATAGCAAATTACTTAATAAAATAAGCAACTGGCAAATAAATGAAATGCACAAACCTACTGATTAGTCTTCTCATTAGTCTATATTGCTGAAGTGGGGAGACAGCATGAATCAGTTCTGCCGTACAAATTCCAGACATAGTAGAATATCTATGCAGTCGCATACGCCTCTGAGCTAAATATTTTCTTTCTTTCAGCTTTATAATCCTCAATGACTCTAGAGGAAAAAAAAGAATGTATTCCTTTGAATTTAGTGTGACTGTCCATGCATGACTAAGAATCACAGGACTAGGGGCCTGATTTGAAGCGAATGTAACATCACCAACTAATTACATAGCAGAAAAAGCCAAATTCCATGATATTTTAAAATAATTAAGAAGGAATGTCTTTAGATTAATTATAAGATTAACTATTTAGTTTTACTTTCTCTTTGCAATTTTGTTATACAGTCAACATGCTGGTTTTAAAGTAGAGTGAGACAATTAAGTTCTGAATGTGTGAACAGTTACACCATCAGCTACAAGCAATTTACATTTGGTTTTAATTTAAGGTTATTAATCTGCCTATAAACATTATAACATGCTCAGTTCTAGAACTGCTGCAGCCCTTAGCATCCAAGTCTGTCCACGCCTGCTCCCTCAGTTGAGACAGTAACTATGTGTTTCTAATCCCAAAAGTGAAATGTTCAGTTCCCTGCAGTAGCTCCCTTCTGGGGGCATGTAGAATCCAACACATTTTGGTGTGTCCTAGCTTTTGCACTGTCTTAGGTACAAATCTTTCTTTTTTTACACATTGAATATCAAAGGTAATATATAGTTTTATTTTATGCTACAATACTGCTATACTTCTTTTTATTCCCAACAGTTGCTTTTTGTACTATCACAAAATGCAAGGCCTGAATTCCTGCCAAGCAATTACACAGTCCTGCTGTTATTTTTAATCCTAAAATGTAAATAAAAGTATTATGCAGGCCTAGATAATATTAGATACAGCTACCAAAATGGCAGTGGGAAATAAGAAAGTTAGCTCTTAGGGATGAATTGCCAGCTAAATACTAAAGCCTCCCAAAACCCTTTTGCTTTCACTGCTAATACAAAACCTTTATTGCGAATCTCTCCTAATGGAGCATATCTAAATAGCCTTAAGCTCCTTACTTGCACATTTTTAATACATACTGACGCAATAGGGCATCTATTGTGGCACTTACACTGGTAAATACAATTAAAGTGAATAGAAAGCAATCTTAAATTCAGAGCAATAAGATACATAAGTACATATGAACAAGAACAGTACAACAGGAATGCCATTTATTTGCTTTTCCATGCTGTCTGGATCACCCCTGTTTTAGAAATACTATGGGGTGTTATTTACACTGATACCAAACCATTCATTGAGGCAGTCAAAGTGCTCTGTGGACATTAGCTCAAGTCACATTTGTGAGGCAGAGGTTTAAGCAGGAGGTAGCGAAAGGCAAATTCCTGTAGCTCCAACAAAGGTGAAGAGAGGTGAAAGCATACTGCCTTCTGACAAAAAAGGAGGATCAGAGGTGATTTTTTTGCTTTTAGTGAAGAGAAAAAAACTAGTGGTTTTAAACCTCTTTTTCCCTTGTTTTCACTCTTTCTTTGTCTCACAGATGGAAAAAGTGGAGCAGAAAATTGCTTTACCCAAAGCCGCACACTGGCAGTAATTGAACTAGCAGCCAGCATTGGTTTAAATAGAAAATGTGCAATACATTCAAAGTATTTGGGCTACTCTAACTGCTGTTTCTTTCTCTTGACCACATATACCATTTACTTTTCAACTGTATTTGCATGGCACTTCTGGTAAAAGAATCTTGTAGGGATTCCTAAATTCTGTGGAGCTTCAAGAAAACAAGAAGGAATAAATAGGAAATACTAAATTCACTAAATTCTTGAGGGAGAGTCTCAAATTTTAGATGCTGTTTTCCCAAGAAAAATATTGAGGAGGAAGCTCTACTTTCTGTTCTTGTCCAGCAATTGTCACCCTGAGTTCTAGTATAAAGCAACTGGTGGATCTTACAGACAGCCCAGTACTGTCCCACTGTGCTGTGAATACACTAAACTGAGTGATGGTTCTTGTTTTGCTCAACGTATAGTCTTAAGGATCAACACATTGAAAAAAAAAAAAAATCCATTTATTAGATGAGAATTGAGATGCTAAGAAGTCAAGAAATGAGGCCAGTCACAACAGAGGTTGGTGACAGACCTCAGGTAATGCTTGGAGACCACTCTATGGCATACTGCTACTCCAGCTTAAGAAGATAAACATTATGTGTTTGAGGGAGTCCATATAGCAGAGACTAATAGAAAATAAAAGCAAAAAATAATGGAGCTTAAAAGATTCATACCTCCTTCACCAAAGAAGCTGTTTTTATATCAGAGGTGAGATTGAGGTTCACCAGATCATACTTATAAATCCAAGGGGAACTGATTTTGTTCTCAAAGAGGGGCTAAAGAGCAGTGGTTGCATTGAGTCACAGTGAAGAATGAAACTTTTGTGCAGCTTTTGTGGTAAATGAGATCAGACATCACAGCTGCATTAAAGGACCTGTTGAAAAGAACCACAAAGGCTGGCTAACATCCAGCAGGCCATCAAGTGGCTGCAGTTTCAACATGGGGAAGCAATTGTCTGCAGAAACCGTTATGTGCAAAATCTTGCTATGGGCAACAAGATATCCACTCTGTGTATAAAGTCACACCAAATCTATTATAATTGCAACCTTAGCAATTTAATCAAAGAATTATTTTCAGTCCAAATCTAATTATTGTAGAAAAAGAAAGAAAATAAAAATAAAAAAAACTGTATAAAAAGTCTCAATAATGATACTACACTTAAAATCGTTATGCATGCACACCTAGTACCTATACCTACCCCTTTTCCTGGTGTCGTGCTTACCCTTTCACCTCATGTGGCTTCCATCTGGTAGAGGCAGCACAGTGGATTATCAGCATCTGGAGTCCTATGCCTTCAGAAGTATGATGTTGGTATTATGGTTTGTTCTTCTTCCTCTCCTTTTACTTCTTTTGGAAAAAAGAAGCTGGGGCTATTTTGCATGTTTTCTAATAAAGTTTTACACCTTGCTTTTTCTTTACTGGCCCGTGACTGCGTATTTTGCTTTTTTTACATCTTAAATACCCATTCTTTCTTCTCTTTTTTACCCCTAAGACTAGTCTTGCCCAGCTCCAGGTTTGCATTTCTTTAACTGACCATTGGAAAGTTTATAGCCTTGAGGACTCCAGTGACAGTCTGTGCCCCATCTCTTACCATCCCCTGCCTCTACTTTACACTGCTGTCAGTGTCTTCACTTCTCAAGGCTGGTGCTGTTTTGTACACTGTAACATTATGTTAGAGTCATAAAAATATCATTCTACACAGAATAACTACTTAGTATTAATATCTATATAACAACTGCTGTTTCAGCATACAACGCAAAAGTAAAACAAATCAGCCACAGTCCCCTGCCCTTAGAAAAATTGTTGTTACAGCTAAATCAAGTAAAAGCAAAGCTCTAAGAAGACTAAGGAAAGCTCAGATAAAGCATGTGTGATAAGCCTCCATCCTGAGGTCTTGTAACACTTGTGATAAAGCCTACTGACTGTTACTAGCAATAGCAATACAGTTGCAGCAGTGTTATTAGTATTACTGGTCTACACACTGTTTATTAACTTCCAATTCTGGATTAATATTTGTATGTTGTAAATTCGTGTGTTGCATGCTGTATGTAACAGCAAAGGTAAAAATTTCCAGAAAGGGCATGGGAAGGAAGTAGGAATACTGCTGACCAAAAAACAAGCTATTGCACCTGAAAGCATTAGTAAATTTTTATGAGCCCAGTTCATAGTCCACACACATTCAGTTTAGACACACTGGGTGTGTACGCTGCAAACGAGGTCACAAAAACTTGATACTGGAATTACTGTATGACAGTTGAATTGAAGGCATAATAGCATAAGGATGACTCCTGACTTTATAGGTTATTTCAAGGAAGTGGGGAATATTAAGCATCTTCCAATAGATGGTCTACAAGTATAGAACAGGATAATTATTTGAGGTTTTGTCTAGTCACAGAATAGAAACTATTTAAAGCAGTGTCAGATCATCTGTTTAAAGCATATATTCATGGCAGAAAGAAATGAACATTTGGCTTTGAAAAAGTAATTTTAATTGATTTTTCATCAGTACAGTCCAGTATGCTATTCAGAAATGGTTTCCTTCAGTAAATGGATTGTGAATCAATAGTAGATATAAATAAAGCAGTACAAAGGGCACAATATTCAATGAGCTGCCAATCGTTGGAGCAGAAGATGGCAGAAATCAGTATTCCAAGATGCTTACAAAAATAAATCAGAAATGGGCAGATAATACAAAAATATCCACCTTGTAACAGAAATTATAGAGTTCTGTCTGGTCCTAAGAACAACCAAAATATATATTTGATTTTAGTGCTTTATATGAGAGATAGTATGAGATGGCGTTTTGTTTTAAGTCTGTTTTTCACTAAACATTTTCAAGCCTATCCCTCTTAGAACTCACAGAGTTCTTGAAATATAGAGAATGAATTGCCAGGCTGCCAAAGATCTTTCTGGAGACAGGAAAAAATTTAAAACTGCAGACTTTGTCTTATACCTCAAAGGATCAATTCTTGAGATATATTAAATACCCACAATTCCTGTAAAGTCTGTGAAAGTCCTGTAAAGTCAGCACTTTTTAGGATTTGACCTCCAAAAGAAAGAGGAATAAAAATGTTTTACCACACACACAGATTAAAGTGAATTTCTATTAGTTATTTATATCAAGACAATCTTAGTTAAATGTTGCTAGTAGGAACTGAGAACATAACTCATATTGTGTCTATCACAACTGTTAATTATTAATGAATAAACATATCATTTGGGACCTAATAGCTAATATTTCCAGGTCATTTGTGTAAATGGTTGCTTTCAACTCTGAGAGTGTCAGTTGCCAGGAATTCAACATCCTTATCTATTTTGTAATTATTAATCATATATTATGTAATCTGAAAAAAATCTCATTACTCTCTTATCAAAACTACAAGCTTTGTATCTGTTAAAAAAAAAAGTAATTCTCATGACATAGTTTGAGTCTGCAGATTACACATTCAGTAATGTTTTTTTACAAAAATAAAAATAAGGACAGAATTTTGTAACTACTGACCTACAAGTTAGGATTGTACAAGCTGGTAACCTCATCATCCATGAGGTTTTAGGTCTTTTCCAGAATAATTTGTTAATTAAATGGCAATTTTGGATAATTACTGCAAACCATATACATGTCTAATTTCACTTTGAATCCTTCTAAGCCATAATGCTGCAGTAAAAGAGAAACTTGACTCACAGGATAAGCATATTTGAATCAGTTTTGAATTTGCCACATTTTAATACAGCTGTTCTGTTCTCACTGCCTTACAAGAGAGAATTTCCCATTATAGCTTCTTAACCCCATTTGTTAATAATGTTTATAACAGTACTGCATAGGGAGTCAGCTGGGAATGTGGTCCCAAATGTACCAACACTGTCTATAAAATGAAAACTAGTCTCTGCCTGGCAGATTCAATAGACAAAAAGCCTGAAGGAAGCAATAGGGGCAGTGGGAACAATGAGATGGCTGCATACAATGTACCATCTTTACTTTTGTTTTCATTTGAATGTTTCTGTTCTTTTCCTGAGGCTCTGTTATGAAAGAATTGAGTAGACAGCAAGACCCCAGTAACAAGGACACAGACCAAGCTATAGCAAGCAGCCTATCAAAACACATCAGAGATTTCAGAGCACAAACTTCAAGAAAGCAATTCAGTGGTACTGCTAGTTTCTTGATGTGCCTCACTTATTCTTCCCTACATAGCCCATGATCAGCCCAGTACTACCTTAAGTCTTCCACCCCTACACACTCTCGATGAGGAGGATGGACTTTCTTATTCAGTACCTACTCTCTAAAAGGCTAAAAATTCAGTGATTTTGTGTTTTCTATGTATTGGCTAGTTAGAAAGCATTGCCATTTTATAGTTAGAAAACAGAAAGGCAAAAACTGACTCAGGAAATCTGGAAACATAAGAACATTTACAGTATTCTTTTTTCTAATCTATAAACCACTTACTCAAGCTATACATGAAATACTTCATTATTTTTTAGTAAGAAACGAATGCATTACCCCATTCTTGTTAATAATTTCAAATTATTGGATCAATATTAACAATTATTTTGAGCACACTCCAGATGTATATGAGCATAAAATGCATACTCATTATAGCAAAGCAGTCTCAGGCATCCTTGTATTCAATGGCATTGGCAACACCAGTACAGATGAATGAAAGCCCTTTTTACACTGTATCTATCTCCCAAAGCATTCAAGCACATTAATGCTTAGGAAGGGAGAAAAAAAGATACCAGTACTGTATCTGACATACAATTTATTTTTTCAAAATTCAATCAGATGAGTGTAAGGTCCATTTGTATCCAGTTTTAACACCTGCCTGTTTCCGTATGTGCCATGCTCGACATGAACACCTGCTTCCATGCATTTGGAATTGGCAGCCAGTTCTTTCTCACACAAAGTCACGAACTGAGAATAAAGTTCCAACCCTTTTTCTTTTTCAATGTTTGCATGGTACTGCATCTTTCTTCCCTTTGGTTTACCGCCTAGGGTAGCTTGAGGTATGATAAGTACATCGCCTGGTAAATCAAGAACAGAAACGAACTCGCCGTTTTCATTTTCACTTAATTTAACATTCAACAGCATATTGACTGCAAATAAAAATAAAATAAGAGTTAGTATAACTGAAGTAAATTAAACAGACCATCATAAACAAGATTCAAAAAGTATTTTGATGGGTGACAAACTACTCAAGCAAAAGAAACTGTTTATTAATTAAATGAAACATGGACAGTCAATAAATACTATTAACCAACTAATATGTCCGAGTATTGTGAGGAATGTTAAGGATATGTATATTAACATCAGATGTCTAAAGTTTTATTTTTGGGGGAAGTGATTTGCTATCTAAAATCCTCAAGTAGATTCTAGTTTGACACCCCCAAAAGAACCCAGAGAAGGGTGCACATAATGGCCCTTACTAAATTTTCTGATGCTCAAATAGGCAGCATGTGCACAACACTACACATTGTAGGAGACAACACCATCCTCAGTGCACTTTGGAGAGCTTCGTGCCCTGACTGTCTTTTCACACTGGTTGGAGTAGTTTGCAGCAGGACCCAGCAATGATCTGTGCTGAAGGCACAGCTCCACAGTTCAGTCTCAAATGGAGTGAGAGTCCTTCAGCATTCCACTTGGAGATGTGCAGGGGCCAGTTTGTCTTTTGAGAAAGGAAGTGGGCAGGAAGGTCAGATGCAATTTGCCTTATAAACCAGAATATATAAACTTGCAAATAAAATCAATACATTTACTAACATTAGATTTTCCATGTTTATATAACAAATCAAATCATTACCCCAAAACTTCCTCAAACTCTGTAAAAGCTGTGAGGATACTAGTTATGCCTCCATGTTTAATGTTGTTCAAAGCAAAAAGAGCTGAGTTGTGATTCAGGAACCAAAACCACGCATTTAAACAGATTCAAAATATATTTAGGAACAATATGCTGTAAACCAGGCACTCGAGGAGGATGGTCATACATGAATCTCCTCATAAGAAACAGAACTTTCTTTTTCTGGCCTGTTTCCGCTGCCCCACAGCTGGAAATGTAATTATTCTCAAGTAACATTCTCATGAAACTCTCACAAGTACAAAATAAATTTTTGCATAGATTTAAATATTCCCAAATATTTCAACTTTATTTAGCATCTCAGAAAGACTGTGCCCTCCAAGACCAAGGAGAACCCCACAGCAGCTCCTCTCAGCATTTTCAATAGCACCTGTACTTGTGCACTGCTGGGCCTGGCCATTAGCCTGGAATAGACTATCATTACACAACCTTTTGCCAAATCACTAATATCAGCCAGCCACAGAAAAGAAAAGGGGTATTTTTATCTGGAATACATGGCATCACATATTTTTCCAGGTGATCCAGTGCTACTGATGGAGGAAAGCAGGGAGAAGAAATGACATAAAAGTGGGAAAAAAACCCAACAACAAACCGAAAACAAACAAAAAATTCAAGCCAAAACAGCAGTGGGTGAAGACAGAAATCACTACCATTTGACCTGATCCACAGCATCTTCTCTGCTTTTATGTAAATGTTAAGGTGCATGTGGAAAAGAGGGCAAGAACTGCAGATATTGCTGTTATCACTTTTGAACCAGAAAACTGCACTAAAAATACTCATAGTGTATATAGTACTACTGAAATGAGATGGGAAGGACACTGTCTAGTCATCCACTCAGCTCCCTCTACTGGCTGTAATCTTAAATATCCTGCACATACAGTGTGATCAGTGTCAAAATACTTAGCAAATCAAGCCATGAACTATTTGAAATTCAGTTCTGTCCTGGACTGAACCTGTTGCCTGATACATGTAATATGTTAAATAGAAGGTGCAGCATTTTCTCTGTTTCCTAGAAGGTTATCATCATGGGAATTGATTTTCTAAGTTAGTCCTGAGCAGATGGACAGAGTGAGAGGCATGGACAACTGTCAAAAGAAACAAGACAGACCAAACTGTTCTTTTAGGCAGGTGACTGATTTAGAATGACGCCATCTCATGGTTTCTTGACTTCTACTTGTCCAAATAGTTGCTGCCTTCTCTGCCTCTACTGGTTTTCTTCTTTTTCAAATACAAGAATTTAGAAGGGTTATATCATACCGATTTTTGGAATGAGATCCTCATCAGCATCTTTGAAGAAGCATATGTAGATAACAAGCCCTCTTTGGATCTATAAAAGATTACAGAAACCTATGTCAATATTTCTCATTGTCCACAATGCATACTTACAAAAACTGGTATCAAAAGTCAAAAAACAACACAACAAAAAAAGGTTATGAGAATAATTTTAGTTATTTTGTATGGTTTCAGACATTAAGTTTACATGCTCTGGAAGCTTATAAGGTATATGCTGATTATCTGCACAATGCTTCTACATACAAGTAATCCAATTTATTAGGTCCATGTGAAGCCGAATTTAGTTGAAATGTACAATGTAAAGTATTAACACAGACAAGGTGAGAAGATGAATTAGTGTACTTAAATCCAGTATAGGAAATAATTTTGGCTTTTTTTTTGCTATCAAACATAGGGCTAAAATAATTTTCAAGTTTATTTCCAATTATGAAGCATAACAAACACCACAGGACTTGTCAGTGAACTAAATTTTATTCTGGTGTTAAAAGTAATCTAGTACAACATAATTCTGAAAAAAAAACACACAGTCTGATAATTAAAGATTTAAATACGATGACCAACATCTGTGAAGTTGTTCAGAATATTATTAAGTTGTCCAAAATATTATTTATCAGCTTGTGTAATATCTTACTGGTGAAAGAGAACCCTTCCCCTGATTGATAAATCCAGAGTAAAGCATATGCCACTTACTTAGCATTCAGAGAGACTACTTGTAAGAACTATGTAGGTGAGGGAAGAATTAGGTCTGTACTGAATAGAAAGCACAGGAAAATTCTTGTGTGGCTTTTCTGTTCTCTTGGTGAGTTCTCAAGGTATGCATGTGCAATAACCCGTGCTTTATTAAGACAAACTGAGAGGCTCTGCAGTCAATGCAGGAGTACACCTGAATGGTTTAACTGTCTCACGCACAAGTACACCTGAATGGTTTAACTTCTTCAGGAAAAAACCCCCGAAAGGCATACAATATCCACAGACATACAGTATATAAAAAACCTCCCCACTGTTTTGTCAAGAATAAGCATCTTAATATTTTTGTTAGAAGAAATATAGATGTCAGCTTACTAAATACCACTGAAGAGATGTTAAATAGACTGGGACACTAGGAAGGAGTCACTAACCAACATTATCAAAGCAAAAAGATAGGAAATGTGGAGTTTCTAAAAAATACCGTTATTTAATTTTTCCTCTCTTTTATTTGTTTTTCTTTCTCCTTTTCTCTAAAAGATAAAGGTTTTTGGTTAAGAAAACTTAGCTATACACATAAGATTTTATCCCTTTGTTATTGCAGAGATTAAACAAAATGCTCACAGCAATGACTAAGAAAAGCTATGCTTTCTCAACTATGTTTTTAGTGACTAACTTCTGAAAAAAGAGAATGCTCTTTGTAGTCAAAATGGTACATGCTGAGAAACTTTCAAACGCTTTAAATGGCTCCTTTCAAAACTCATTTTGACCACTAGAGAATATTATACATATTCCCAAATGACTGCCACATTTCATAAACACTGTAACAAATTCGATGGCCTGAACCTCAAATGACGTTTCAAACCATCTGCTCAAAGAGAGAAATGCAGGCTGCCAGACATTACACATCCTTACACGTTTAGCTAAATATTAACTCCAGAAACAGACCAGGGTGAGGATATTAATAGATAATAGCAATGCACACATACCTACTAATACATATGTTTGTGATAAAATAGGCCAAATGCATTTACATTGCACACTTCTGGCCACGGCATTAGAAATAAGTGATGCCATGATATAGCATGCATCCCAGAAAATAATTTTATTTCTGGAACTTGTGACAGTCTTTTTTTTGCACAGTCTCACTTACAGAAGTAACAATATTCTGCAAACATCTCATTTAAAGAGACAAAAGAGAAAATAAAGTGACGCCTCCAAGTCCTACGGCCTGACAGCTAAAGATTAAGTAACAACATTCATCATTTTCCCAGCTTCTATCATTATTTGATGCCTGGTTTTGAATATCCAATTTATCACAAGATGAAACATGCATATTGAGGAAAATTAGAGATACAGGAGGTTAAATGAAAAGACAATTAATTCAGAGACAAGTTAAAGGTTCTAGAGGATGTTTCTATTTGTATTGCATGTTTATGGTCTTCTAGACCGTTTCTCAACCATGATATAGTTAAAACCCATTCAAGTATTTGTAAGCTGAAACTTATGGTTTCAACCATGACTGAAAATTGTGGTTGAACACTATTTTCAACACATGTGCAGCCATGTTTTAACCTCTTGTTAGATCTTACTTTGTTCTTACTCCGTTTCTTAATTCAATAGAAGATGTAAAATTGAATGACATTACAAGAGCAAACCTAATAATAACGTATATCAGTGATCTTATATCAGTGTTTCAGGTGTCCTGAGACTTTTGCTCATCACCAGTGTAAGGAATGGTGTAGGGATCGGTGCAATTGTGCAAGAATTTTTAACGGAAAGCCAGAACTTGTTTCGCTTAGGAAGACTGCAGAATGCCTTCTCAAACAGGTTAGATTTTTTTTTTCCTTCCTTCAGCATTTCAGAGAAAGTTGCAGGGAGAAGTGTGAGCAAGCCATCTCTCTCTCTGGTATGCAGAGAGATAACATGTTTGCACACATGTACATGGCGTCCTAGGGCCAGAGGTAGGGTGGGGAGAAGAGAGAGAAGATAGAAAAAGCCTTGGAGAAGGTGGGGCATTGCCTTTTTTTACCCTGGGGCCCAGTGTGTGTGGCATGGTTAAGAAGTAGTCCTTGCATCTGAAATAAACCTTTTTTTTTAATCTTTCTGCTGCCTTGGCATTTTTGGGAAGAATACCTGTGTATGTGTTACCTTACAAATGGGAACGTGTAAACCTTTTGAATCAAAGCAAAACCATTGCCACTGCTGAAGGTCCCCTGTAATCTATCTGCTCTCCATAGTACAAAAAACCAAGTAAAATAACACAAATAACATGGTCATATAGTCAACACACTGATGTGCAAACAGCCACTGCAAGAACTTACACAGTGACACGTAGGCAGCTGGACAGGGAAGTTGTGCTCTATGTGGATTTACTGTTATCAGTCAAGTGCCTACATAAATAAACCAGCAAAGCAAGTCACTTTGCAACACTGGCATTTATTATACAACTGTCCTAAGTAATCATCAGATCAGGCAACCTGAATTATGAAGGGCTGAAGTACCCAGCCCTTAGGCCACACAGCCAGCCGTTGCAATGCTGCCTCCAAGTGCTGCTTTTTAGCTCTTTTGCGGGAAAAAACAAATAACTGACTCGTTCCTCATCCTCCTTACTAAATACATCCATCTGAATTTTTCAGGATATTATTAGGAAAACCAAAATATATTCTGTAAAATATTATCTCAACTCTACCTTTTTTTTATTTTTTTTTCCCCAGGAAATTGCAGTGGATAATGAAAATAGAGATACTTTTAATCTTTAGAAAGTGAGTTTGTGAAACTTGCATTAATTATTCTTTGACATTTCCACTTCAAGTTTAGATTTGCTACCCTGTGGGAAGATTTCTTCATATTTCTTATATTCGGCTGCAGCAAAGAGAGATTACATCATCTGCCACAGGTCACAGAACAAGTCTGTGCCTGGTACTTTGCACCTCTTTTTGCTATATTAACCAGAAGACAAATCAAGGGAAAGATGATAAGGAAAAGGCAGTTTTCATTTTAGTTGAATATTCATCTTACATTTCTTTTCCCCCATAGTTGTGAAATACACCAAACCACACCTTATTTCCACTCTACCTTTAAAAGGAGAATTCCTTTTTCTCCTAAGTATTTTGCTGTACACATTAGCTTTTTATGGAGGCTATCTAACCAACATTTCTCCATAAACAAGACATCCAATTCCCAGTAATCCTCAACAGGACCAAAAAACTCAATCATGAAAACACAATGAAGGCAGTGATTCATGTGTAAGTATAGAGTACACTCCCAACCTTTCTGGAGATAAAGAACATCTGCTCTGAATCTCCTAAAGTACCTACAGGGGTCTCCTACAGCTCAGCAGCTATTCAAAGCCACCCACATAGTATGATATTTATAGTATGCTAGAAATGTCTCAAGGTGAGGACCTACTTTTAAGTTGTTATAAAACATCAGGAACACACTGGTTCATGAAAATAGTAGTCGATGAGACCTATATTTTTTATTTTTGCATTGACATGCATATATAGGGAGTAACATTACCCTACCACAAAACATCAGCAGCAGTTTCCTTCTAATGACCTCTACAGTAGTCATACTAAAGAAAGTATTACTTCCCAGTTGTTTTTCCTGCATAGTGACTTCTCTTAAAAAGCCCGAGGTAGCCAAGAAAGACTCCTAAGTATTCATGACAAATATGAGTAAGGTTCATGTCCAAAAAATAATCTGCTGCTGAGATCACCCCAATCTCTTGCAGATTCCTTTAGTGCTTTCTATTACTTTCCCAGAGATTTTTGCTGAATCTGTTAAAAACTCCAAATAAGAGATGTAAACCGCAACCCCCCTTGTAACAGTTACTCATATCTCTCAACTATAACAACTTCAAACTCTTTTCAGACAGTTTAAAAGATAGCCAGCAAAATTACAGTTCTGCTGTTATTTACTAGATGTGCAACTACTTCTGAGATTAGCAAGCTAGAAATAGCTTATTTTTCCTATAGTAATTTATGCTGCAATACACACAGATGCACTTCAGCCAAACATTCTGGTTTCCCAGACCATGCTGCAAAAACTAGGCCTTATGGATCCATCTGCCCCTTCTGAACAAGGAGAGAGAAGTTTTAAGGATAAGGTGAAAGACAAACAGTGAACTCTTTTCAGATTCGTTGAATGAACTCATTAACCCTTTACACATGCTACATGTGTAAAGGGCTAAACAGTTGACCAACCCAAGGGCTAAATAGTTGACACCAGCGTAGATGAGTTATTCTACTGTAGGTAACCCATAAACAGTGACAACTACAGCAGGGCAGTGCACCCCACAGGGCAGCCTTCATGCTTTGGTAAAGAGCCCCGGGCTGTATGCACAGCACTTAGCCCTAAGAGTCTGCAGAGCTACCTACCTCTCCCAGCAGGACCATGGGAGGCATATGAGGAAAATACATTTCCCTCAACCTGTGTAGTTGTCTACACCCTAAATTTCATTTTTAGTTAGTGGTCTGTTAAAAAAAACCCAACATCAGAACTACTGCTACCATAGCCCCATTGCCCTTTCCTCTCCAAGTGCACACTATCACACAATAAACAAAGCAGCAGCTGAGCCCACCAGCCAAGGATCTGGTGCCTCTGTGAAAGTGTATTCAAGAAAAGAAGGAACAACACGGTCAGAGGGGAAGGAGGTGTTGTGTGGTTGAGCAGCCATGCTCCCGAAGGGACTACAGCCTGCGGAAAACCTCTGCTGGAGCACAGGGAAAGGGAAGGAGCAGCAGGGACAAACCACCGTGCACAAGACTGAAGGGACTGAGCATAACCTTGGGTAATGACGAGAGGGTGAGGAAAGGGCTCGAGAGCGAAAACCAGGGATAGGGTAAGAAAAGTGTCTGAAAGGAAGCTGAGCCCGGAAAAGGAAGAGGGGGGATTATCCTCAAATCCCTGTAAACGCCCACCCTCGCTTCCCGGCGGCGCACGCGCCCAGGGGAGGGAGCGTTCTCCCGGTGCCCGGCCGGGAGCGGCCCCGAGCCGAGCGGAGAAGGGGCGATGCCGAGGGGGCAGCCCAGAGCCCACGTTACCTCCACCCACTGGGCCTCGGCGCCGCGCTCGGGCGGCCGCACCTGCAGGCGGCGGACACGCTCTGCTGCAGCAGCGCCCGGCCCGGCGGCCGCGCCGCGCCATGGCGGCCCGCAGCGCTGGGGCGGGTCGGCCCCGGGTCCCGCCCTCCCGGCACCGCCAGAGAGGCGCTCCCTGCGGGGCTGGAGAGGGGCTGTGGCCCCGGGAAAGGAGCGGGCGGGCTTCTGCAGGGGGTAAAATGGGGGCTTCTGATCTGCCAGTGACGTCTGTGGAGAGGGCTGGCAGCAGGGATACAACCTTTGGAACAGAACGAGTCAAAGTATTGCTACAGCTGAACTTAACTGTGACCGTCAGCTACCAGGAAGTGGTTTCTTGTTTTGATGAGAAATGACAGATCTGCTTGTCTTCTGGTGCGGAAATGTTACATGCTTGTGATAAGTGAAATACACTGTATAGTTTACGCATGAAAAAAAAGGTGAATATTGTTTGTTACTTCTTTAAAAACGATGTTTGTCTTTCAGGTGACTGAGAAGAATCTATCAAGTTGGATCATTTATCTTCAATGATACTGCATTGAGGCAGAGGGAACATAAATGCAGTTAAAAGGGATCTTGATAGCTAGTGATTAAAATCATCTGGGGAAAAAAGCGCATAGTTTTGAAATGAGATTCCACTGCTAGTGGGAAAAGTTAAAGTATTGTAACTGCTTCTTTTATTATCTTCCAGATCTTGGGCTACATAGCCTGATACTCCTTGAACAGCTCCAAAACTGGAAGAGTTGTGTCTTCCTCCCATCTGTGAATTTTGACAGAGACAAGTTTTGACTAATACTGGCTTCATTGAAATCAGGATAGAACGATGAAGAATTCAGCATCTCTCTTAATTTTAAAACAAGTTTTTATTTTTACAATTACGTTTAAAAAAAAGGAAGGAAAATATTTAATATGTAGCAGTGTGAGTAAGAAGCTGAATCTTACTACCTGGCCTCAATCATAGAGTAAGATTACCAAAGATTACTATTGCAGAGCAAGGGTCAATATGCACTTGTGAATAGTCAATATCACACATAGGGATATATTCGTCTTCTGTCTGTCATTTTAAAATAAGATTCTTTAATGAGTGTTCAGTGAGGTTGTTCTTCCCAAAGCAAACCTTCATGGAAGAGGAGGAAATTGCACTATGTGGTTAGTGTATAAAGTAGCTCATTTTTGCTAGCTGTAGGGTATTGCAAAGTATGAGCTGTTTTTATTTAAACTAAACTAATTTTATTTAAAATACCTTCTGTTCATTTACTTGAAAGCTGTATCCCCAGTCTCATTAAGAAGAGTTTAATGAGGTAGAAATCCATTTAAAATGAGAGGGGTTTTCCATATATATTTGCAATATAAATGGATTGTTAAGTAAAATGGATTTTACTACAGTCTGAGCAAATTACGTAATCAGATTATAAAGGAATATTAATATATAAGTATATTGATTGCTTTTTGGTGCAGGGCCATTATTTACACCAGGACGTGATGGCGAACATTTATTCATGTGCAAGTTTCAACACAAATGCCTGTGAAACAGTACATAGAAAAAATTGTTTGACATCATCATTTATTCATGGATTCTTGGTGGAATTATGTAATATTTTCCTTGGGAAGCCAAATTAATTCACCACATCTTGAATTTTTTTAATCTTAAGGGTCGATCATTAGATTAAGGGCCTCTCTTTGTACGCCCAAGAATGATAGTAAATTTGTTGGTTAAATTTTAGGTGTGAATTTGATTGTGGGTTTTGTATAGAAAAACACCTCTTGGCATCTAAAGAATATATCCATGCATAAAATATATTGATATTTTTTATCAGTTACTATATAAAGACATTTTGCTACATGTTTTGGATTTGACTTAGAATATTTCCTGTATCCTCTCTGCTTGTTGTCACTGGAGCAGAAAGTAGGTATTTTGGAAATGGTACCCAGAAGATATTTGTAGTTATTTTCACATCAGTTCTCTTTCAGAGGTGCAGATTGCAGTCTTGCAAATTTCAGTGGCCATGTGTTTTTTCTTACCCTTTGTGTGAGTGGTCATGTGTCTGAGTTCAAGAAGGGTTTAGATAACACTCTTAGGCACATGGTGTGATTCTTGGGGTGTCCTGCACAGGGCCAGGTGTTGGACTCGATGATCCTGATGGGTCCCTTCCAACTCAGCACATTCTATGATTCTATGCATATTTGGAATGAATACTTTTGTCAAGAGTTGGTTGGATGCTGGGAGCTCTACCTATGCAGGGACTTGGCTTTCTCCTGTTTTATAAGAGGATGAAATGCTAGAGGTCTTTAAGTACCAAAACAATCACAAGTGATTGAATTTTTCCCTAGTGATGTTTTTTTGTTGTTGTTAGGATTAAGTTTGGGGTTGCATACCATTTGGCAGGGACAGTAGTTGACTGGACCTTTGAAGGAACAAGACGTATCTGGGATGTTATTCCTTTGTCTATGGTGTCTGAAACACCAATACTGAAACAACAGGTCAATCCCTTAAAGAAATAAAAAAAAAAAAGCATATCTTTAGTCCAAGATGTTTAAACTACCACAAGACAGTTCAGAATGTTAGTGTGATTTGTTTTTGAAGTGATGTTTATGATCTTACATCTTGAACTGAGGCAAGTCCTTCACTTTCATTTGAATGATGATCCATTTTTCTTCTCTTTTTCTCCCAGTTAAGTTATTTTGCTTCTCTTTTTGAGCTACTTGCCTCATCACAGATAGCACGAATAGGTTCTGTGGCTCTTATATTTGGTGATTATTTTTTGTAGCATGTTTCTCAGTCTAGTTCAAGACCCAATTAAGTTTTCTAAATCCTCAGAATTGTTAGCTGAAATGCCAATTAGCTGAAAGAGACAAGATATTGCTCAACAGTGATGTAGCTGCAGAGTGGATTAGCTGGTGATGTTAGAATCATTTTACAGTCTAAGACACATGATGACTGTTTAGTACTGAATTCTTCTATTCAAAGCACTGTCCAGACATTAAGGTCAGAAAAACGTCTGCCTCCCAACCACCATCCTCCTTCCTAGGAGGTATTTAAATAAGGAAAGCAAAGAGGGCATAAAGAGTTTCCCTAGTACAAGTTAGGCAGCAGAAATAAGATGGAATTGCAGCCCTGTCACTCAGAGACCACAAGTATTGCACAATGCCTGTATACAGCTACCAGAAACGGCTCTTCCAGAGAAGACATAGAGTGAAGACTGTCCCTCACTTTGCCTTCCAAAATGACCTCCAGAGCTGTTTAGCGTTCAAAATAACCATTGCAGACTTCTGGGGTAAGATGATTGAGAGGAAGAGATGATAATGTGATTTTTATTTTTCCAGTTTGCAACATAAATCTGAGGAAGCTTCTTCAGCCCCAGTTCTGTGGCTTCAGAGTTGGTACACCTCTTTAGCTCTCCCAGCCAAGCTAACCTAGTGTTCCCACAAAGGTCAGAATTGTTTACAGGGAAAGCTGGTATTCCTGTTGTGGAAGTAAAATTCTGTGATTTGAGCAGTTGATTTTATCTGTATTTAAAGAATGCAGCAAAAATCGAATACACTATTAAAAATAGATTAGTGTTTTGTTTAGTCCTGCATACAATTACTAAGCAGATATTGAAATGTGTTAGAGTAATCAAAAGTTAATTAAATTTATGAACTAAAATAACTGATTTGGCGTGAATGCTGTCAGGTACAATTTCTGTTTTTCTATATGAGAAGCAGAATTTGGATCTATTAAGGGAAAAAAAAGTATCCAAATAAGACACACAGTGTACTTGCTTATTTCAGGCCAGCTTTGATCAAAGTCAGCTTCAGCTTCTTGTGCACTGTGTGGAGCTGCTGACCATACATCAGTGCAGAGCCTGGCACTGCTCTGGCAGCACAACAGGCAGTGGTTCTGCTTTGCTTCAAGCCACTGAGCTAACCCATGCCTGACTAAACTAGAGGGGTGTTGCAAACTGGGTTCCTTCTGGTGGAGCAGGTATTTAGATTAGGCACAGTGGAGCACAGGTCGTACATTCTTTATTGTCCTATTCAGGGTTGGTCTGGTGCAGACTCTGACTCCCCACCAAGTGTTTGTGCTGTGTTCCACAGCCCATGTATTATTGGCCTCTGTTATGCATGGCCCCTGCCACATAAAGGAAATAAAATCTGTTCTCTTCCCTGGGCATTGCTGCATCTCTGCTCTCTTCTTGTTAGTTAATCCCTTTATTTTTCATCTTCAGTGAGAAATTTTGACGATAACATGAGGATGTTGCTGTAGACAGAAATGTGTCAATATCTTCTAGGAGCTGAAACTTGAGCTTCCATGTTTTCAATAGATGACATATGTAACATTATCAGAGTGTTGGCAAAAAGCCTCATGTTATTAAAAATGTGCATGTGGCTAAAAATAGATGTGGCTTTTTCTGCTCCTTTCACGAACAGTATGAGAGATCATTTATTATTCTCTCTGTACCTGGAGGACTGCTTCCCTCCAGTTACTGTTGTGTATGAGGCATAATAAGGCTGCATGTCATTTTTTTTTTATTTATATGGATGACTTTCAAGGTAAAACTTACCACAGCTTCAGGCCAAAAGCTTCCTCCTTGAGTCATAGCTCCTAATCATTTTTTTCCCTCAGGCATATTGATCCTTAGTTAGTCAGGAGAGCATGCACACAAATGATAGTCATTAGGAAATTCTCTGAATGGCAAACCTCCGAAGTCATCCCAAGTGCTGTTTTGCCATGTGTCATGATAAAACTCGGTGAGTTTGAGGACATGCTAATTATATGCTTGGTCTGACATTTATCAGTTGTTGGAGCTATTGTTCCCAGAACACAGCAACCTCTTTTGCAGCATAGTTCAACAAGATTGCCAGAGCTCAGTGAGCTAAGCAGGGTTGACAGATTTTGGCATTTTATTCCCTTCAGTGTGAGAACATTGCAATGCAATGCTGTACCATAGCACACCATCATATACTGATACAGCGATGTTGATCTATGGGCTTTTCTTAAAACTATATTTTGGGAACTTACTCCCCTTAGAACAAATAGCAACTGTAGGACTTTCATTTACCATCAGCCTTTGTTTTTTGATTGTTTCAGCTAATACAATAGTTTTATTTATATATATATATAATCTTTTTATTATTTTAACCAACTTACATAGAAGGTGATCTTGGGGGGGAAAAAGCAGATGTTTAATGCAGTGAGCTAAATAATAAAAGACTGTAAATTCTAATGAATATTCATGGAGTCAAATAAGATAATAGACCACATGGTAAGAAATAAGTGGCTTCCTGACTTCCAATGTAGCTTAACATGTCAAAGAGCTTCTAGTGTCAAGAACTGTATTTTAATTTTTAACTTTCACACTTTCTCAAAGCACAGATTTTTTAATGCATGTTTCTGAGTTCATTTGGTGTGCTACTATTAGTTTACTGTTAGATACCTCAGAAGCACCGCAATGATGAAAAGATTTTTTGCATAATCTTTGTTTTTTGCTTTTTTAAACTGTCAGGGAGTCACAGTTTCTTTCTTTTACAATAGGTGCTAAATAGCTGTCACAGAGTGGAAGTAAAAGACTTTATCTTCGATATTTGATGTTATAAAGGAATAGAAAAATGATATTTGGTATAGCTTTTTCTTAAAGAGCTTTTTATTTCACAGATAATTCTTAGAACTGCTGGAGGCATACATTTTTATGATTAACAGGATAAAACAATTAGTCTGTAACTTGGGATATTTTAATATCACAGATATTTAAGCTTTCCTTGGATACTCTGTTGCCCATAGGACAAAAAATAATCATCTTCATAATAACAGTCTGAATGAGGGACATATAAAAAATCCTTCATTTTTGTGCCCACAAATAAATTCCTGCACAAATATGACATTTTAGCTCCTGTTACAGAAAACACAGATCTAACTAATGCACTCTGGAGTTTGGAGAATGACTGAGCTCAATTTCAGGTAAACCTCTAGGCTATATCTGTACTAGAAAGAATCAATAGCAGGAAATATTCTTGGCCACTGCAATGGTTCCTGACATACTTTTGGCCAGGTCTCACTAACAAAAAAATTTTGGTCCTGGTTCAGCAGTTAAGAACCAGTTAAGAACCTCTGGCTCAATGTAAAACCCTGAGGAAGAGTTACTTACCTTCACACTTGAGGATTAATCAGAGGACTGTGTTCCAAGAATTGGTGCTCTGGCTCCACAGTGGTGGAGTGCCTGACAGTTCTATGTGATAGTGCTTCAAACAGTTTGCACAGACACAATAAGTGTCCTTAGATCACGTTTATTTTCAGCAGAGATTGATCCTTGCACACCAACCTCTGGAGCAAGTTGCTAGTGTAAGTGGTCCATACTGTGTAAGTGATCCATATGCACCCAAAGTGCATCAGTGCCCTTCTGAAATACCTTGCACTGCTAGTGCACTGGAATTTATGGGATAAGTATTGAATGGCCATGGAACAAAACCAAAGTGATTTAGATTAACCAGATTTTAAAAATAATAACATAGAAACAAGTAAAAATTGATGTAATGTTTCAATCAATCAAATAAGATTAATTTGCTACACAGAACTCATTTAGGCTCAAGGTTCTGATGTTAACAAAAATGCTTCCTGTGGAACACAAGCTCATTACTGAGAAAAATGAATGAAAAGCAGAATTAAAATGATTTCAGAAACTGCGGCTGAATGTCACTGTGATGCAGATCAGTGGTGTCAAATGGTTTACTGAAGCCTTTAGGACAGTGACCATCATTTTTATTCTGTATTTGTACAAAGTCTAACACAACAGGACTCTTTCTGCCCCTGGGACTCTTATCATTGCAATTTATCTCCATCACTGGAAAAAAAAATAGATAGGAAAAAAGAAAGAAAATGCCAGTTTTCCTTCAATGTTTGTGAAATATATGGCAAAGATTAAGAATACTTTCAAAACCTTTGATTTTGTGTTTTCTTCAAGTATGGAAACACTGTTAATTTGAATTAATTCCATTCATGCAAGGAATATCTATCTATCAGGTACCTAAGAAAAATTATGTAGCTTTGTTACCAAAGAGCATATTCAACAAAATAAATCTCTTAATTTTATGCACCACTTCCTTAAGGCAGGAAAAATTGCTGTAATATCAGCTGCATCTTCGCTGTTACTGTAGTAAGCAATATTAGCCTGAGGAATTTGATGACTGACTTCAGAAGAGTCTAGTGCCAATTTAAATAAGGTTTTTATCTCTTCTTGACTGTGAAAGACTGCACTGACTAAAATGTCCACAGGAAAGCAATATACAAACTAAATTGGTCTCAATTCTGCCACACCTTCTTCCTCATTTATCAAAACCAAACTAAAGTAGACAATTGCATTTTTTTCTTAGTTTAAGGTTTGGCAATGCAATCGCATCTGTTGAAGTTACTTATGTGGTCTTATATTTATTTGAGATAGTAATACACGTGATAAAGAAAAATGAAGAAATTGTTATTGTTTCTTCTGTGTTTTCATTGTGCTTGTTAAGATGTTACAGTTTCAAGCACTGCAATATATAACCAACGTTTTTCTTCTTAAACAAGGTAATATTTTTTAAGAAAGCACAGGTAAACCTCCCTTGTTTTGTGTGGATATTTGAAATCAGAATCTGTTAAAATCCCTTGGTCCAAATTTACTTTGCAACAACTGCCTCTGTATCAGTGAGGTTGACCTTGTTGCCTAAGCCTAGCAGAAAAAAGACATTAAAAGAGAAATTCTAATGAATGAGAGGCAATAGTGGGAGATGGAAGGACTCTCCTCATATATGCCTGCAGTTGTTTTCTCCTCTAAGGCCTGAAATTCCCTACTTACATGTTTGTAAGATGTGCCTTACTGATACATCGGGAGCCTGTTACCCCCAAGTATGTCACCAAGCCCACATGCACAAGCTCTGTCAAGCTGGTGCTGCTCTCTGTAGGACCAGATCAGTATCTCAGCATGAAGTAAAGCAGCTTGAATGTTGCTTTAATTTCCACGAGGAGCATAGCGAAAGTAAAGCAAAGAACTCACACCAGTGGGCATTTTGAAAAACCTTGGGAACAACTCCAATTTAAAAAAGCATGGAAAAAAAGGGAATGTGTTAACCCCAGGTATCCTCCTTGCTCTCTAGCAGTCTGACGCTCAGATGGAAACAGCCTCTAGCTTTTAAAACGCAATCACAGTGAGGGTTTTCCTTGCTTCTCCAGAAGTGCCATACTTTAGGGCATTGTATCTTATTTTACTATCTATATTTCTTAAACATGCAACATCAACCTCATTGTCCAGCACATGAGCTTTGAAAACTGGCCTAAAATTAAACTATGTAAGAATTCCTTTCTTCATCAACCAAGTAATTAGCACCATGTGGACAAAAAAAAAAAATTAAAAATCAGCATTTAAAATGTATTTATCTTTAAGGTGCCAGGGCTGGCCAACCAGCCAGGGAAAAAAACCCCCAGAATCTGAGACACCCCCCACCCCCATGCCACACACTCACTCCAGCATGCGGTGGCCAAAGATTACAGGCCTGGTCATGAAGCTAAAATGACTCCTTAGTTTTGAAGAACATTTTTTTAGCCACTCTTTAATGTAATTTTTAGTTCAAATTGTGACCAAAATAGATGGCTTATATGAGAAACAGTTTGCAGTGTGCCTTTAACTTACTATATTATTAATATGGTACTATGCAAACATCCAGAAATGAGAATGGAAACACAGGGTTCCATCAGCCTTGAAAGCTTACGGTTTTGATAATATGCTCTTTTTTTAGCTGCTTACTTCCTACTGCATACAAATCAGCCTAATTATCTACCAAGTAATTTTTCAAATGTTAATTAATTTTGAAATTTGGAGTCATTTTGGCAACAATTTTTTCCTAGCTATACCTGGACACCTGTAATTGATTTTAGGTGGAGAAAGAATATATTTAAACACACGGCAATCTAATTTCAGACAAAAATCAATTCTATTTTTATCATGTTATTGTTCAGGCTGAATAGCAATTTAAAGTCTATGAAATATTTTGTTACATTTACTTAAAGAAAACGTTATCAATTTGCATTAAAACTAAATATTATGTCTTTCATTTTGTTGAACTGTTGAAAAGTCTGAAGTGGAATTTTCTGAAAGATGCAGAGATTCCTGTAGTTTCCATCACGACTCGAGTCTGGCAGTAAAAACTTAGTTAATTTTTGGTTTCATTTTCTTAGACTCATATTTTAGCACTGTATGTGGAGTGCAATAACATGTCGGGCAAACAACATAGAACAATATTTTCAAATGTTAAAATTTAAACGGGGCACCCAGAACAATTATGAGAAATGTATAATCCATAAAACTGTCTCACAATTATTAGAGATGGTGAAACACTACTCAGTCAAACCACAATCATTGTATTCCACTAAAGTCAAGGTATTTTGAAAATGTCTCCTTTATTGCTGAGTAAATTGATTTCCTTTCTAATGGCCAAATCCTACTTTTTGTATTTACATTCAATAAAACTTACTGCCGTATTAGCTACCCTACTATTAACAAACCAATGCTAAAAGAAATGATTAAAACTAAAAATATTGAGAATTGTTAGCTCAGTTTCAGTTTGTGCTAGATCAGCTTTACAAAAAAAAGCAAGCCCACAAAAATATTTGGGGATTATTCCAATCAGTGTTGGAGCTATTCTCAAAATTAAGCAGTATCTCATAGAATGTTTTGCTATATTCTTTTCTTTGTATAGACTTTGAAGTGATGCATATCTAAAGTGTACTCCTACCAGTGATCCTGCAGTACCAATTCCATTTATGTGAGATGCACAATATTTTGCACTTTAACACTGCCTCCAACTGATCAAAGTAGAAAAAACAATTATGCAAATTTTCTGCAATGCAAAAGGTAACATGGTTTTGCAGTGAAAAAAAGGCCCTCAAGGCAGATCTATATTGCAGTTTCAAAATGAAATGGCTTATTGATTTTCAGTATTCCTTTGTGTTTTGGTTCGACAGTAGGGTAAATTATTGGGAAACTATTTGACCACTTCAGGTGTCTATTCTGGCTATGCAAAATATGAGAATTGCTTAAAGCATAGGAAAAAAATATTTTTATCATTATAATTTATGTGTTGTAGCTGAGCATTGGAAAACTGTAGGTTTGAGCAAAATGCTTGATTAGTGCTTTTAATAATAAAAGACAAAAAATAACATTTAAAATAGTAGTGAAAATTCCACTCACTGTGAAAGAGAGGAAATTTTTATCATAATAATGCTTTAAACTGATGTAAAATTCTCTGATCCATTGCATATTACAACAGATACCAACAGAAGACACTATCTACGCTGTATTTTATATTTCAAAACTAATGGCCTGAAACTGCCAAGATCTGAATTATTTCTGTAATACCACTCAGATGAATAAGGCTTGTTCATGGAATTGTCAGGAGCAAATAATGTCAAACCGATCTAATTTCCTTCCACAAAGTGGTTGTAAGCCTTGTAAATGGGAGAGAAGCAATAGATGATGTGTCTTGAAGCTTTAAACAAATCTCACTGAATATAAGGAACAGAAATGTGGTTTTGATGAAACTTTTACTGAGAGAGGGTAAACTGGATGGAAAACTGAAACTGTGACTAGAAAAATGATCGGTACCAAGCAATAGGACAAGAGGCAACAGGCAGAAAGTGATGCAGAGGAAGTTCCACCTGAATATGAGGAAGAACTTCTTTACTGTGTGGGGTTACTGAGAACTGGAACAGATTGCCCAGAGAGGTTGTGGAGTTTCCCGCAATGGAGATACTCAAGAACTCCCTGGATGCAGTCCTGTGGCATGTGCTCTGGGATGGCCCTGCTGGAGGAGGGAGGTTGGACCAAATGTCCCACTGTGCTCCCTTCCAACCTTACCCATTCTTGTTATTCTATGCTTCAATATTACCATTATTAAAAAAACCCAACAAAACAAAACCCAACACAAACACAAACAAACAGGTGGCATCTGTCTTGGCTACAGGTCTCTTTGTTCTTTTACCTAATGACCCCAAGGAGAAAATGGGATATATATATTTGTAGAGAGTACAAACCAAGACAGGACCAAGCTCTCGGCCGACCATTTTGCGGGCCAAGATGAGAACTCAGAAGGCATTGACAGGCCGAGGCAGGGCTGCAGAGAGCGCCAGAATGACCCTCTGCGGGGACAAGTACAGCATTATAAGGAGCAAGTCCGAACCAATTTGTAATGCGTGTGGTCACTCGGTGCTGATCCCTTGGCCCCATTTTCCTTACGGACAGAGGCAGGGAACCGCCTTCCGTGCTGCTGCTTCACAGTGCCACCGCTTGTGCTCTCTGCGGGAGGACCTGGGTCTCTTCCACCCAAGCCCGGGGCCGCAGCAGTTCTCAGCGCCAGACTCCCACATCCAACAAGCCGCGCTCCCTCCCCGGCACAGCCAGCGCCGCCGCTCTCCGGGCCTCACTGCCGGGCGGAGCGGGGGCGGCCGGGGCGCGGGCAGAGGCGCCATCGCACGCCGGGGGGGGGCGGCGGCGGGATGGGGGTCCCGCTGGGCTTGGGTGCGGAGCGTGCCCGCCCTCCCCGCTGGCGGCGGGCGGGCTTCCGGCAGCGCCGCGCGTGCGCGGGGTTGCGCGCTCCGCCGCTTGCACCCGCTCCGTTCGCCGGCTCCGCGGTGAGTGAGGCGTGAACTCCGCCGAGCGCGCGTCCGCCGGGGAGGGGAGCGAGCGGAGCGGCTGGGCTGTGCTTAGGGCGCGCGCGGAGGCAGGCAAGGGGGGGGAACCGCCGTAGTCTGGCTCTCCGTGGATGCCCCTGACGACTGGTGACCTGGGTGGCCAGGTCGGCAGCAGTATCCCTGCGGGAGGGGGTGCGGTCGCTTAGGTCTAGGTCTAGGGCAGTGTTGGGCTGGGTAGAGGGAGATGGGGTCTGCCTGGTTTTTGCCTGGATCTGAGTCCACTCCCAGGGAGTAGCGCGGCGCTCAGCGCCTTTGGCGGTGAAATTGTACCTTCCGGGAGCAGGTGGGACGCTGCCCGCGGGATGCTGCGCTCGTGCTCGCTCCGTCCTGCGCGGGGCGCGTGTGGGCTCCTCTGCCGCAATGAGAGGCGGAGAGGATGCCTGTGGCACGGCTCGGGCACAGACAGCCCTCGGGGCAGCTGCCTGTGCGGCACCGCCTGCCCTCGGCGCCTCGCGTTCCTGCTGCTTCGCTGTTTGCCGTGTTCGTTGTGCCTGAAACAACTGTGCAGAAAAGACGGCTAGGTTTGGCCTCTTTTTTTTTTAAAGCTTCGACTTTTAAAGCAGTGCTTTGGTTTATTTCAACACAAGTCCTCCTTTTTTTTTTCTTTTAGTTTGGGTGTTAAGATCGATCATATTTGAGTCTAAGCAAAATGCGACTGGGGTTACTTTTAAGTGGGCCCCGTCCCTGCCCGCCTTGTGAAGCAGGCTCCCTTTGGGAGAGCCCGCGTGCCAAAGGGTTTTCTTGGACTAGTAGTGACAATTACTCAGTGTGCAGGTGGGTTCCTTCTTGTCAACTCTGCGAAAGCTGCATGTTGATGCATACCATTTACTTGTATTCTGGTTTTGTTAGTCCTCGAGCTCTGGGGACGATTCTCTTGGGGACAGACGCGCCCGGATCCTGTCACGCGGGCTGCCAAAGCAGAAGCCCATAGAAGGAGTTAAGCAGGTGGTGGTCTTGGCTTCTGGAAAAGGGGGAGTTGGAAAATCAACAACAGCAGGTAAGATTTGACCTTTTTTAATTGTTGACTTTGCACATTTTCTAATACTTGGTAAAGAATATTTGGATGCTTGTGTCATTAGCTTGTAAATTGGTTCCACTAACACTGCCCTTTGCCTCTGTTAAGTCCCATTGCAGCCACTGAGAATCTGTTTGGGTATAGAAGTCTTGCCTTTAAATAAGATATAAATGGAGCAGACAGCTTTGAAATAGTGTCTAATAGTGCAGTGGTGTCCTGAGACAGTCTGCTCTAAGAGGCAATGCAAGCTGAGGTGAATTGGATCATATGGTAGTGCGGTGGCACTTCCTCTAGCAGCTTAGATGTGCCTGTACAGTGCCTCTCTGCTGTGTGAGCGTGGTCATGTGCTCTGTCGAGGACACTAATATTTAGAAAGGCTCAAAATCAGGACTGTCCAATTTTCTCAACTACTTATATAGTTGTTTCATAAAAAAAAGAGGAAACAGTAGTTGTAAACCACAAAACTGTCTACTCCACCATTAGGTTTTAGATTAATTGTTCTCTAACTGTGCAGTTGTTCCTAGGTGGTAGAACGAGATAATTCATGGGTTACCAGTACTGCAGAAATTTTCTTGAACTTAAACAATGATGGCAAAATGGAAAAATAATCATCATGCCAGCAACTGTGGTAGCCTTCTAAGATGGGGTTACAGTTGCGGTGGATGAGGGAAGAGTGACTGGTGTTATCTCCCTGGACTTGTTTAAAGCATTTGGCTCTCTCCTGCACAACATCCTTTTGTCTGAACTGGAGAGACTGGGATTTGATGTATGGACCACTTGGTGGATAAGGAATTGGCTGGATGGTCACATTGCATCCAAGTTTGGGTCCTCCAGCATAAGAAGGACTTGGACCTGTTCGAGTGGGTCCAGATGAGTGCCACAAAGGTGATCAGAAGGCTGGAGCATCTCTGCTGTGAAGACAGGCTGAGAGAGTTGGGGTGCTTCAACTGGGAGAAAAGAAGGCTCTAGGGAAACATTATAGCAGCCTTCCAGTACTTAAAGGGAACTTATAAAAAGGAAGGAGAGTGGCTTTTTACGTGGGCAGATAGTGATAGGACAAGAGTGAATGATTCTAAGATTGAAGTGGAGAGATTCTTTACTCTGAGGGTGGTGAGGCACTGGAACAGGTTGCTCAGAGAAGTGGTAGATACCCTGTCCCTGGATGTGTTCAAGGCCGGGTTGGATGGGGTTTTGCACGACCTGGTCTAGTGGAAGGTGTCCCTCTCCATGGCAGGGGTTTGGAGCTGGCTGATCTTTAGAGTCCCTTCCAACTCAAACCATTCTATGATTCTGTGACACTGAAGGTAAACTTCTTTGAAAAGGTCTGTGTAAAGTGTTAGAAATTTGTTTAAAGATCTGTTCCTTAGCATCTAGATTGGAGAAGAGTCATGCTTTAGTTGAATGATGTATACTGTTCATGTCCAGTTGTTGAGAATAACAGATGGATATAGCTTTTAATTTACCATTTTCTGTTTTGTATTTCAGCCGTGCTTGAAAAGGGCTGTTGGATAATAAATACTAGAACAGACAAACATGATACCTGTACTAAAAGTAACTATACTTAGAAAAAAATAATTTCCTTTTTTATTTTAATCTACTTATCTATTATCCTATACATAGGATACACATACCTATACAAAGACATGCAAAATAATTAACACTTGCATTTCTTAACCATCAGCCAAAAGGTACATCATTATAATTCATGGTCTGGTTGTTTCAGGTAAAATACCAAATAACTGTTTGTCTGTCAAAAGTTTACAAAATGAACATAATTTGAAAAGTAAATTCAGACTATTCTTCTTGTGTCTGCAAACAAATGTGTGAATTCAAGTTCTGCTAACTGGCACCTATATGTAATTTCTACATAAAATATAACATATGTATAAATAATACTTAAAGCTGGGAGAGAGTTTGTTCTCATGCATTTAAAAATAAAAAATCAGGGTTCAACAAGCATTAAATAAGAGATTAGAAACGTAAATGAACCGTTCAAATGTAGCTGTATTGGACAGCCTTTTTTAATGAATGTATTAATTCATAATATTAAGAAAATCTATATTCTTGTTTATTATAATGAGAATAAATTTAATGATTCAGAGGGACCACAAAAGATCAGATAACTAGTATAAACAAAAGTATTGCATGGCACCATTACTGAATTATGTATTTAAAGTTATATTCTTTGTAATTGGGGTTTGTGGGAAATATGTTTGGGGACAGTTATGCTGACACATTTTGAGAGCAGGAATTTAGAAGAAAAGAGAATAGTAAGCACCTCTAATTCCTAAAGCACTACAGAAAATAGTCTTACTGCTTGTATCTCAGAAAGCCTATCAGGGTTCTTTTTATTGTTTTTCTCAGTGTGGTAATGTTTTAATTGCACTGGATCTCCATTTCTGGACAAGAGGATCTGCATTCTGGTCAAGTTTGTCAGGGCCATTCCTTCACCTGTTGAATAACTCTTTCTGTTTGTTGCATTTGGCTTTCATGTTGTATTCTTTGTTGCTTCCAGTGCTTTTTGATCTTCTGAGATCAATGTAGTCAATGATTAGAAGCAGTTGTGTTATAGGAAATATATTTTTCAGTGCATGTTTAAATGCTTCAGTTGTTTTTTGTTGTTGTCTCTTTTTGTCTAGTACAAGTCTTGGACTCTTTGTTTGTTTTCCTGTGTTTTCTGTCACTTTCCTGTCAAGTTGCTGTCTTTTAACAGCATCCTTCTGTATTTACTTCATCTGGCCAAAGTTTAGGGTTTGTGGTGTGTTTTTGTTGTTGGTTGTTTTTTTTTTTTATTATTCTGTTCCCTCTTTTGCATTAGCCTGAAGATGAGATTACTGAAGAAAATTGATCTTGGCATGAGAAGAGGTCAACATGTGGTCTTGAAAAAAGAGGCATTTTTTATTTATTGAAAGTCTTGCTGTTTTCAACTGTGGAAGTAAAATAAAATTAAAGACTGATGTTCTTGCTCACATTTTGATAATCCTGAAGTTTGGGGAAAATAAAACTACTTACTATGTGGGCCTTCAGATATTTTAGCAAAGACTAACAGGCTGGGATTTGTTAGTATTGTTCAGGAAGGCTGTGTTTTAACTTTTTTTCCCTCAGAGTTCATCTAAATTATCTATACATATTTTATTGATGATGTATGTTAACCATGTTACAGATACAGGCACACTCAGCTGGTTCTATATACGTCTGATTTTGGACCAAGAAGTTTTATTTGTTTTGTTAGCTCGGTGTTTTGAGACTTCAACCATGTTATTCCTACGGCCAGTTTGGATTTGGAAGTTAGAAAGTACACGGTAATAAACCTTCCCACCCTTGTGCTGATTTCAAGAAGACTAGAATCATAGAATATCCTGAGTTGAAAGGAACCCACAAGGATCATCAGAGTTCAGCTGCTGGCCCAGCTCAGGACCATCCCCAGGAGTCACACCTTGTGCCTCAGAGTATCATCCAAAAATATCTTGAACTCAGGTTTGGTGCTGTGACCACTTCCCTGGGGATCCTGTTCCAGTGCCCAGCCCTCCTCTGAGTGAAGAACCTTTTCACAATATCCAAGGCTTCATGCCAGGTTTAGGTTGGATTAGACTAACTTGGATCAATCTGTGCATCATTCCTGATACTGGTTGGCAGGTGGAGCTGCTGGTTTAGCATGAGTGCTAAACCCATGAGTGGAGAGACCATGATGAGAAGTTGCCTGCTTAGAAGTTGTATAGACTTTCTGGCATGTACTACCTTGCTCTCCTGCACTCCTGGCTATAGGAACTTAGTAGTTAGGGCCAATATGAATGTTTAGGATCAGGTTAGGTCCTATGCTGCATGTTTACGCCCTCTTGGAACTGACAGTAATACAAATACAAGGGAGTGCAAGATTCAGCTGGGATTCAACATCAAGTGTTCAGCTAGATATCTTAGCTAAAAAACTTAGGTTTACGTGCTATACCATTTCCCTTCTTTCCCTTCAGTAGTCAAATATTTTTTATTAAAGAAGCATTGTGGATCATACATTAATTTTCACACATGAAAGGTGTGTAAGAAGAAGATAGATGTATGAAGTGATTTTTAAGACAGTGTCTATATTCCTTCTTCAGATATGAGTTGCAGTTGATTTGGTTTTTTTTCTTTTTTGTTGATAATAAAATTGGTTTGCTCGTTTTTTCCCCTTATCTGTGATTTGTAGATTGGTCTCCAACTTTCAGAAGATGAATTTTCCCATGATTGATTTGGGGAATAATTAATCAAGCCTATGTTTAAATAGCAAGTTGAAGAATAAAATCTATGTGCTTTATTAACTTAGGAGTAAACAGAGGCTGTGTGCCTCTTAGAGACAGCTGTACAGTTGTCCTTGTTAACACCCTGGCCATTTTGTTTGAAGGAGCTTACCTTTCTCAGTGCTAAGTTCTTCCGGATGGGAATCTGGCTCCCCAGCTTGTTCTCAGAACCATTATACTCTTCTGGTAGAACAAGACTGACTGCAGCTTAGCTCTGTTGAAAGGTTGTGTGGACTGACAAACAGCAATATGTAAAGAAAACAAAAGATGTTAGCCAAGAAAGAGTTGTGTGTGTTGGGTTTCTTCTCGTGGTGTGTGTTGTTTTTTTTTTTCCTAAAACATGTTACTGCTTGCATTATAAAAATTACTCTTTGTTTATACTGAAGCTTCTGGGAGGTCTTCCAACATAATTGAAGCTGGTGAGCCATTAAAGATACCATTTCTTGCATGTGCTTTTTAGTTATGGGAATTAAGTATTGATGGAAAAATAAAAGCTGTAAACAAACTCAGTCTTTTTAGTTGCTTCATCCCTTTTTGTCTGTTTCTTTAGTTGTTACAATTGCTTTCAGGTAGATGTGATTTTGTTTTCTGACATAAAAATCAAGTGAAAAGCATACCTTGCACCTTGTTCCAGGAAACATCTATGTTCAGTATATCACAAGAAATCAATAATAGTGATATCATCTTCCTGGTTACTGTGCTTTAATAGTTCATGCCAATACTTACCTAAATTCTAGTTTTATGAAAGTTCAGTGGAGACTGTTACCAGTGAAGGGTGAAGGTTATCAGTGACAGGGTGAATTTAGTTTTGTATTACGGTGTCCACTATTCAGAAGTGGGTACCTCAAAAATTTTTCCTTAATGTGTGCTTTGGCAAAATACTGAGATTGTTTTTATTTTGCAATGTCCTCTAGAAACTTAAGAGTTTGCAAGTTTTTGCAGATTAAGTTTGTTCACTTGTTAACAAATGTGGACTGAAATGTGAGTGCTGCTGCCACTTAAACTGAAAATATTGTAGAGGTGCAAGAAGCTAAGAACCAAGATGATGATGCAATTATTAAATAAGTGTCATGTGTTTATATTATATTTTCTCATGTTAGTAATGATAATGTTCTCAATATTTAGGAATTCAGTTTTCCTGGATTTAATCTTTTTGTTTTTTTCTCTTTTCTCTTTCTTGCAGTAAATATAGCCCTTGCCTTAGCAGCAAATGATTCGGTAGGTAATCATCTAATTATCAGCCTTAATGTGAAATGTGTGTCATATATCAAATGGTTACTGCTGAGGGCAGTCACATACATTAAATGTATTTACTCTGACAGTTAATTTCTTTATTTGTTTTGGGTGGACTTCTGAGTTTCTGTTAATTTGTTTATATTTTATCAGTACCATTAATAACTTAGTAGATCTCATCCTTTCTCTTGGTTTGGCTGTGTCCTTTCCCTTGTGTGTTACTGAGTTCAATTCTACAAGAATGTATAGAAGTAGTAGAGGATGCTTGTGCAGGTTGGAGACACTTAACAGATAGTTAAATTCTATCAATTCAGAACACTGATTCAAAAATATAGGTCCAAAGATTTACTTTTTCTGGAGAAATTATTATAAAAATACTTTATATATAAACAGCTATGGAAAAAAAAAAGAGCTATGTATCTTCCCTAAAGCTTGGAAATACTTTTTTTTTAATGAAAAATTATCATTCCCCAGTTTGGTATTGCTCAAACTGTTACCTGGACTATAAATAGATGGTGGGAACAATTCAAGTGTAAAAACAACAGGTGTTCATTATGTCCACCTGCTGCTACAGACTGGGGGTAGTTCCATTGTGCACATTTATTGCCACACATGTATACTCAGAAGCAAGCCTCATTTCCTATATGAGGGTGTATAATGCAGGTTTTGTGCTCATACAACATTAAATAGAAAGATCCTCAACTACTTTAATCAGATAAACGTAGCATCTTTTTAATGTTGTAAAAGATGAGTAAAAGAAAACAACAGGTAGAAAGAGCGAGGTTTAGATTCAATCTGCACACTTTCTGTGGGAATTTTATATAAAGTTAAAAGAAATTTCCATAAACTCACTTAATAAGAAGAATGTTTAAAGCTGTTATATGAAATATGTACTGTTTGTGATGGCATCTGATCTTGTTATTTCACAGTTTTAATTCTGTGTTTTAAATAGGCTGTTGGAGTAATTTGATTTCAGAGAAATCTGTCATCTTGAAAGCAAAACTGCTTGAATGGTTCCTTCTAATTAACTTTAAAACATTGCATTTGCTGTAATACTTTTGTAAAACAAATGTGAGCCTGCAATGTGATCTGTTGTTGGATGGCCATTGAGTAGCTCCATGGAAACCATGGCAACTAATTGCACGTAACTTTCCGTACCAGTTTATGTGTTTTTAAGATTGTGTCTGGTACTTTTTGAACATGGAGATAAAGCACCTCTTAGTAATTCTGACATACACAAGTTTTGGGATTATGCCCTTTTTCAGGAGTTAAGCATCTGGCTTTAAACATAATAATGTGATATACCACTTCTGTAGGCCATTAAAACACTCGTGAAGCACACAAATAAGAGAGACCATAGTCTAGAATGATTGAAGAGGTTACTGCAGGAGTTATGTGGCAAATCAGAGGCTGAGAACTAATTTTAAATGAAATTGAGCCAAGAAAGTTAAGCAAAGGCAGGATGTGCCTGCCATTTGTGATGTTCCGATTGTGTGTGAAGTCGCAGGCCAGCGTCTGGGGGATGTTACTCAATGAAGAGCAGCTGAAAGTGATGAAACAGCTGTGACTTGCATGAACCGATGGTCACAAGTTAGCAAGCTGCTACCTCGGTGAAATGGTGCATTGATGTAGTCACAAGTTAGAAAATATGAAATTAAGGTGGATTTTATAAACTCAACTCTCTCTTGCTTGTTCATGCATTAATATTTTTTTTGTGTTTTTTTGTTTGTTTTTGTTTTGGGTTTTTTTTGAGATAATGATGCGTACATCATGTTTATGTTTAAACTTTGGCCTTGAAGTCACTGGTGTGTTCATTTGTGTACTCACATTGATTTCAGTTCACTAATTTTGTGAGTCAGGCTTTTGAAGTGAGTATCTCAGGCTTTTGAAGTGGATCTTGTTCCAGGCTAGGATTGTCCAGTGCTCTGAATTGTAGAGGTCATTGCAATGATCACTTTTGTTATGGCGAATGAAGTTGTAGTGGGTTGATCTTGGCTGGATTGCCCTTAAGTGCTCACCCAGCTGCTCTGTCACTACCCTTCCCAGCTGGAAAAGGGAAGAGAGAAAAAGATGGAAAATGACTCGTTGGTTGGGATAAGGCACTTTACTAAAGCAGAAAAGTAAAGCTTGTGTGCAGAAAAGCGAAGCGAAAAATAATGAGGTTTATTCTCTACTTCCCATCAGCAGCAATGTCCGGCCATGTCCTGAGAAGCAGGGCTTCAGTGACTCATAATGGTTTCTTAGCAGGCAGCCATTGGAGACAATGGATGCCCCCCTTCCTTCTCCTAAGCTTTTGTATCTGAGCTAACATCATATGATATAGAATATCCCTCTGGTTAGTTTGGGTCAGCTGGCCTACTTGTGCTCCTTCCCAGAATCTTGCCCTTGACTGGGGAAGGAACATTACATACTGATGCTGTGCTCAGCAGAAGCCAAAACACTGGTGTGTTATCACAGAATCAGCCGGGTTGGAAAGGGCCTCTGAGATCAAGTCCAACCCTTGATCCACTTCTAGCTACCAATGCAAAGCACAGCACTGTGAGGGCCACTATGGGGAAATGAACTCCAGCTCAGCCAGAGCCAATACAGAAGTAAATAAGGAGTTTCTTTCCCAGAGTCCACTGGTGCCTCCTGCTGAAGTTTATAGTGAATTTCTTTATCCTCAGACACACAGCAGTGGATGCCTTCATTTTACGTTTAATAACTACTGATTATGGATTACCTCCCCATGGTTTTTCTTCTCTTCATTGCTTTTGTAAGTTAGTCTCTTTCAGAGGAAGCAGTAATGATTATGTGAGTAAATCAGAGCTTCAGGAGCCCCCTGCAACCTATTACAGTCCTTATATCTCTTATAAGCAAAATACAGATTTATTGAAACTGATCTTGGACTTGATGTACTGCTTAAAGGAGGAAAGAATGATTCATGGAGGAAGATAGATCACCATGACAATAAAGGTCTGTGCTTCCTTCATTAGACACAGTGTGTTTGCGTTATAAATTCTATGTTTGTAACTCAACTGTTCTTTTTCTAAGATAATACAGGTCACAGACTGTTGAGAACAACTGTTTTCAGGTGAGGGTGATCTGTAAAAGATGCTTTCAGAGGAGACTGGATTAGAGTAGATTCTTGCTGTGTTCAGTGACAGCTGTGATGTCTTGTTTGATAGTCAAACTAGAAGATTAAAAGTCAAAGCATAAGGATTTTTTGTCCTCTTGATAAAAGAAAGCATCCTTCCCTCTTCTCTTGAAAGTCTACTTTCTATAGTTAAAAAAACAAAACCAAAACCCCACTGTTTCTATAGATAGACTTTTTTTTTTTCATATTGAAGCTTTTTCAGTTATTGTAGTGATTGTCTGAAATACTAGGGCATCAACAGAGGCTTGGACATTGTCATGGTCGCACGGTGTTATTGGCAGAGCCGAGATTAGAATTCGGGAGTTCCAAATCTTGCATACTGGTTTTCAGTCTGTTTGGTGTATTTTTACCTCATGGTTACAGAGTAAATAATTCAATACTGGATTTCATTTAGATGCCTAGATACTCTGTCCAAGACAGAGTAGGGGTTTTGGAGAGGTTTTCTATTTTTTCTTGTTTGATTTTAGTTTTTGATTCAAAGCCAGGGAAAACAAGCAGGACAGCCTCTTATCCCTTCCTGGTATATTAGTTTTGGTACCCTGGGTTACCTGTTGTAGATGGATTAGTTAAGAAATATATAAGCTCTTGGGCTTGTACCAAGGCCTATAAATCTATACAATGTTCTTTTTGTGTTAAGAAATAACTTAAAGTCTTACCCTTGTGTCCTGTTTTTAATTGCTCGCTTAGTTTGACAGCTGATTCTTTTCATTCTTTTGATGTATCAGCAGTCAGTTGTGCTCCCCTAGGAGCACTTGGGAAGAATTTTTGGGTTTTGTGCCAGGACGATTCATATTCAGACTAGAATGACTATTTATGAAAGCTGCCTGGCCAGAGACGATTTATTATAGTAGAAACAAGTTGAATTAATAGATGGCAGCAATAATAGGGTAGAGATTGCTTGTTTATGAACAGAGTATTTTAGTGAGCAAACACCAGCTGTGCATGACTAAGGATGGCACAAATCCAGTTGGGAGGCTGTATGCTTGTGCTGTCACTATGAGGCAAGCTCCTCAGTCAGATTTCCTTTGACTTGCCTTTTAGATGCAGGAAGATTTACATTTTTCATTATAGAATGAAATGTTTTTGTTGTGAAGGACAGAGGAGCAAGAAGTAAAACCATATGGAACAAGTTAGCATGTAAGCAGAAGAAAGTGGCTTCTGCCTGCAGTAGTGGGGACGTGTGGTTAAAGGCAGCAGTTTTCACTATTCTAGCCGAGCTCTGCGCCAAGGGATTACGGGGTCATGCAGGCTAGGACCAAAATTTGGGATGCATCAAGGGCGATTTGAGCTCGGGGAGTGGCCCCCGTTCCCAAGCAAGCCCGTGGGTTGCCGAGCAACGCGGGGATTTCGGCAGGGCCCGTCCGTGCCGGTGCCCGTGTCCGTGCCGGTGTCCGTGTCCATGTCCGTGTCCATGTCCATGTCCGTGTCCGTGTCCGTGTCCGTGCCCGTGCGGGAGGCGCGGCCGGCAGGGGGCGCGCGGGCAGCGGGAGGCCGGTCCCGGCGTGAGGGGGCGGCAGCGGGGGGGAACTGCAGCGCCATCCCTGTGGAATGGCACAACCCACTGTAGTTTTCTTTTCTTTCTGAACCAGAAAACTCGCATGGATATCTGCCCAATATACACATAGGCGAGTAAGAAGTTTCTCATGCATATATGGCAAGTTACAGCACAGAAATGACGTAGTGAGGAGCTGAGTCTTCATGGAATTCAGTATTGTGATACCAAAATTAATTTTGATTTCTTCGAAACGTGTATTTAATAAAACACACATTTTGAAGCTGCTCAAAAGCCACCCAGCTTACTTTCTTTACATTCCAGCTTTCTTCCTCCCCCCAAATATTTGGCTCCTGTAACTCAGCTATTTGTCCACAGGGTAATATTTGACTGCTGCATTCATAGATGACTTCACAATGTATATACATTTCTTGTTGGTAAGGAAAAAATCTACGTGGGAGGACAAACAAATCTAGAAGAATTAGGACAATAATAGGCTCCTTCGCTGAGCAATCGTAGTGTGAAAGCAGGTTTTGACCTGTTTTGTCTTCCTCCTATGCAGCTTTTCTAATTATTAGGGTTTGATTTCTAGGCATCTCTACCTCTGTTGCTTAGAGAATCAGCAGACTTTAATTGCTGTAGATAAGGTCTTCATGCTTGTTTCTTAATGCTATCAAGTGTCAATAAGGGTGGAGATGCTAGTTAGAATTGATTGGGATTATTTTGCAATGACAGCTTCTAGATCAGCTGAGAAAATGAGGGAATAAAGCTTTAAAAATGTTTTTCAAGTAAAACATGAGTGAAATTAAAAATATTTTAAAACATAGACATCTTAAAATGTTTTATTTAAATCAGATAACTATATACTTAATTTGAAGAAAATGTCCCCTTTTTTATTATGAAATATTGCCTGTAGAGTTAAGTACCTGCATCCTTAGTCTTCAAGTCATTGAAAGCCTAGTGCAAATATCACAGAGACTGATGCGAAAGATGGAGCATGTTTGTAGTAATTTGACATGCTGTGAAAGTGGAGAGGCATCTTGTAGAGATGGGGTAATGTTAGGGATTCCATTTTGGTAATTTCTTTTTCAGTGGTGCTATATTGAATTTTTTTTGAATGGGATACATAATGTGCAGGAAGGCCAAACAAGGCTGAATTACTGGTATCTGATTATTAAGAAGCTTGAGTAGGAGCTAATGCAGACTGCTATGGAAGGAAAAGGACTTTTAAACCAGTAGCAGACTGAGTGTTTAAAGCAAGTTTGTGTTTCTAGGATAGAGAGCGAGGAAGCTGCAGTGGTACATTTTTGGCTTTAATCCAATTTACAGCTAGGCACTTAAATATTGTGTGCAGCTGAAAGAGTTAGAGAATTAGGGATTAAAAGATGGCTATTCATTGTGTCAGTATGTCAAACGAGGAATCCATAGCCTATCCTGATTTTAAGTTCCCTTTTGTCCTGTGTGTTGCTGCTTGCAGTTTGGGATTAGCTCTAAGTCTATAATGACATTAAAAGGGTAAATTGAGAGTCCTGGTGGTGGATTAAGAGCACCAGCTTTAAAATAACTGGCACCCTCACTTAGCAAAGCTGGAATCTCTGTCTTTGGAATGGACTGCAGCTACTGAATGCTGGGAGCACTTCCAGTGTAGGAAAGCCTTCACCATATAGAAAAACGACAGCTCATTAACCTGTGCCTCTATCCCTCCCAGACTGAACACCAGGGAATTCTGGTGAGCTGCAGAGTTTACTTCAAAGTAAAATACCATCCACTAACATCCAGTGGGGATACGTATGCCTTACCAAGTATGGAAAAAGTCTCAGATAATATGAGCAAAAATGAAATTAATGCTGTCAAAGAGTCTCTGGATGCTTAGCAGTAACGTAGGCTATGTTGATTAACAGCTATTTATAGCAGCTTCTTGTGAGTTCCTTTTTTTATTCTTTTTCTTTATTCTTTTTTTTTTCCTTTCTTTCTTTCTGTTGGTATGAAGTCTTTAATCAGGTCTGTTCCTCAATAAAGCATTTGGCAACATGGAAGAAATTAATATCACCATATTCTCCTCTACACACAGAATTATGTGGGGAGGGATCCTTTGTGATATGTGAATAGAACTGGTTGCATTTGGTTGAAAATTTGTTACTGGAAAGTGTAATTGATTTCATTGTTACTATTCCCTGAAAGATGAAAAAGGGAAGCTACATAAAGAAAGTATAGGGAGAAACTAAACAGTTCTGAAGTGTCTGTTCAAATAGCTAAGAGGACGAAAGATATGGATCATTTTGTCATGAGTACGGACTTATGCCATCTGAACAAGGATTGTGTATAGTAAAACTTACCTGCCTAAGAGAACAAACATAATAGCAATTGAATATTTTCTAATCTGCATGAGGAAAAGCAAAGGAGGCAGAATTTACTGGGTTTTTTACAAGACCTTTCTCTGCCAGGACTTTGTCTAATGTGGCCTTCAACAACTTTATTTTTTTCCCCCAAAATAATTATAACTAAGTTCAGAGCTTGAAAATTGTTGGTTTAGACTACAGCTGTCTTCCAAATCTTGATCGTTTTGCTCACAAGGCAGTGGCCAGGTTCAAGGACTAAAGTGAACTTTAATTACGTTGATAATCTTGCCAGAGAAGGTAAAGGATCTTTTTAGTGAGGTTCTCTATGCCTGTATTTTGTACACTGCACAAAATGAAGCTGTGGAATTGTCATCTTTCAGGGGTATATGCAAGAATATCTTCATCTATTGACGTAGCATTTGGTTTCTTGTAAATATAGAATCTCTACCTGGTGACTGTGAAAACTTGTTTTCGTTTCTTAGTGTAGGTGAGAGAAATTTCTGAATTGCAATGAAAACTTCACTGTATTGGTACTGGGTTAAGAGCTGCAGTGATTGTATAATTTATAATACATTATGCTGAATGTTTGTCAGAAATCTTTAGAGAGGTCTAATGGGGAAATTAATATCTTGCTGAGAAGATAAATGGTAGTGAAGTAGAAAGAAGTATGTAGTCCATGATGTAAAAGCAGAAAATGAAGAGGAATTATAGTTCCTTGTCACAATCCTTTATTCTGTAAATTTTTTTTTGTGGTCTTAAGCTCACCAGTGATCAGATGAGACCATGGCAGCCAGTACCAGTGCTGCAGAAAGAGCAAATCCTAGTGGTAGTTGGCCTGTGCTAGAGAGTGTTTATCTAGAGAGGAGAGAAATCTTAAAAGCATTAGTAAGAAGGTAAGTGTGCACATTTCTGAGTTTTTAAGTATAGTTTTTGCTAACAAGAGAGTACTTTTGTGTTTTCATGTGCCGACAATATATTTAATTTTAATATTGTGTTCTCTGCCTGATGGGATTTTGATAAGGCTCTTATTCTGCATGAAGAAGACAATAATTCTGTATGTGTTAGTTTGTATATTTTTTTTCAGTGACCAGGAATTACATGATTAAATCATATAGTTACATAGTCAGTTGAATCTTGAGAATTTAAGCTGTTTAGAACTTGCAGTCATCATCATGGCTAGGCTTTGCGAATGAAGATTTGGGAAAGGCTCTGTCCACATTTGTTACAAACATGCTGGTGGCTGATGAGGCCAATATGAGATAGACAAGTCCGATTGAAAAGGCTCAACAGAAAGACTCCTTAGGTGGTATATTCTGCAAGGCACGATCCTTTCTGCATTGTCTTTTCTCCTCGAGAGTGATCCTGTGTGCGTTCTCAAAGGAAGCAGCAGCGTTATAGATGGTGTGTCTCCAGACCTCCTGATTGGAGGCCAGAGTAGACTGGTTATGGTGGTCAATATGGCCAAGGCTGAGATGTTGTTTCAGGGAGTCCTTGTATCTTTTCTTCGGGGCTCCTCTCTTGCAGCAGCCGATGGCAAGTTCACCATAAAGCAAGATCTTAGGGAGGCGATGGTCCTTCATCCTGGAGACGTGCCCTGCCCAACACAGCTGTGTTCTCAGCAACATGGCCTCAATGCTTGTGACTGCTGCTTAGAACTTGCAGTAAGGCAACAAAAATACACAGGTCTCTAGAAAGTATTTTCCAAGTGTAATTAAGTTGAAGATTGATTCAAACTTTTGTCCACAGCTGGGCAGGTGGAAGGAAAAGGACAAATGTTAACTCGAGAACAGCTGTTTTGAACTTGGTTATTGTTATGTCGTCTGGAGAGATGGAATGCTGTTTGTTTAATAGCACAGGGTAGAAACACATTTATAAGGAGAAAATGCAACCATAAGAAGATAGTGGAGTTTTATTTCCTGAATGCTTTTCCTGCAGAGTGCTGAAGGTGGCTGTAGCAGTGGTGTGTGCTCTGCTCTGAAAAACACTTAAAAGCAGGGGGAGTTCTGCGTGCTTGAATGTGCTTTATGTACTGCATTTCTATTTGTATAACTAGTATTACTTAACAAAAAAAAAGATTCAGCATCAGAATGATATGTATATGCATATGAAAATAATGTCAGAGGGCGTAAGAAGAATCTTAGAGCTTTTTTCCCCCCCTCCCTTTTTATTTTAAGTTGCCTTCTTGGTTCTGCTTGTGATCCCCTGTAATCTGTTTCTTCTGCCCAGATGTTCTTTTTTGCCTTGTCTGATATTATGCCTGTTTTTTTAGGATTTGTTTCAATGCTTTGAAAGATGTGCTTGTTTTATATGAGGTGTGGGTTATATGAGGGAAACACAATTTATTAAAATTTAATTTATTTTTTTTAATTATTGTAACATGCGTCTGGATTACATTTCAGTCAGCATGAGAAGTATCTGGTATTGGTAATTCTGATGAACGGTTTCATGTGGTAGCATCCAGGTGTGTGCATATTATTTCTTCTCTTGGGCATTTAAAACATAGTAAATGCTGGAAGAGATGATCTGGACTGTGCTGTGCCTGCCTTAAAAGATCCCTTGGTAACTGCCATAATGTATTTCCGAGATAGTTAAACCTTGAGTAAAGGGTTTTTATTGCTTAGATACTGCAAAAGCAGGGATAGCTGGGAGAAACAAACCTCAAAACCATAGCTTATTGGGCCAATGCTTTGTGTATAAGCTGCTGCTTTTAGGCAGTAAGAATTCTTACCTAACATGTTGAATTGCTTGGTGAAGAAAAAAACCCCTGCCTTAGGCTATCTTTAGTGAGGTTCTGCCAGTGATTTAAAGATTTGCCAAAGGACCTTTCTCCTATAATCTGGTAGAAAGCACCGTGCTTACAGGAACACTTGTGGTTTTGTAAACGTGAGTTGTAGAAACTCGAGGATCTGTTAATTATTCTTCTATTTGAAGACAACAGTTTTATTGAACCATATCCATGAACACAAACAGTGCATCTTGGAAACTGGCACTTTCCTTGCGTCCGAGGAAGTGTGTACATTTTTTTGAGAAACCATCAGGTTTATTGTATTTGCTTGAAACAAAGATCAGCTTTGTAATTTGGAGTAACAGCTGAATTTGGAAAGTCTTCCTAGGTAACTGAAGGATGTTTTTCTCCAGTGTGCTTGTATCTATTCAGGAAATTTTGTACACTTGTAGATACCTTCCTGCTGACTCCTAGGAATAAGTGACCTGTACTGGTGAAGACCTGATTATGTCCAGGAGGTCATAAAATGAGTCTAATTAATTTAGATCATCTTAAATCTTCAGTCCCTTTAGGCTGAAAATAAAACTGTAGTGAGTTGTGAGATCATTGTAGTCAGTCAGTGCATAGTCACAATCCATGCTGGGGGTGGGGAGAACCCTCAGAAAATTGAGGGAAAGTATGTCAGTCAAGTGTAAAACACTGTAGGTGTTCCAGCAAATATTTACTTTTGTTGGGAAGGAATTAGGTGGCACAGCCCTTAAATGATGTTTTGATGGGTTGGATTAGCTGCTAACACAGATAAAGGGACTGGGTCATGAATCTTTCTAATCTGTTAAAATAATACATTTTGTATAAGAACAAAGAAACTCTAATGCTCTGTTGATGTCTTTGAAGTCTAACATAAAAACGGGTCTTTTCAATGTTTTTGAAATCACAGCTCTCATGCAGTAGGCAAGAAGTAGAATAATTTCTTAGAGGAACTCCTGAACTTTTTTCTAGTAGTTTTCACAAGATGTTATAATGAAAAAAATGCTTAAAAAATCTAAATTAAATAATCCATATAATTACATGTGCTTTACTCTGTTTAATAAAAAGTACATTGAACAACTGAACCCAAATTTGGCTGATTTTTGTAGTAAAAACTTATTTTTCAAAGTACATAGTAGATAAAATATGTTAATGCATTTTTTTTCACATCTTAGTTGTAAAATTTAAGATACATGTGTCTTATAATAGGTAAATTTAACACTGCAAATTGTTGAGCTGTTAAGGATGTCTTCAGGATTCAATATCAACAGCTTTAAAAAAGAGAAGGAAAAAAGAAAGCAACCTCTACAGAAGAACAATGCCCAGAAACTCAAATTATTACATATAGGTTAATGGTTGGACTTGATGAGGTCTTTTACAACCTAAATGATTTTATGATTCTATGATATGTTGTACTAACAAGTGTCAGTCTTGCTTCTCAGTTGTCTAATTTCCTTATCTTAACTGAAATTCAGATTTATTTAGTAGCAGTGGTCTCAATACTCAGGTTTTTAATCCAGGTGCATTTCTCGATTAAAAAACTACAGTAAACAAACTGATTGTGATGCCACAGAACGTACTTCATGTTTAGAAGTTCCATTCAAGGGTAAAGGTGCTGTATACTTGCATTAAAAGCCTTGTTGCACTCCTCTTCTAACCAGAAACTCAATGGTTATCACTGAGCCTTTTTCTTTCTTTCTTTCCCATCAAAACTGTGATAACTAAATGGCTTAATATAAGATACCAAATTAGGAAAGCATCATCCAGAAAGTGAAGCCCACATTTTCAAACACTGACAGGGGAAGGCTGATTTGGCAGTGTTGGAAAAGCTCCTATTGCTGCCTTAACCTTTTAAACATACTTGTTTGCAATTTTGCAAAATGTTGAATACAGTTAGCTTTTTATATTAGAGAAACTTGACATTCAGCACTTTAAAGGGCTTGCTCTTTACTACTTAATTTGCAGAACTTGGTAATTCATAGTGTGTCTTGCCATCTGTAGGAAAAATAGTTTTAATTTCCACAAAATATGTATGTATATCTGTAAAAATGAATATAGAAAAAACTCTTCTAAGTCTAGACTACATAGTTGAAATAATTTTTATTTAAAGTTTATTACCTACTGTACCATATGTAGCTGAATAAACCCATTTTTAGCATACTTTTGTGTAAATATATTTGATTAAAATGTTATGCCTGCTTAATTAGCTTCAGAGACTTGCATTTCAGTAACTTCAGAATGTCTGCAAAACTTTACTCTGGCTACTTAAGTGGAAGAAAAAAATGTTTTTTATGTTTTTCACATTCCTTATGATCACTGGTGTAATTTAAATTGCATAAAATTGAATATATTTACAAACCTAATTTGTTGGGGTTTTTTTACAATAAAATTTGATACCTTTTTAAAAAAGTTAAAATATTATTTCTGTATAAATGTACGTGGAGTAGAGAGAACGTTGGTCATAATGTTTGGTAATATAAAGTCTGTGGTCTACATTATGTAAATAAGAAAATGTGCAAGTGAGGATTCTGCGTATTGAGAATCTAGATTTTATAAAGATGTCTTACCCAACTTGTAGACATTGTTATATTTCATTCTTCAACTGCAATTTAGAGAGAAAGGAAACAATGATAACTGATGTCTAAATCAAGATCCTATTTTTATTTCTACGGGCAGTTTTGAATTTTACTCAGCTAATAATTCAGAAAGGAAAACATGTTTTGACAATTCCTTTTTTTTTTTTTTGTTCCTTATACAGACAAAAGAAGTTGGTTTACTTGATGCAGACATATATGGACCTTCAATTCCAAAAATGATGAATTTAAAAGGAAACCCCGAATTAACACCAAGTAAGTGGAAGTGATTTTAATTCCTGTCTTCATTGTACAGGGATGATCATGGCCCACTCATCCACTCATTGGTGCTTCCTCGGTGTGGTACAGAAGGGGTGCAAACAGAAGACTGAGTTATTTGTTTATTTATATACAGTATTGAGATTGCTTTCAGAGCTAGCTTGTACAATTAGGAGCATATTCAGGGTCTTATTTTTTGTTAATCCACAGACTTTGGCAGTTTCATGGATTATTACTATAGACACTGGAAAGGCCATCTGGGAAAGGAAGGTTATTTAGTAGTTTTAAACTTGCTGTACAATATCCTGCAATAGATGACCTTCAATTAAAGAACAAAACCCAGTAATCTAAGAAAAAAGTAAACATTAAAAGAAATAAGAGAAGGATCATTACAGGAGCTTGTACCAAATGTCATTAAAATGATTCTGTTTGGTCTCTCTTCAACCAAACGTGCTAGGCCACTTGAGTAATTTGAAGTTGTGTGTGTGTGAACGCAGTGCAGAAGGTAAAGACATAGACAAAACTTCTACTTTTCCTTCTGCTAGGAAGAATTCTGGGGAAACATAAATTGAGGTAGGAGAGTCTTGAGAGAAATAAGGAAGATTTTTTTACTATGAATTTTGCGTTTGAAGTGCATCATGCAGTATGAACACCAAAGGGCCTATTTTGTCGTGTTCATATATCTCTTTTCGTTTTTATGTGACATTGACTTTTGTTTCTCCAATTTTTTCTCTCACTGTCTGAAATACTGATTAGATAACTTAGAACTTCTTAGTCATTTTGCTCTGTATTTTATGAATCCATACAAAATGTAAATTTTCTTATGATCATACAAATGAACTTGCCAGAAATAGAAGAACTTAAGAGTATATTTAGATATTGGGCAACTCAGTTTTGCTTCAGTGACTGTAGATATTTTGGTAAACAGCTGAAAATTCACTATGAGCTTTTGAAGCATTGTTAAAAAATGCAGAATTCAATGTAATAGAAAAAAATTGGAGGATTTTTCTGAACTGAAACTGCTGCTGTTGACTTATAAGCACTAACATTTTGATCACTAAAACATATTCTTTCCAGTTCTATGTGGAATGTACAAGTAAATATCAGGATTTAAAGAACATAATTTTTTTTTTTACCTGACAGAAAAATGAGTTTGTATCTTTCAAAAGCTTGACACATTACACAAGTCTGCTGAGAGAGACATGTAGTAATTTGGTATGAATGATAATAGGATAGAATTTGTATTTCAGGGATTTTGTTCACTTCTCTGTGCGCTTTTAACTCTTGAGTTGGTGAAAGTGCTGTCAAAGATGGTTTAATTGTGAAAATTGGAATGTGGATGGTGTAGGAAACTTAAATTGTGAACTTCAAGGATGCATTTAATGAGTGACAGTTACAATAAGCTCGCAAAGAGATGATCCATCGTAGGTGTGTGGAGATATATATATATAATATATATAAAATGTGTATATATATGTATATATAGATACACAAACGTGTATGACCCTTGTATTTTGGTATAATGAGGGCTAGTGTTATCTTCTGATTTCTTGCTATGTTTTCTAGAGTAAAACAAGCTCTGAACAAATACTGCATAGCAGTTGAGAAAGCCCAGGCAGTTCTGTGTTACTTATATGCATGAACTATGTCTACACAACAATAAGTCAATTAAAAACATTTTTAATAGCATAGCAATCAAAAAATATGTTTAATGTCTAATGTTGTCTTCATTGTGAGGCCTGGATTTGAAAATGAATGTGTAGAGTAATCCTGGGAAGTTCTGAGCGCTCCTGCAATCTTTGATTTCTATTTCTTTTCTCACACAAGCAGTTGAAAAGGGATTAGAGATGCCTGGTACAATACAAAATAAGTCCATGCAGTAACTATTACTGCTGAATAGAAATTATTATGGTTATGCTATTTCTATTTAAGTATTCAAAATGAATTAGGAGTTCTTGTTGAGCAGAGTCTGTATAAATGGAAGATACTCCGTTAATTTAATTTTGCTAGCTGTAGTACATTGGAAACTCTGCTAACATTTAATAGGCTGTCATTCAAAATACTTTAGCTAAATGGTCAGAGAAATATTGGTTAATAAGTTCACAACTGAATTTAATTAGCTAATGGAATTATCTAACTATGGAATAAATATTAACATCAACTACAATGTATACACAGGGCAATGCTAATAACACAAGTAACAATAGTATTTATTCTTTCCCGAATAATTTACTGAAAAGCTGTTTTCTGGCTTAGTGAACTGCATATTTTTTTTTTCTTTTAAATCTGCCATTTAAACTAGTTGGCAGAGAGTAAAAACTATTATATTGCCAAAAAAATATGGCCATTTTGCCAGATAAATAAGTTTCTTCAGTTAGCTTAAATGATTATGAAGGTTTTGGTGGGCAAATCTTTGACAGTTGACTGCTCTCTTAGTATTTCAAATCTCTGCTCATTTTATGATAGCTTCAGTGTCTCTTCTGTTTCTTAATAAAATGGTATATTCAAAAGATCAGTAGTGGGTGTCTGTTTTCAAAATTTAGAATGAAAAGTAATTTCTGAGAGAAGGCTACCAGTGTTTGTAGCTGGCCCCATTGAGTCTATATAATATTGGGGCAACTACAGAAATGGACACTTGCATTTTTTCACTGGGGTATGTTTACATGTCTGCTACTCTTTAGACTGTGATAGCAGACTCTTGTAAGAGAAAGTGAATATTTAAAATAGTTGTGACTGTTTAAAGATGTCTGCTGGAATATAAAGAGATTGTGGTGCATCTGTTTGAGGGTTATAAACAGAAAATTTGAGTGGAATAGTTAAATAGAAAAAATGTTATATATGTAGCATATTTATTGTGGTAATCATGAAGAAGTTTCTTGATCTTGCATAAGAGTTTAAATTTAAAGATACAGCTTGAGGTCTCCAAGTTGTCTTCATCATGTTCTACCAATGGCACTGCATCATGATTGATTCTTTCAAAAAAGTCATATTTGCTACTGACACTACTTCATGATTTGTGAGCAAGTCTTTTTTAGTCTAATAATATCCTTTATTGATTCTATTTTCAAAGAAGTCTGAACTGAAACCCTGTGTTTTTCTTTTGGTAATGTCTTATCCCAGTTTACCTGGATGGCTGAAGTGTAGAGTAGGTCCCATGTGTCATACATGGGACAAAATAGTAATTCAGAATCTTGTAATTAGTTGTGGTTTATATTTTGGAGGCTTTTCAATATATGATGAAGTAGTTGAAAGCGAGAAGACTACTTAAGTGTTAAATATTTTATTCTGATCCTTGACTGTTGCCTTCAAACCTGTAACAGTTAACCTCAACTGGTTGAATACAGCTATTGATGAGTTCATTTGTGGCAAAAATTGATGATCTTTACTTTGAAGGTAAAGGAGATGGAAGATACCCAGTTCTACAAGGAATTAGTTATAGTGCATACAGTTGTTAGCTGCTGTTTAAAAAAAAAAACCTGTAGGGGATTAATTTATTAAAATTTTATTCCTCATTATACATAAATTATACAATTAGAAAAAAAAAGGGCGAAAAAGTATAAGATAAAAATATGGTGTAGTAACTAAAGCCTCTTACTGAGAGCAGTCTTTTTGGATAAATGGCAAATCAAATTTTACCAAATACTATTCCAGTATAAATTACTGAAACACTATGACCTGAAAAAATACATTTGAAGTCCTTGAAAGTGGAGTTGTATTACTCTTCATGTTGTTAATCCTGCAGTGCAGTAATTCTAAGAGATTTGATATGGATTATTAGCAGCTATTCATTATATTATGAAGTTTACTCGTTAAGATACAAATGGTTATTTGGTTCAACTTACACAAAAATTGGAGTTAAATTGCAAAATGATTTTATTATAGGAACATGATAGATACACTTTTCATTGTACGTAAATAAACAAAAGAAATTAATCATGTTTTGGTACACTGAACACATTTACCTTTTTGCTTATTTCAGAGGAATAAATGTTTCCATTGCTCTTCTCTGCTAGAAGTAAAATTGTGAAAGACTGTAATTAAATCTGAATTTTCTCAATATTTTTATCTTGCAATTTCACTTTCATGCTTTTTTTCCTCTCTAGGTTTCTTGCAGTATTCTCCCTCTTTCCTTCTCTGCAGTACAATGGAGTGGCTTTCCAGAATAGAGAAATAAAGCACAATATATCAAAAATAGGAAAAAAAAGTGGTTTAATCCTTTCCCTATAGAGACCAGAGGCTAAAAGTGACAGTAGGAGTTTAAAAGCCAACATCTCTTTGCTTTAGTCGATAGTCCTAATCTTGTAAGTACACAGAACTTCACCTTAAAAGTGATGAAATTAGAATAAAATCACAGAAGGATGTAGGGGGAGATTCATATGAAATGCAAAAGGAAATATTTAATATACCCAGGAACACATTTTTTTTTAAAGTAGAGAATCGACAAATTTACTATAATTTTAATCTATGTCATCAGTGTCCAGTATCAGAGTTTAACCCCAACTGGCAACCAAGGCCCGTACAGCCACTCACTCACTCTCATAAGGAAACTAAAATCCACACACACAAGCAAAGCAAACCCAGGAATTCATTCACCACTTCCATGGGCAGGCAGGTGTTCAGCCATCCCCAGGAAAACAGGCCTTCATCCTGGGTAAGGTTGCTTGGGAAGACGAAATGCCATCACTCTGAACATCCCCCCTTCCTTCTTCCCCCAGCGTTATATGCTAAACACAATGCCATATAGTGTAGAGTAGTCCTTTGGTTAGTTGTAGTCATATGTCCCCGCTGTGTCCCCTCCCAGTTCCGTGAGTACCCCCAGCCTGCTTGCTGTTGGGGTGGGGTAGAAGCAGAAAAGACCTGGACTCTGTGGAAGCACTGCTCAGCAGTATCTAAAACATTCCTCTGTTATCAACACTGTTTTCAGCACAAATCCAAAACACAGCCCCATACCAGCTACTATGAAGAAAATTAACTATCTCACCCAAAATCAGCACAATTACGTATAATCCTTTGAACAGTTTTTTCTCCCGTGTCTTTTCACCTAAATTTCTTTTGGTTTTGGGTCTTGCTTACAATGTTAAACCTAGAAAGGCTGAATTGACTCAAATATATTGAGTTTCATAGTTTTGTTTTGAAAGCAATTAAAGTCTCTAGTTAACTGGAATTTTTTTTGAAGTCGGGTCTTGGATTGAAGCTAATGTGTAGTGAATGTCTGTTGCTTGGGTTCCTGCTGCTCCCTGTTCTGCACTGCTGTTGTCTGTCACCCTGTTACGTGACTGACTTGGGCTGTCCTCCTGTCACACCAGCAAGTCAGTGCTTCAGATGACATGAGCTTTCCCAGAGGTTTTGTGTGTCAGGACAGATACCTTGAGCTGAATGTTGGGTTACTCTGTTTCATTCCTTGTGGATATAATGAACTAAAAGAACCCACCCAAATTAGTCTGATAAAGCTTTTGATCCACTATAAATAATTTTTTTGGCTCCATGGGGATCTGAGAGCATTTCAAAATGTGAGTTATTTTAGCAATTGTAAGAAAGACATTTGTGATGGAAGGTAGTGTCATGATACTTAAAACTAGTCATGTGTTACTATTTTAAACCTAACAAGTCAGTGCTGCTTTAAAATGTAACAAAGATGTGACTAAATCGCGACTTGCTTTTGAAGTATAGTCTTCCAGCAAGCAATTAGTCCTTTTGCTTTTACATAGGACTGATGAAGTCATATCTGCTAAACTCTTCTGTTAATGAAAAAGCTTTTACAGAGCTTTCTTCCCTCTGCAGTCTATCAGGAGGAAAAAAAGTAGAAAACCTGCTCAGGTAATGGGACTGGTACAAATATGAGAACCAAATCTTTTGGGAAAAGCTGCATTTCATTATGTGTGTGTTTCTTGAAGTTGAACAAGGAGCATGGAATAATGCTCTTGAAGTCTCATTACTAGTTTGCTTCGGTTAAGTATTTGTGATGTGTTCATGGTTAGATAACACTGTTAGTCTGGAATGTAATGGGCAATCACAGCCTTCCTTGTGTGGAGCTCTTCAAGCTTAAAATACAAATTGCAGTATTTCTGGGGCAATCCTGCAAGTAAACTTATAATACAGTGTGAAATCAAGCTTGAAGTCTCAATTAGTCTGTCACTTACCGTAGAATATTCTGGACTTCTGGCACAAGCAGTTAAAACAAGGATTTAAAATTTGTGACTTTGACTGACCTTTTGGTGACAGCATCCTTTACCCTCTGACATAGATTGGTGTCTCTGTGTTTTATTGCAGGATACCCTGGGGCCCTGTTGCTATTCATTCCCTTTCCCTCTGCTGCATTTCTTTCCTCTTTACCACACTGAGGGTGGAATTCAGTTGTCTTTGCTTTGGAAACTAGTACTGCTAGTGGAGTATGGTGTCTGGTGTCTTGCTGCCCCTTCAGGTTTCTTCCTATGCCCTCTGCCAAATCTGCTAGCCCTGTACAGATCTCAGCTCCCTAAGGCATCCAGAGTGGCAGGGGACATCTGTATTTACATGAGTAAAGCCAACCATTTTGCTACTCTTCCTGTCCAGTGTTTCTTCCCTTTCCCCCTTCTTTCCCCTCCTTCTTTCCCACCCCTTTCTTACTTCTTTCCCTTTCCTGATACTGGAAAGCCAATATAGTCTGAAACCTTTGTGTCCTTGGCTGGAACCTGGATCCTCCCTTTACAGGATGTTGACCTTGGGAGGTGACTTTCAAAATAAACAGCAAATAAGTTCCTTATATTTGTATGTTGTGACAGCCATATGAGAATTACTATGTTGGATGTATGCTGTGTATGTTGGAGTCCTAAGTTAGATTGTGATGGTATCCTGTAGTCACTGCAGGATATGAAATTGTATACAATTAAAATCCAGATGATGCAAAATATTTTGAAATCTTATAAGTGACCATGCTGAAAACCTATTGCAGCTTGTCTGTGTGTATGGCCCACTGAGTTTGTGTCAGATAATCTGGGTTAATGTACCGGACCCCAGACTGCTCTGCAGTGTCTCTGACTGGCATGGTGACCGTGTGTTTCAGTGTGCCAGATGTCTTCTGTGTTTCAGGCAGTGAGTTGTCACCAAGATGTGAAGAGGTGGGAAATAGCAATTTGCCATGAAAGCCCAGCTAATGATGAGCTGTGCAAACAGCAGCAGAACCTGTAGCTTTTGTATAAACTATGATGAAGTATCAGCTTGCTCAAATTCTGATAAATATATGCAGAGGATGGGTTTTATTTAAATAAGGTACTGTAAAAGATGGAATACTTAAACTTATGAGCAATTCAGAAATATGCTTTTAAAGCTGCTGCTTTAAATGCTGCTAAAATGTTATTCAGAGACATAGGTATTGTGAGCAATATGTAGTGTAACTCTCTAAACCTTTTCTAATGTATGCTGTTTGTGCCTCAGTTTGCTTTTTAAAGTTTAAATTCTTTTAGATGTATTTGGGAGTTTCAAGTGAAAATGTGTAACTTCAGCAATGTACCTAAATTGTTTAGATCACCTAAATGTTTATTGTCCATTGCATGCTTTCCAACAATGGAAATGCTTCAAGTGGAGCTGTGGCTCTGTTAGAGTATCTGACCTAGGGGAACACCGCATAGGTCTCCAGATCCATGGGATTCTTGAATAATCTTGATTCCATCATCTGTAAATGAGATAATAATTTGCCATCTTAGAAGCGTGTTGTTAGGTAAAAATGTTCATTTTAGGTGCATGAGTGTGACAGAAACAGGGCTTGTATAAAAATTAAGAATCAGGAAACAGTCACATTCAGAGCGTAGCCTGGAGCTTGCAGTAGTGTCTGTGCTCGCAAAACTTCTGTTGGTAGTGTCTTTGGAAACATTTGGAAATGTGCATGCAATGAGGATGTTTTTAACTGGAAAATAGTACAAATGTTCTACTTTTTCATAGATTTAGCTATTGAAGCTAGAAGAACTTAAAAGCAGCAACTTTGCTACTTAATGACCAAAATCCAGTTAGGACAGACAGGTGACTTTGAATATTAATATTTATTGAAGACAAAGATTAAATAAAATAATTACTAGAAAGAATTCTAGAAAGTTTCTGATCTTGCATTATAGTGGCAAGTTCCAAAAATAGCTTTAACAGGGAGGAAAATCTGGGCTTCTAGTGTTCTCCTCTCATGTTTGGATGTTTTTTTGGTCTTTGAAGTGGTAAAAAAATCCCAACCTACCCTGTAGTTCAGACACTTGAAAACTCAAAGCAGCTCCTCTGCATTAGTGCTCATTGAGTCAGTGAGCTCAAAATACGTTTGCTAGGATGTTACATGATCTACTATGTTAATATTTAATAATTATAATATACCTTTGCTTTTCTTAAACAGTATAATGCCTCCTAAGGAGGAGTATTCTGGAATAATTATCTTTACCTGCTTTATAAGACTAAATGTAAGCTTTTGCTTGCTCTAATGTATCCATCAACAGACCTCTTCTGAAACTAAGCCAAGAATCGAAGTGGCTCCTTGTAGCTTAACCCTGATGTGCAGCCGAGCACTTGGTAGCTGCTGGCTCACTTTGCCTGAGAGTGATGGGGAGAGAACTGGAAGGGTAAAACCTAGAAAACTTGTGGGTTGAGATAAAGACAGTTTAATAGGAAAAGCAAAAGCCACACATGCACAAGCAAAGCAAAACAAGGAATCAATTCACTACTTCCTATGAGCAGGCAGGTGTTCAACCATCCCCAGGAAAGCAGGGCAGGTGTTCAGCCATCCCCAGGAAAGCAGGGCAGGTGTTCAGCCATCCCCAGGAAAGCAGGGCTCCGTCATGTGTAACTTACTTGGAGACAAACTCTGTAATTCTGAATGTCCCCCTATGTATTTCTTCTTTCCCCAGCTTTATAAGCTGAGCATGATGCCATGTGATATGGAATATCCCTTTGGTCAGTTGGGATCTTATGTTCTGGCTGTGTCCTGTCCCCAGTTCCTTGTGCACTCCCAGCCTATTCACTAGTGGGGTGGTGTGAGAAACAAAAGGTTTTGACACTGTGCAAGCACTGCTTAGCAATAACTAAAATATCTCTATGTTATTGTCACTGTTTTCATCACAAATCCAAAACATATCACCATGCAAGCTAATATGAAGAAATTTAATTATCCGAGCCAAAATTATATATATATATAGCTCTGTACAGACTTTCTGTGCTGTACTAATCCATGGCCACCATTGAACAGCTATGTCAGCCTTTTCAGAGAAGGAGTGGAGTAACTCAGTTACCTTGGCAGGATAGTCTGCAAGGCTTGATGTTTTTTGGGAGGGAAAAAAAGCTTAGTAAAAAATAATTCCAAAATGCAGAAGATCCATCTTCATTACATCAATGTCATTCTTCCCCATATGAGTAACAATCCAGCCTTCAGACCAGTCCTAGAGATCTTCTAATCAGCAATCTGCTGTAATGTTGTTACAGATTTGCATGTCTGCCTCTTCTAGTGCCTTACTTTTATTCTATCAGAAAAGGCATTTATTGATATGTCCTTGGTGCTCTGTTGATCTTACTGATCTGATTTTGTATGTTCAGAGAAAACACAGCATCCTTTTATTTAGGGCCATCAAGCTTACTGGAAAATTGTAAATAAGGCTATTTCATTGATCTCTTGGCATAGGTGGCACAGTATTGCTGTGTGTTGTGATTTTAAGAAATCTGTTTCGTTGTGTGTTGACTTTTTGGAGCTGTATGGAAGGCCTCTGATAACAGAGAATCATACTCTCAAAGCAGTGGGAATTTGAGATGTTACTGAGATCTCATTAAGCTAAATCTTCTTTACGTGTTATGTTTTAGAAGATCTTCACCAGTCCCAGGGCGAAGGAGAGGGAAGGCCTGTTGCTTTTGATGAGACAAGGGTGATTACCAGAGCCCACTGAAGCACTTGAGAGTTGAGATAGATAGATTTAACAACAGAGGCCCCTTTGGTTGCTCTGTAGATCAGTGTTTGTCTACTCACAGCAACTCTCCTGTTTTACCCACCAAAGTGAAGGCAAGGGAGATCTCTGAACGTGTGTGAGATTAGGCTGTGTACGTAGTTTCTCTGCAGAAGAAATGGTCCATGCAGGTAGTGGATGTTGAGATGTTAGCCTCTTGATATTTGACTGACATAGTGCAGAGCAGTATTTTGATACAGTTTCCAGAATAAATGTATCTTTTCCATTCATCTTACTCTCCCGTTCCTGGTCCTCATGTGCTGAACATCAAAAATTGGCCTCTCCTTTTTGTTTTCATTTGTTTTACCTTAAAGTTGTCCCTATTTCATGGTAAAAAAATGGATACTGTGAATCTGCAATGATATATACTCTTGCAGATACGTTTTTCCTCATACTTTTTTTAGTACCCTCTCAGATAAATACGTAGTCATTTCTGTCAATATTTCTAACTTGTGGCGATGTGTATGTTCTTTATAAGGACACCAAAGCAGTGCCTAGAGAGGGCTCTAGGCTGAAGTTCAGATGTAATCAACCTCTTCATAATAAAACTGTCCTACTGCAGGGGAAGAAGTAAGACTGTGGTTCCTAGAAATTTGGTTAGACAGCATAATGCCACCAAAAGAAACCCTGACAAAACACTGAAGAGCTGCACCAAGAAGAGCTCTATGCACTGGTACAGTGTATCAGTCCAAGCCAGTCTCTTTTCCAGTAATAGTTCCATACTCATTTCTGAATGCAGTAGTCATGCAAGTGGTTTGTTTAGCTTCCTATTTTGTTCTTTTTGATTTGTAAATCAAAACATCCAATTTATTTTCAACTGTATTGCTACAAAATTACATGTCTTGAATGCCCACTTACTTGATTGCCTGAAAACTTTCATCTGTAGAGTTTAGCTGTTTAATTTGCGTGCTTTTGGTTGATTTTTTTTTTGAATTTCGAGTTCAGTTTTGAATGTACTGCATTACATTCACATTGTTTTTATTTTAGTCTATCTGTTTTGCTTTGGGTGCATAAAAGGTTTCTGTCAAAATAATATATTTTTTATTGCTTAAAGTATTCTTTCTGTTTTCTGCTGGTTCCTGTCTGAACATGCTCTTAAAAGACATCAGCTAGACCAAAGAAAATTCCTTTTGTTCTTTTGTATGTGTGTGTGTGCCATTTTGAGATAAGGTGTGGAATTAGGTGGCAGAGACTATAAAGAGGAGTTTTGGCTTTTGCAATGTTTTGTTTTGAATGCTCTCTCCTTTTGTTAATTTCTGCTTGCTTACCCCTTTACCAGCAGTACAATTACAGCATTTCCTCCCCTATTTTTATTCTTGACACCTGAGAGCATAGGAATATGAAGCATGACAAGGACATTACCTCTGCAGTATTCAAATAAGCATCTTTTGTCCTACAGAAATTTTAGAAGTCTGCAGACTACTACCAGCCTGAAGAAATCCAGGACTTCTTTCCTTGAGCTGCTGACAATGTGTAATTTAGGGGTGTCTTTATTTAGTACCTCTGCTCTGGGTTCCAAACCAGCCTTAACAGAAGGAGATAAATTCCCAAAACTCTAGTGTGTTAATGGGAATGTTCTTCTGATTCATGAGATTGATGAATAACAGTTTAAAAAAAATATTTAAAATCCCATCATGTCGTAGGACTTTGGTTTTGTTCTGATATAAATGACTCAGTTTAGTGAAGTATTGCAGAAGTAGAAGGCTGCTTAATAGGGAATTTATGCTTCACAGCATGGGGATTTCATGAAAATAGATCAAGTTGGTTTTGGCAGCACAAAGTGACATTATATTATGGGCAAATAAATTGTTATTTTGGCAAAAGATGAATGGTATCAGTAAAATGTAACAACCTAATTAAAAGTGAGGTCAAATTCCTGTATAGGATAGGTAAATGTATACTGAAGGGATGAGAGGGAAAAATAGACAACTGTTTAAGAAGAGAGGAAAAACTGCTCTTAAAAGATTAAAAAAAAGCATAGGCATATTTCTTTAAAAAAAACCCCAAAACCCACAAAACCAACTCCCCTTCAAAAAAAAACCAAACCCTTGTTTGCTTCTGTTTTAGAAAATCTAATGAGGCCCCTTAAGAACTATGGAATCGCATGGTGAGCATATGTTTTAATTTAAATCAAGCTTCTTTTCAGATGTATTTGATATTGTGCTGGAAAGCTTAAGTTTTTGCATTGTTGTTTCAGCATGTCTATGGGTTTCTTGATAGAAGAGACTGCTCCAGTTGTGTGGAGAGGGCTCATGGTAATGTCAGCTGTTGAAAAATTGTTGAGACAGGTAAGGACTTAGGTACATATTTATGTTTCAAACTAATCAGTTATTTTAAAATATATTTAACTGATACATGAGTGTCCATGACATTATTTCATATGTTAGTGGGGAGCATTTTCGTATCTTGGTCTTCATAAATTCTTAAGAATTTACTCTTAACTTCTGGTAACAGGGAAAGTTCATACTTTTGCATTTACCTATCTCCTTCAAATAGAGCTGTTGTTACATGCATTTGATGAGTGAATTGCCCCAATTTGCCTGCCTTCTCATTCCTTTTTATGTTTCTTTATGCATGAAAAAAAAGGCATTTTGAAGTTGCCTAAGGATTTGAATGTATAGGTATCTATTCATATCTACAACTGTATTCCCTTATGTGCTTGTTAATTCACCAGCACTAAGAATTCCTAGATGGCATTTGACATGTGACAAGTACAGGAAAATGCAGATAGATTGTTAGTTAATAAGTTTCCTGGCATGTAGAAGCAGGGTGGCTTTTTTATTTTTTTGACAGATTTTTTTTTCTTTTATTGTGAATAGATCTGTGAAGTGTTAATGAGACAAACAGCTGAAAAAATGCATTAAAGTTGTGTGTTTAGACTTTGAAGTGACCCAAATTGTCCACAGCTGACATCCATTTTAGGGATCTAATGTCTACAGCTTGGAGATCACAAGGTTTCTGTATGTCTTCTTTAAATGCCTCAAAATCTTAATGTTCCTTTAACAACTGAAAAGAATATTTTTTCAGCCTTTTTCCATTTTTACAGAATTGTCCTCTAACATGGATTTTAGAATAGTGGCACTCATTGCTCTAGTCAGAAAAGCCAAAATTTTGGGAGGAACATCTTTGTCTAGAATTGACCTCTAAAAGTAAGGGGTATGATGGCAACAGCTGTGGAAGGCTGTTGTGACCTCTTTGTGTGTTGCATTGCACTGGCCAGGCTCACAAAACCAGAATGTAAAGCCTTGAAGGCAGAGCTAAAGTTGGCACCTGCTGTATTGGTGTGCTCCGCCCTGGGAGACTGAAGGCTGGCAGGCACTCCAGTAGCCTTACTTCAGTCAGTGGGATCCCCAGATGGGAAGCCTGTGCCATCATTCTTGTGGAGGGTGTGGACGATGCCCTGTAATGAGTTTGTTGCTCCCTAGCAACCAGTGATGCAGATACGTGCTGTCTGACCGTGCTGTGGGAACCAGACGGGTCCATTTATGCTCAGGGCATCGCTGATTTGCCTGAGAGTGGAACCTCAGTTCCACTGGAGTTCTGAAAGAAGAAGGCTTTACAGCTAAATTTCTTCCCACGTGCATTTTGCTTCTGCATGATAACCAGGATAGTCTTAAATTTGTGCTGGAAAAAGTTGTTTGAATCTACTTCTTCAAAGAAAGAAGCTTACAGATCAGGGGGAAATGCAGAAGGTCTATCAGATGTACAGATGGTTTTTAGAAAAGAAATAATGCATTTTCCAGACTGAGACATGCTATTTTATTTTTAAAGCTGTACTCTCCCTTCTGACGTAGCTACTAGTCAGTCTCAAGAAGAGGTTAACCGTAGGACCAATAGTTTTATAACCTTGGACACCTAACCAAGAGGGAACAACAGCATGTGATGATGCTTTTAAAGATACTGTCATTCCATTTTATATTAGTAGTTTTGTGATTTGTTGGGGACTTTGAAAATTTTTCTTGTTTGCTTTTTATCTGTTCTGGTTGGTCTTAGCTATTAACTTTTGTTTGACTGGATAAAGTTGCTTCTAAGAGTAAAATACTTCGACTTGTATTTAACTTTCTAAAACCATATTTTTAAGAAATAGCTGCTTTGTCTCATTAGCTGCATAGAAACCATTTAAATTAGCTCCCTAATCTAGATTTGTAGGATAATATATGTGTAAGGGGCCCCTGTGCATTCAGACAAGCTGATAAAATATTAAGTTCTTAAAATAATTAATTCAGCCAGATAGAAAACACAGAGGTTCCCAGACTTCCATGTTAGAATAATACTTGGTATTTTATAATTGTTTTTTTTTTGTTAGGTGATGGAGAGGTTTTTTATTTGTTTTAAGAGCATCAAGACTATGTGTTCACTCTGTAAATAACTTTGGATGCTTGTTTGATTTTTTCCATATGAAAAAATCGGTTTTCCACAGTTTATCATGCTTCAGATACGGCAATAAAGCATTTGAAGTTCTCAGCTTCCAAATTCATTTGGAAGGACTTGTTGACTCATAATTGATCTGTGCCTGTAATGAGTATTTAAATGCTTTTCTTTTACTTGGAAGCTATTTGAATTTCTGGAATTCTTACTTTGGAAAATATATTTGTTCAATATATATGTTATACTTTCTTATATACTTACTACATGTAACCTCACTCTTTGTAATACATGTATATCTGTCTCTCTTTGGTGTGTGAATGGCTTTTCAGCATAGTCTAGAGTCCAACCTCATTATTGTCTCTTGTTGCTTCTACTTTAAGTGATTAACCTTAGGCTAAGTACAGTAAAGATTGAATTTTTTTGAGTCACCTAAAGCCTGTACTTGAACAGTAATGTGTCTGAAAAGCTCTGTTGAAATAAGTATCAAGTAGACAGCTAAGAGTCTTAGAAATATAAAGACTATTAAAGAAAAAAAAAAAGACAAGAAGGCAAGCAAAACTTGTTCTCTGATTTGAACTGTTTTTGTGACAAGGATTTCAAATAGTCATTACCACTGTCCCATACAGTCTGTATGGTAAGTTTTCTAGTACCATTCTCATTTTTTTCTGAGGACATCTTGACAGGTCAGTGGCAAAGGAGCAATTGGAAGGGTGCAGGCATAATCCTGCTGTATGCCTTGCAGTATATTGTGGCAATTATTCTGCCAAGAGGTCGGGAGAGAGGAAGTGAGCAGACTGTGGGTTGTGAGATCTGGGATGTTTCAAGAGCCTCTCTGAGAAAGCTGCCATAAAAGCAACAGTCGAGTGAATGGCACAGTAAAAATTTATGTGTAAAGATTTGGGATTAAATTAACTTGGAAACAGTAGTAGTATTTAATTTTGGAGAGCAAAGACTATGGAGGCTGTATTATTTTGAGTTTTTGATCAGTCTGAAGTGACTGATCTCTATAGAGGAAATTACAGATGTTCAATACTGGTTTTGTTTGACATATTAGTAAATTTTTATGTGCAGTTGCTACTGAGAAGTGTATATGTAGTTACTGGCATTCTTCTTTCCACCATTTAAATTGGAAAGGTTGCATATGTGGATTTGGGGACAAATTTTCTTTAAATGTGGTTTATTTAGCTATATGTTAATGCTGCACATGGGAAGATAAAAATGGATAAGGTATTGAGAGCAAGTGTATTTATACTCGGTAAAATAGCTACAATTGACTGTTTTACTGGGCGTGTTCTATGCAGCATAATGTTCTGTATATGGTGTCTGTACACATCAGTCTGATCTCGTTTGGCATGTGTGTTCATAACTGTGTTAAATCTTATAAATTTTTCATCCTGTAAATTTGCACAGTTTTGCACCATCTTACATGTCTGTGTGTGTAAATACATTTTTTTACAAACAGAACAATGGAAAAACTAGGGGGAAAGCTTTCCAAATGAAGAGGAATAATGTGTATTTGATTTGGAAGAAATACACAACAGAACATTTTCAGTAAAGCAGTTAGATACTACACGCTGAGCCATTTGCCTGATTGATTAGTATGGTTTGCTAAGAGTTGTCCTTCGGCTTCTGTTTGTGCCCATGTACTGTCTTTTTTGTCTCACATTTTTGGGACATCATTCTGTGTATACAGTGTTCAGCACTGTAGTGAGTTATCACTTGTCGAGAGATGCACAGACATACAAAGACTTAGATTTACTTCCAAGACACAGATTTACTTCCAAGTAAATCTAAACATTTTCCTTTGATACTTTTTTATATTGATAAAATGAATTTATTATACCTTTTCTCTACTGAGCACGATAACTGTTGTGTTTCAGGTTCTCAAAGTGTGTGTGTATGTGTGTGTGAGTGACATATATCTGTTAAAAATGCCTGAGATCAGTGTAAACTACCAGTGGCATTCACCACAGCTGATATTCATCAGAAATTAAAATCTGTTTTGCAGATACATACACAATTGCTTAACTTCTGATGGCACACGCTACCTTGCATATATATTCTCCAGCAAAGAGCCATCAAGGTGATAAGGGGGAGTGAAGCATGTAATGCATAGAGAGACACTGAGAATTAGGGTTTTTTTTGGTTTTGAGGCAGTTAAAGGGAGATACAAACTGCTGTCTTAAACTACCAAATGGATATGTACAGAGGAGGTGATGATAGATTCTTCCTGGACATGCACAGTAATAGCACAAGAGGTAATGAATGTAAGTTGCAATATGTAGTAAGAAATGTGGCAGTCTTGGAAGTCCTAGGAGGTTCCAAGCAAATTAGCTTGGATAGCATGTCATTGCAGCTGGTGGGCGAGCCTACTAGGGGTGGGGCCCTGCTAAACATGCTGTTTACAAACAGATATGTTGGTCCAAGGCTGTCTGGGGTACAGTGACAATGAAATGATAGTTTTCAATACTCAGTTGAACAGGAAGGGGCATCAACAAGTGTACCGACTTTCAGGGGCAGACTTTGGCCTATTCAGTATCCAGTTTGCAGCCAGTCACTAGTGGTGTCCCGCAGGGACAAAGTCTTGTTTAATACCTTCACTGATGATCTAGATGAGGGGATTGAGTCCACCATTAGCAAACTGGCAGATGACACCAACAGGAGGAGTGTTGATCTGCTGGAGGGTGGGAGGGCTCTGCAGAGGGACTCGAACAGGTTGGATAGATGGGCTGAATCCGACAGTATGAGGTTCAACAAGACCAAGGGCCTGCACTTTGGCCACAACAAGCCCATGGAGCACTACAGGTTGGGGACAGAGTGGCTGCAGAGCAGCCAGGAAGAAAGGGACCTGGGGATACTGATTGACAGCAGGCTGAACATGAGCCAGCAGTGTGCCCAGGTCGCCAAGAAGGTGTTTAAGAAAAGACTGGATGTGGCATCTAGTGCCATAGTCTAGTTGACAAGGTGGTATTAGGTTCTAGGATGGACTCAATGATCTCAGAGGTCTTTTCCAACCTAACTGAGTTGATTCTAGTTGGTTTTTCCTCCGTAGCGTTTCTGGTCTCTTTAGACTGTAGAAGCGCTGATCAGATCTCTGTAGGCAGAGACAGAAAAGTCAAATAAGCCTTATCTCTTGAATAAGCATCCTTAGTATGAACTATGAAAAAAAAAATAATTTTTTGTTTTCCTATCATACCTCTTGTTTTTATGGAAGTACCTTGATCTAGGAGAGGTTTAAAGCATGCAGTGATGTGCTCTCAGGCATTTTAGAATTGAGTAGCCATGCCATAAAGAAGGTTTTGCTGGAGCCTTCTGGCAATTTTTTTGCATTGACTTTAGTACTTTACTGCCTAGGATACAGACCTTTGTGAAACTCAGTTTTAAGACATCTGTCTGTCCTCTGTAGTGCGTGGAGAATGATAGGTTGATTTTTTTTATTTCTTTTTTTTTTTTTAAATCTTGCTATTAGTGTCAGCCCTGCATAATTTACAGTCTGAACTGGACTAAGAAAAATTCGAAGATGGCAGAGAAAAGCACCTTAAAGTAACAAGATGCATGTGTAGAATAATTTTGATAACCAATTTTTTAGAAGAAAGACAAGCAGGAATGATTTCAGGAGTGGACTCCAGAGACATGAATTTGAAAGCTAGCATGTTTTTAAGTGTTTGCTAAACAGGAGTACTGGTGATACTTACTTACATGGAAGATTTCAAAATAGAGAGAGACCTAATGCCATTCTTTTATTCTTTTCCACTAATAAAGGAGTCTGTTTATTCTTTCTAGCTGCTGTAGATTAGATGCAGAAGGGGACATCGGTATTGCTGCACTGAATATTGCAGTGCGTAAGAGGCAGGTACCCTTCCTTGCAGGAATGGAAAGTTAAACCAAAGCCTAGGCTGGAGCTACTACATACCTGGAGTGCTGGGAATACATCACTTGTCGTTTCCAGTGGTACTGTCTGAGGGATTATTTTTCTCTCCTGGATTGACCTTCATACTCTTTGACAGTGTCTTAAAATAATAGGTGCAAGCCTTGGATTTTAAAGATAGCAAAAACTTGTTATCCTTCAGATCCATTCTTGAGCAAATTGGCAGAAAGTTCCAATTGTACTGTGTTTTGTCACTTACATGTTAAATGTCAAAGATGAAAGCATTGTAAGTGTGGGCAAAAAACTGTGTCTCAGTAGTATAAAATGAATGAGACTGTATTAGTGGATGAGAGGGAGTAGCAAAATGGGATTTAGCTGAGAATGGCACGTATTGGATCAGGAGGAAGACAACAGTAACAAGTTGATGGCTCTGATTTTTTGTACCTATATTTTAAATGAATTGAAAGGATGCCCAGAATAGTAATAGTGAATCAATGCTGCAAATTATTCTTATTGTAAATGTAAAGAGCAAGGGAAGAAAGCGCTCTGCAGTGAAGCCAGATGATTATTTTTTTTTTTTTATGGATTTTAGCACTTTTTGGTTTAGGAAGGGTGCTCTGTCAAGAGATTATTATTGAAGGCATTTAACTTGCCAAATTAATTATGGTACTAAATTCTCAAGACAGGAAAGTAGTGAGATGCTGCAGTGGGAAATTGTAGCAAAGGGGATCAGAAACATGAATAACTCTCAGTGTTTTTCAAACTTTTGTAATCTTTTAATCTTTTAGCACACATTTAAGAGTCTGTGGACACTCATTTCTGTATCCACAGAGTATATGTACCAGAAGTCTATATACTTAATGCTGATTAATATTTTCTGCTTTTTCTATATTTTGTGTTTTGGCAACATGTTCCATCTTAGGATATTTACTAATTTCAAAATTGACATGTGTTTCACAATATTCATGTATTTACCCAATCTGCAAGTAATTGAGGCAGATAGTCAGTAGCAGGTTATTTACAGTTTGCATTTCATTGAGCTAAACAAAACTGTGCTTATATTATAAACTACAAAGCTGTGTTTATATTTGCAGTGCATAATTCTGAAATACAGTAGTCTCACCAGGTGTCACACAGTGAAAAATTTGCCAGCGTTTCAGCAATTACAGAAATATTTCTTCTGTTTATTTCATCTGTTATGAGTTGCCTTAACTTGAGAGGGACATAGAGCTTGTTAGTTCAGGCTAAAGTCTGCCACCTTACAGTTAGGGGGAAAAAAAAAGAAAAAGTTGAGACATTGCTGTTCTTCAGAACAATAAGAGCAGTTGCATCTTAGGGAGTTGGAATGCTTTTCCATTTTTATTTTTGTGATCCAAAGTACAAGAATGAAAAGATCAGACATTTCATCCCTACACCTAAGTATGATGTATTTGTTCCGTTTAGAAAGATCAAGATGTGCTAGCGGAGATATTTTGAAAAGAGGAAAAACACTGAACTTTCAATGCTAAAATTGCACTTTAATATGTTACTAAGATTGCATCTACTGCTGGCAGATGGTAAACAATAACTATGAATACTTGTGAGATTTTTTTTTCTGAGGTTTTTAATAAGCTTTCATTTAAAACAAGGAAGGTCAGTTTTCATCCCTTGTTTTATCGGTGAAATTAAGGAAACTGTTTCAAGAGCAAGATAAGCAGAGGACCTACTCACACCTTATAAAAGAATGTTTTAAAAGTTCTTATACTCGTTTTTTGTTATATTTATTTTGCTAAGACTAAAGGACAAATAATTAGTTTCTTCTCCTTCAGAACTCGCTGAAATCAATGGAAATCTTGACACTAATTTCTACACCATGCTTCAACTGCCATGTTGGTGTTTAGAAAAGCCTATTACAGGAATTCGTATAATCATCACTAATTTGCTCAAGTGCTAATAATCACCTGGAAAGGTCCTGTCTGTCCAGAGAGAGCTGCCTTAACCAGTCCCAATCACCATGTATGTGTTTAAAGGATATGATTGTACTTTCTGGAGATAAGAAACTAAACATTGATGCAGAGATGTACTGCAACCAGATGTGTGGGAGATGATAGGAAGCTCCTTCTTTCCACCCCTCTGCCCTCCAGTTAGAGTACTCCTATTGTCACCCTTTGGCTTGAGTGTTCCTGTGTGTTTTGAGGTGGCTGTGACTGAACTGATATGGGCTTGATTCTTTTTGTTTCCAGCTGAAAAGCTACAGAACCTGTTCTCTTGTCTTTCTCCCCTTAATGAAGCGGGATCCGTACAGATCCCTGTTGCTTTACTGGCTTGCATTAGCAGCTGATACGAAAAGGGCTTATAGTCTCTGAAAGGAATTGACAATCATAGAAAGAAGTGTTAGGAAAGCCAGAAGAATACAAACCCATTACCCAACATCTTACTGCTGTACTGGAAGCGTTTGCAGTAAATGTATTTTAACTGTCTTTGAGGATTAAAAAAAAGGCAAAAAAAAGCACCTAAGAACATTGTGAGAATGTATTTACAGCAAACATTTCTTGGACTGGTTCCTCAGCTGTCATGACTGTGACTGTGCAGTTACTGCTGCTGTGGGAACAGGCTGCGAGTGTGTTTTCTTTACTCTGCTTCCTGTCTCATCTCTCAAACAGATTACACAGGTATGCATGTGTATACCCTCCTTTGGATAAAACAAAAATACAAAACATGCAGCTGTTTTGCTGGGTTCATTGACTAGACAGGAAGAAATGGCAGAGAGCTCATGGTGTCTCAAAATGGCTGTGCTGAGGCTAGATTTTTTTTTCTTTTTATTCTTTTCTCTTGTTTCTTTTCTTTTTTCCCCTTGAGGTTTTAAAGGAAACAGTTTTGAGGTTTAAGGTTTTTTTGCAACAAAGACTTGAATTTTGTGCCTAAATGGCATCCAACTTCATTCTTAGAAAGAGGTAGTGGTTTAAGCATGATCTGAAGTGTTTGTTAAACAGGAATACTGGTGGTAGAGGAACTAGGAAAAGAGCAGGCACTGCTTGTTTTCTTTTCTAAATGAAACTTCCATTATTTATGTGAACTTTTTCAAAAAATAGAAGACATCTAATGCCACTTTCTTACTTTCTCTGTTCTTCTCCAATAATAAGGGTGTTGTAGGTTAGATGCAAAAAGGGATGGAGCATTGCTCTGCTGTGCCTAAGAGGTAGGTGCCCTGCCTGCAGGAATGAAAAGTTGAACCAAAGCCCAGCCTGGAGCCACTACATACCTTGTGTGGTAAGAATACATCACTTATCATTCCCAGTGGTACTGGGGGGTTACTTTGCTCTCCTGGAGGTACCTTCAGGCTCTTTGGCAGTGCCTTAGCGGATAGGTGCTGTATCTTGGAATGCTGAAGTTTAGAGCTTAGAGTGGAATAAGTGGATATTAGTGGTGTAAGTCAATGGTGGTTCACTAACTGGAGGTAAACAGTACTGAAGATGTAGGAGGGCTATTAGGAAAATCCTATGGGCTGCGTCTCACTTTTTCTCTGTCCTGAATCTCAGCACCTAAACGTGACCTTATTGGACAGCTGTGTGGAGTGGAGATTAAAGTCGAAATTGAGCATCTTCTGTTACTTTCTTTCTTTCAGTTGAACTTCACAGGCTTTTTCTCTCTTCACAGTAGCAGTCGTGGAAGCCTGGACATGGGGGCTGAAAGTTTGGTACTTTCTCAGTTTGGCATTTAAGGCTGTATTACCTGCTGCCCAGGAGAGTGCCCTGAAATCACATACAGCAGTCAGAACCTGAACCAGAACTACAGCTGGTGATACAAGATTCTTGGGGCCAGAACTAGAGACGTGAAGGGGGGACATGATCAGATCTATGAGGAAATTCAGTTAATCTGAAGTTTTAGCTTTCCAGGTGAACACCTGACCTACAGGCCTTATGTAGGGTCCTGATTACTTCTGTGACTTTTGCATTCTTGCTTACATGGTTACCACTTGCTTGGGAAATTAAAACTCACATCTTGCTATTCATAGAAAGGTTCTCTCGTATGTCTAATTATGATATTAAATAGCAGCAATTAGAAGAACAGAACCACAGGCTTTGTGATTTTGTTTTTGGTTTAAGTCTTTTGTTTTTTTGATGGCCACAAGTGCTAACCTTTGTGTTGAATTTAGTGTTACCAGTGGCAGGTGCATTTAGAGCATGCCTGCTAAATTGGGCTTGTACGACTTGCTCTTTTCTCAGAAATGTGTGTGGATCCCAAATGGGTTGAAATTTTCTGCTCAATGGAGATTGAGCAGAAAGGATTGCTTCTGAGTGTGCAGATGGAGCTCACCAAAGCTGCTTTTTGGGCATGTTTTTTTCCTATTTTTCAGCCTTTCTTTTTCATCTTTTTGATCAAAACAAAAGTGGAACCTCTCCATCTCTGAACGTTGATTGAACATTGATATATTGTTTACCATTGCACACTAATTTTGCATACTGTATAACAATCAGTATAATTGTATAAACAGCTTTTAAAGTTAATATTGAATTTATATATAAAACTGATTGCACAGAGTTGTTTTTTTTCTTTTTAATAATCCAGCTTGCATTCTGACTGCTGGAAGCTGACAGATTGATCCTTCACTGAAACTATCCTCCCATGTCTCTTTGGCTCCTAGAAAATAACTGCAGATATCCAAGAATAGCAGCAGGGTTTGTACCAGTATTCTTTGTAGAAAGTGATTATTTCTCACATCCCAAGTGATTGACACAAATGTAAAGTAATTGTGCTTAAGGTACCAGAGATTGGTGTCGTGGGTTTTTACCCCCCCTCCCCCTCTCTAACAAAGGAAAAACCTTCCTTTTTTGTACTACTTATGAAGCTGCAGAAGATGTTTCTCCTCTTAGTGTGTTTTGCTCCATCAGTAGTATCTTTTAAAAGAAGGATTATGTTCTAGCAGAATGCTGTTGTTGGAATACAGTTCTTACTATGCAGCTAAAGTGGATACTCATTTAAAGTACTTTTTCTGCTAGGTGTAAACAGCTTATTCTGTAGAAATTAAATAAGAACTGGAGGTAAATAAAAACCCTAGGAAGTGAATTAAAATATGAAGACTGTCCCTTGCTTGGTTGTAATCACTGTATGTCCCTGAAACTCATGGTATCAGCACATTCAGCAAATTATTTTAATTGGGTTTGGAATACAAGTAACACTTCATTGTTGCAGATTTGTAACTTAGGACACTGGTGAATGCAAAAGCATAGTTCTGTAGGCATAGCCAGTATTTTGGCAATCTGTATGTGATGCTTTCACAGATTATCTGTTGTCTAATTTGTAGTAAGTGCTGTTAATACTCTAGGAATAAGACATTCAGTACATCTTTAAATTGTGACTGTTATGTGTGTGACTGCAAAACGTGTAAAATTTTAAAATGTATTTATTTTCATTTTGACATCTTATCGGTGTCTTTAATGCACTTTGTGTTCCACTCTTTGTAAGGACAATGTATATGCAATTTTTCTTGCTCCTTTCTGACATAAAGGCAATTTTTTAAAAAGATAACATATACCAACTAAACAATCAGAGTTCCATGGTCATGAGTCTGCTCTACTGGCTCTCACACATGCTCCTGTTTACATTCTTTTTTCACACTGTCATCCTCTCGAATCTTCCTGTGTAGTTAAAAGGTTCTATATTTTGTGCAGTATTATTGTTAGTTCTTGTTGAAATTATTGATTGTTGTGCTCTGAGATAATTCAAACATGCTCTCCAATGCTGGTTTCATTTTCAGGGGAGAGACTGTTTTGAATGCCATGACTGAGGAGGATATGCTTGTGAATTTAAGTACAGAAATTTTGGAGGATGAATCCTTATCCATATTTGTGAAAAACAAGTTATTTAAAAAAAAGGAAAACCAACATTTTATTATTGAAAATTAATGTTTCACTGTAAGGCTACTACATATTTTGAGATCTGATAAGATCTTACCAGGCAGAAGACCAGTCTTCTATATATCAGTTCAGTTGTCTACATCTAATTGATTTTATTTCAGTTTTTCTTGCACTATTTATGGTAATATTGGAGGGTTTTCTTCAGCAGCATTTTAAGTGACTTGAATAACATCTATCATGTTATTTTCTTGGGTAGTCCTTTTTCAGAAGGCCTTAGACTGGCCTCTGTGGAAGTTCTGTTTTCTGTACAAAAAAGTGTTATACATTGTGTTTGAGAAAAAGAGTTTTCTGAACTTTTTAATCTAATGATTTTTAGTTTAAGCTCTAATGTAAAGTCAGTGTCTCAATGGTGGGCATGAAATGGTACCCATAACAGTCTGTTGGTACCCCAATAAGAAATTGATACTTTCTTTTAATTGTACCAGAATATGAACTAAAGCTTAAGGAAGTTAAATAACTTGTGAAGAAATTTAGGAACATCGCTTTCCATTGCATAACTTAAGCATTCAGTCTTAAATTATATATCAGCTTTTGACATCATTATAGAAACATAGGCTGAAATACATAGAGGGAGTGGACTTAATAAGCTTCTCCCTTTTGGTATTTGTTGCCAACACTTGTAATATTTCCTTCTGTTGTTGTTGTAGGGAAAATCTGAATCAGACAGCTTATATAAATTTTATAAGCTTAAACTGAGTCCTGATAATACTGCCTGAAAAATGTGTTGTTGGCTTGGGATTTGATAGCTAAACAATGATTTTGCCTTTGGGTATTAGTAAGGAGAACTCAAAGAGAATTTGTAATTTAGTTGACGTGTAACATCGCTGTATCTACCTGGTGATTGGTTTTAATTAGATGATGGGATGCTAGCCCACTTCTCATTTGGTTACTATTATATTACTTTTGTGCTTAATTTTATTGCAAGAAGATGTAGGAATAGACACTTGCCTCATTCCATATTTATTTTCCCGATGTCATATGAGAGTAGCTGAACTACAGACAGTTCTGTGTTGTAGAACCTGAAAAAAAAGAGAAAGGTGTATTTCTGAAGAAAAGTTTCTGCAAATTACGTAGTGCAAACTGTGGGTCAAGGGTAGAGAGAGCAGTGGACCAATGATCAGTGTCAAGACTGAATGCATAATAGAAGTTTGTCTCTCAAACTGTCATCTTTTAGAGAATAAACCCTGGGAAATGAGTCACATCTCATGAAAACTCTTTGTAGTTACGGCTTGAGCCTTTTATACCTGGTAGAGCTGATACAGTTTCTATCAGAACTATTCCTTTTCAGTCATCCCCAGAGATTTTCCCCAGACTCTTGTGGACATACCAGACTGCCCCACAGCTGTGTTCATCTTCCCTTCAAGCTGACACGATGTTGACTGGGCTTTCTGAAGAAGCTTGGTGCTGAGTGCCTTCTCTCCATCTCCTGGAGCACCCTGCAGAGAATAACCTCTTATTGTGGTCGTCTTTGTTGTGGCCTTGTGGCAGTTTTTTAGTTTCGTAGGTTGTACAAATGGAGGTGACAGAAACTTCAGGTTACTGCATTTTCCTTCAGTTCTTAACATTATTAAAAACCATCAGGGAGGAAGAGGAGAAGGCCAGTTTCTGTTTTAGTTGTTGAATTGAACAGAACCTTGGTGTTCTTCCGAGGCACTTATTTCTAAAAGTTACTCTTAGTCTATATTGAGAATGAATAGGAGAATTTCCTTCTCATTATGGAGATCTTTGTAGCAAACTGTTCTTATGCTTCACCTCAGTTTCTCTCTGAACTTGGCAGAACAGACCACTCAGAAATACCTTAGAGGGAATTTGAACTGTTGCAGTGCATCTGTTTTTCATGGTGTTAGATTGCAAGGCTTTGAGATCAGTTAAGCACCAGAGGACAAGTCAAAGGGACAGTTGTCTTTGTTCAGAAAGTGTTGAGTTGTGTTAAGCACTGTAGCATATCCTGTTATGATACTGCCAGAGAGAAAGTTTCCACAGGGGCTAAAAATCTTCTGGTATGTGTCTGGGGAATGTCTTCTTTCTTTTTCAAATACTTGTGAAACTAAATTTAAAAAGTGTGATTAAAATGCCATGTGTCATTATACTATTCCTAAATTATCTGTTTTCTTTCCTTGTGAAGCTAGTTAATTGTTCCCAATGTCCATGTATGTTTAAGCAGAATCTTTTAGTAATTTTTCAAGGAAATATTTTCAAATACATGTTTGGTGTTTTTTTTTTAAATATGTACTTTTTATTTTAAAGAAATGCTTTATCTTAACACAGAAATACATGTGAACAGTTATATAAATCTTCATTTAAGAATGTAATTTCTTTAATTCGTTCAGCTGTTTGGCACTATTAAATCATTTATATGCACATGAAGCGGTTAGGAGGACAGATCTGGCAGGAATAGACCTTAAGCTGCCTGCAGTGTAGCTTTTGATGCTTTTCTGATACCCATGTTCAGAGTTTGGCTTGCTGCTGCCAAGTTTGCCACCTGCATAATGCTTAATTGAAACTCTGCGTGTATTCCTCTTAATAAGAACAAGTAAATAATGTTTTCTGTTATTTACCAAACAACGAAACAACAGTATTATTTCAAAGTCACAAGTAGCAATTCATCTTCTGTGTTAGTATTCTATCATTTCTGCCTCATGCACAGAGGATACTCAGGCTTCATTTCTCAGTAGAAATGTCATCTATATCTCTATGCTTTGCCTTGGGTTTAACTTGCTATTTGGGACCCTTACTCAAAATGCATATCTGGAGTTTTGATTATGGATTGTCACATAAACAGAATGATTGATTAAAGTAATTTACATAGAAGAATTCGTGGGGTTTCTGAGCAAGGGAAAATACACAGAAGCACATGGCACTTAATTACATTGCTTAACAATAAATGTCAAGTTAAACCTTTTTTAAAAAAGATGAATGCTATACTTAAGGAAAACGCAATTACATTTCTATGGTTTGAAATGTTTTACATACTGTACACATTAGAGGGACAACGACATTAACAGTTCGGTACATAATAAGGTGCTGACAGATTTCAGATGGTACAAGGCAGGGTTTTGTAGCTGCTGTCCACCTATTGCTTGCAAAGGGAACTCGTTTACTGTAATATGCTGTTAGTCTGAGCTCATTTACCACATTTGCATACAGACACACTTCTTGGAACTGATTGAGAACATGAGGACTAGTGGTTCTGATTTGGTAAATTTGATGTATATAAACAGGATTTGCATTCAAATTAATGTTTTATAGCACAGCCTGATTATACTTTCCATTTTAATGATGTTGAATAAATGGCTATAGTAGATTTCAAAAAGCCACTCCTCTGGTTTTATGTTCCAATTGTAAATTTAATTAAAAATGTCTTTCCCCTGTTTTTTTCTCCTATGCTGAAATTTAGTAACAGACCTAGAATTTCTTCTCCTATTAAATGAAATGCTTTGCTGAGGCTACTGAGCTTTTTGGGCTGGAAGTCAGCTTAAAGAAGAGAGAAGTTCTCTATCAACCTGCACCTCAGGAAGTCTTCCATCATCCTCATATCACCAGTGGCAAATCAGAGCTCAAATCAGTCCAACAGTTTAATTACCTAGGCAGCCTCATCTCCTCGGATGGTAAGATTGACGGAGAGATAGACAACAGGTTAGCAAAGGCATAGAGTGCTTTCGGAAAGCTTCATAAAAGAGTTTGGCGAAATAAACACCTGAAGAAAAGTACCAAGATCAGTGTTTACAGAGCCATAGTGCTGTCTACTCTCTTATATGGATCTGAATCATGGGTCATCTACTGCCACCACCTGCGACTCCTAGAACGTTTCCATCAATGCTGCCTCCGTACAATCCTAAACATCCACTGGTCAGATTATGTGACCAATACATCTGTTCTAGAACAAGCAGCAGTCACAAGTATTGAGGTCATGTTGATGATAACACAGCTGCGCTGGGCAGGGCACGTCTCCAGGATGAAGGACCACCCCTCCCTAAGATCTTGCTTTATGGTGAACTTGCCACTGGCTGCCGCATGAGAGGAACCCCGAAGAAAAGATACAAGGACTCCCTGAAACAACATCCCAGCCTTGGCCATATTGATCAACATCACTGGTCTACTCTGGCCTCCAATCAGGAGGTCTGGAGACACACCATCTATAACGCGGCTGCTTCTTTTGAGAATACACACAGGATCACTCTCGAGGAGAAAAGACAATGCAGAAGGAACTGTGCCTCACAGAATATACCTCCTAAGGAGTCTTTCTGCTGTGCCTTTTGCAACCGGACATGCCCGTCTTGTATTGGCCTTTTCAGCCACCAACGCGCTTGCAACAGGCGTGGGTAGAGCCCTTCCCAAATCTTCGTTCGCGAAGCCCAGCCATGAAATGAAATGTACACTTCTATAACAAATTATCCAAATTACGTTAAATAATTTGTTTAATAGAAGATTTTCATACTGCTGTACTTCTATGGGAGGGTAACGGAGAAGCAACTGAACTCCACAGTGTTCATCATCTACTCCTTGCAGAATAGAAGCAAATGAAGAGAAAATCCACAGAGAGAAACGAGGTGATGTGCAGAGTTCCCAACCTAAGTCTGAGCAAATCCATATGTCCAGAGGATACCACTCAGTAGTGGGCAAAAACACTAGCTCAGTTTTTTCCAGAAATTATGGCTATATTGTTGTGGTGCAGCTCTCCCTTCTTGCTCTGAATTACAAATGAAAAAGAAGAAAATGAAATTGCGAATTAACTACATCCAAAATAAAAAGCAACATTAGTTTTAATGAGGAGTGGTTTTCCAATCTAGTGTGCTATCTGACTGTCACCAGTTCAGCTCCACAGCAGTGGCATGACTCAGAGAGGTTTGTAGAGGGTAGTTCTCTCATGTGCTCAACACTTGCGCACCTTGTCGTCTTTACTGGGGCCTTTTCTGAACTTGTATGATGAAAGCCTATCGTCTTCTTACTCTGCACAGTGGCAAGACATCCTCTCCACTGCTGCTGGGATGGTGGTGTAGCTTCTCCATTTTTCTGTGCTCAAATTTATAAGTATTACAGTGTCTGTCATTTGATAGACAGCTCATTTTTTTTTTTCAATCCATGAATTTAAAGAAAATATGTGAATTAAGATGTTTCCAGTACCATAAATTAAATAAAGCATTATAATTTAATTGCACTATGTGTTAACAGAGTGTTTTTCCTGTTGCCTAGCAATGAGATTTGCCATGAGATTCACCATGTGCTTAAGATTCCATTACTAACATCTGTTTCCAAAGGTTGTAACTTTATTAAAAATCATTACTCATAGGACAATCCAGAAAGTGCGTGTTGGATGTTATGGGGTCACTTATTAAGGAAGCTTGAGGCAGGAAGCTCTGGGGCCCTCTTATTTTTTTACCCTTTCTCCCATTTTACTGTATGTGGTAAGCTCTGGAAGTCACTTTTTGAGCAGCAATTTGTGTTTCCCCACGAAACAGAAGGCCTGGGAAAGGCTTTGAGCGCTGGTGTTTGAGGTCATCTGCATTAGCGTTGCACAAAGGAATGGAGTAGGTCTAGATATTTTCTTTGGGGAACTGTAGTGCTTGGTATGTTGGAGGATCACATGGAACCTGATGAGAAGACTAATGCTTGAAGAGTTTGGAGGAGCAAAACCTCTGGTAAGAGTGAAAAGAAAAGCTATAGGCCAAGCCCAGGAAGTCACTTTGTTTACAAGAGGAGCTAGCTTAAAGTTAGAACCAGCAAGTGTATGCAAAACCAGGCAGCTTTTAACTTGGGGGAAAAACCCAGTGTATTTATTTTTTGTTCCAGTTACCTTTGATAAAGGATGGGGTTTGGATTGTCTTTACTACTCCATGAGGCAGTGCTGTACTTAAAAGGACTTGAATTTGAGCTCATGGAGAAAAGGGCTTAAAAATACTCAACATCCAAGGTTTTTTTTCTGGGAATATATCTGAGAAGCAAGTGTTTTTGGCATACAAAGTTATTAGAAACTGTGTCAGAATAATAGCAGTGCTCTGCCGCTTGTAGTTGTGTTTCCAGACTGCATCTTGCTGCAAGGCAGAAAGCAAAAATCCAGTTTGTTCACTCTATTCTATAGAAGCATTTAAGGAAGGAGTATATGATTACTGGACTTGTAAATTTGGACTTAACAAAAGATGCCAGGACCAGCCTTCATGAGGACATGGGGGAGGAAGGTATTCTGAATTAATCCTTTTTAAAAGCTAAAACTGTCTGTAACTATCTAGTGTTTTGAAATGGTTGTGATTATTACAAAAAATCTGGATTTGCATATTGAGATTTATGAAGTTTACTTACAGAGGATAAGTATAAAAGAAGATAAAAACATTCACATGTTTTTAGTTGTGAATCTTCAGGGAACATGGATTTACTCATGTTGTAAATACTACTTTTTAACATCTATATAATTTCAATTTGTCACCTTTATAATGGTTTATCTTTAATTAAGAAACATAGAAATTTGAAGTTCATGCCTTCAGGTGAGCAAAGTAATTTTTACTGGAAAAGGAGACATTCATAAATACTGTCATTTATCTGGCATTATAAGCATGCAAGATTAGTTAAGAAAACCAAAGTAAAAGACAGACTTTTATTTAGATGAACTGGCTTCTCTACCCCATGATTGTTTCAGTATGTATATTTTTGCACATATATGTAATCTTTCTTTAGGGTTATGTAGTCTCAAAATAATTATTAATATATAATTACGAATGCTAATTGCTTTTAGAAATCTGTTAGGCATATGTCATTTTTGTTGACAAAATATAGATCATATAGATGATCTAGATCAATATTAAATGTGAAAAAGTAAAGTGCAGTATTTGCCATGCTTGACATAAATGGCATTTCCTGTTTAGCGTGACTGTCTTAGGCACCATTTAGTATTCCTGAAGCCTTTGTATAGAAAATGAGGAAAGGGAGGTGTGCCTGAGAGTCCCTAATTTAGACATTTAAAGTTCAAATTTGCAACTAATCTTCCTCATCCCTCTTTTCTTATAAGTGCTCTGAAATCTTCCATCTTCATCAGTCTGCCTTGAAAAATTCCGTTTCTCACTGGAGTGCACGTTGCGTTAGTGATCTGGATTTCACATCACATCTGCTTCCCTAGAAGATCATCAACCATACAAGAACTGAATGAAAATGAATGTGTTGCCCTGACAGGGTCTAGCACTACTACCATGATAATAACTAGGGCACTGGCAAAATGTTGATTGTTTTTTTGCTGTTAAAATGACACTTGAGGGAACGTGTAAAATACAGTGCTCTAGTTTGGCATATTCCTGTATTAAAGCAGCTCGTACGGTTGTATCTTATGTATGTTGTATGAGTCAGAAACATACCATATAATTGCATTATGTCTGTGTAGAGGGGAAAATGAGGGGGAGATGTTTGTGGGTCTTTATTTTTAATCTGGTTTTGATTTCTAAAGCTTCTGTAATGCAGAGATGAAACACCTTATACATTACTGCTGGCTAGTAAGATAGTACTGGTATTAACCTGCACCATGTCAGAATTGATTTGAGGATCTCCCAAAGCTTAGTTAGACTGTTGGGAAATGTTTAGGCAAAGTATAGCTAGACTTTACATTATATAGAGTAGGCCTAGGACCATTTCTGTTCTTATGAAAGAACATTTATCACAGTGCACCATGCTCTAGAAAGAGTTATTTAGCTCTCCTGGAAACCTGTCCTAGTAAAGAACATAAGTAATCACAGCATTCTTATGTTGGAGTCTGATATCTTTAATGGTTGCTCTCATTTGATGTCTAGCAAATTTTTTTTTTATTTTGCGACGTCTTATGTGTGTTGTAAGTTTGTATCATTATACCTGATGATTTTAATTTAACAAATCTGGGGTGTTTTGTTTCTTTGTTTTTTCTCCCAACACCTCTTTTTCCCTAGGAAAAAAATGGGTAGTGATGGCTCTAAGTTTCTAACAACAAAATGGAAAAAATTTGAAAAATATTTATATGTAATTTCAACAAGTAACAAGAAGGAAGCAAAAGTAGTTTTAAATTAATGGAAACAATTCCTAAACCATATTTGTTGCACAAACACCTGATTTTTAGCCTGAATTTTACCTAACGTTTGCTTCTAACCTGTGATACCACAGCTGCAAAGTAAAGAGTCTTAAGTTATTTCTACTTTTTTACAGGAAAATAGTTAAAAAAGAATTATGCTCAATGAAGTTTATAGTAAAATTGAACTCATAGTTTTAAGTGATCAGCAAAGATATGTCTCTTAGAAAAATAATGTTTGATCCTGTGCTGAAAGAGTGACTAAGAGGGCATTGGAGTATTAGTCTTTTGAGGTGTCCTGGTTTCACTTTTTGTGCGTCAGAGGAAACAAGGACTGCACTAAAACGCCAAGTGCCTTAAATAAAAACACTTAAATCTTCACATACGTTTTTACTGTTGTCTTCTAGGTTGACTGGGGTCAGCTGGACTATTTAGTAATTGACATGCCACCTGGGACTGGAGATGTACAGCTCTCAGTATCACAGAATATTCCAATTGCAGGTATGTGTTTTGCTTGACTGTTTCAGAGATTTGAAGTTAGTTAAGTTTGGTAGTGTAACCTAAAGAGACCACAGAGAAAAAAACTCCAGGCCAATTTAGTGTATAAGATAAAAAGAGCAGATCGTTTAATCAGGCCCTCAGGCCCAGGGAATACACATGATGCACGCACCCAGGCAGTGGTTCTGTGACTTTATAATAAGGTCCATCCAATCCCAGGTTTATCTACCTCCTGGGTCTGCCCAATTCTGCCCCCGACATGTCCCTTCAGGAATTGAGTCTGGGGTCTTTGGGATCCCTTCTTCCTCATCTTCATCTTCTTCACAGCATGTATAGTCCTTGGAGCTCCTCCAAAGTTCTGGACTTGAAGGTTGCTTTTGTCTGTTCTGGTATCTTGCTGCTCAGGCCTAGGGTGTGATGTTCTTGAACAGAGGTGTTTTTCTACAATTCTACCTTGAAAAGAAGACTAAACACACTAAAGGAATTTAGAGGGGTTTGATATGAAATGGGGTAGTAGGGTTGAGTATGTGTAAACTACTGTGCTAAAGGGTGGCATATTATACAGGTACATGAAAATCTGTGTTTACTACTGAACTACTTCTAAAATCTACAAAAAGCTAAAAAAAATCCAAAAAGCTCTGAAAAATATTATTTTAAAATGCCAGTCAAAAATTCTTTTAATTTTCTTTCTAGCATGCTAAGAAATTGTTTTGTCGGTTTTGTGGTGATGAAAATGTTATCAGTGATTTTTAACATGTTAACATTATGGTTGCGTTACTTTCTTTTAAGCTAAGTTTTGAAAAGATTGAGAAGTCAAGTATAGTTCTTGAAGGAAAAACAGTCATGCCAAAAACTGATAAGTTTTGTAGTAGAAAACTTTCTTTGTCTGCACCTACTACATAGTAAAGCTAATACAATAAAATACTTTGTCTTTATGATTGCTTTTTAGTTAGGAGGTGTAAATGCTGTTAATTCACAACATTTATTGAGATAAACTATTCGGCACTGTAATACACTAATGCATTCTTTTTCCTCTTGTGTTATGAATTTGACTTTTTGGAGGGGGTTTAAACTGCAACAAATCAATCTTGCCATATGTAGGCTGCCCTCTAATCTCATTGGTTTCAGCAGGATTTAGAAATACTGCTTCTGAAAGAATGCTTGAGCATCTCACGAGGTCTGATAGACTGTAATGGTTTATTGCCTGTCTGACATACTTCAACAGAAGCATTTGTCAATAGCAAACATAAACGGTGTTAGGAACTCAGTGGTAAAAAAGAGAAAGCAATCCTTCACAGTCTCAGGAAAAATTTAATAGTTGCTGTGGCTCTTCACCGGGAAGTGAGTCCATGGGATCTCCTTTCTGGCCAGTTGTCCAGATCATACTAGACAAATCCCTAATGACCCTATCTAGTGTTGCCAGTAGAAGACCTCCAGAGACCTTTTCCAACCAAAAATTCTTTGAATCTCAGTTAAAAAGGCATCAGTAGGACCACTTGCTCCGGTTTTAATGGTATTAGACAAGTATGTCAATACAAACCTAAAACGTGAGTATCTTTTGCTGCTCTCATTCTTTTCTGAGTGCAGACTGGCTTGTGCACAGACCCTGTTTCCCTCCAACACTCCTTTATCTCTGCACTGTGGTGTCAGTAACACACTGAAGTGAAACCACTAAACATTAAATTGGTAGAAATGTTTCACTTGCATGTAGAACTCTTACCAGAATGTCTATAAGTTTAATTAATAAAGAATTGCATATCTCTAAAGCTTCATGGGATAGGATTAAAGAATTAGCTAGAGCTATAGGTAAAAGACAGGGCCATCTATAAGGGGACTAGAGCTAATGGGTTTTGGGACACACATCCAGCTTTCACAGCCAAACCATTAACAGGACATTGACGTCTGCAGAATTGAAAGGAATCTTTTATCAGTCAGGCAGTACCTTGTAGCTTTTTCCTTAACACAGGCATGTCTCAGCTTCAGTCAATCGAACATGATAACCACAGTTACTCATATATCTAGAAGACAGATTTTTTGACAAATAGTTAAATTTAGCATCAAGGTTGTGTGGGTATCTCATGATCTTCCATGATGTCAAGTTCAGGAAAATATAAATCTTTTGACATAGAAAAGTCAAATGTTCAGACAAATGATAACTCAACCATAACATAATTGCCCTAAAATGGTTAATAATCATGGGAGGTTCTCTCTGCTGCCTGTGATTGTGTTGAGTGGTGGAAGGGAGCATATCAACAGAGTTGTGATGAAGAATGTAACTAATTTTTCCCAGAAGAAGTAGAAGAGGAGGCTATTAGTGCCTCAGCTTATCTGTGACCTGGAGCATATGACAAAAAGCAAGCTGATTCATACCCATTTTCTTAAATACAGTGCTTAGTAGGTTGCATGTGTGAGTAGAAAGCAGGAGGACCTTTTAGTCCTGGTATTTTAAGCAATGAGATGAAACATGACAGTGGTACAGAAGTTTTTGGTAAAGTAGAATTTCATCAAATCATGTAAAATTATGAAATTGAAGAGTTGTGGATTTATCTTTGGGAATTATGTTGTTTTTTTTTTTTTTAAAGTACTGTAGATATTGATAATTTCTGTTTACTACAGTGCACTTAAATGTCCTGATTTAACATAGAAAAGGTCATTAGACTATGGATCTTCAAGGGATTGTTGTACCCTTTCCTCACAGAACTCTACAGTGCCTTCAGGAGTGTAAGTGGTTGTGGTGGTACACTGGCTCCTCTGGGACAAAGAGGTGATGGAAGTTACTTTAATCATGTGTTTCTTCTGAATTTTGCTGATGTCTGCTTTTGGAAGGTCATAAAATCTTTCTGACTGATACACTATATCAGTAAATGGAAACTTTAATTTTTTTTCTCTTCAAGCAAAACAATTTTTATAAAGTTGAATTTTCTTGCTAAGTGTAGTTATGTCCACATTCTTGTGTAGATGTAACAAAGTGAAGAATTAAGAGTAAATAATTTTTATGCTGTATTTTCATTAGTTGTCCATGTGATTGTTAGAAACCTGTGGTATTCATACCTGTTAAATCAGGTTTTGAGGCAAGTCAAAGTAGACAAGATGTTGATTTTAAAAAGGGAAAACAGGTTTAAAGCAACAACAAGCAATGCAGATTTTCTTGATATGCCATAAAAGGGGATATATTCTTGCCCATGTCTCTCTTTAAACTCTTCACTATAGCTTCCTGGCATAGTTTTAGCTTTTTTTTTATTTATTTGGACAAGTATGGGCTTTTAAAACTTCCTAACTGAAGACAGCATTTTGATTTGAATTCTGAAATGTCTTCACATTGTTCTTGAAGTTGTTCAGTTCATCTTATTACTTTGTCAATCCTAACTTCATAAAATTAGGAGTTATAGTATCACTTTACGTTTGTCTTTCCCATTAGTTTGTTTTGTTGAATCTGCTGAAGTCTTCTGCAGTTTAAAAAAAATAAATGTATTCTACTTTTGATGAAGACAAATACAGCAGACAAGGAGTGATAGGATTTTTAATTCCCTGTGTTCTTACTGGTTCAGTGAATTTGTGATTTATGAAGAATTTTCTCTGTTGTTTATTATGGCTATTTTTCACCCTCATTGCAAGGGCTTCTTTTTGTACAGCTTGAACTGTGCTTTCTTCTTTTGCTCTTGTTACTTGGTTTCTGTCTCTTTGACAGTCCCTAGCATTGTTTAGCATGCTTTTATTTTCTTCAACTTTGTTCCTTTCAAAGATGTTGAAGATAGTGTTACACATCTTGATGATCATATCTTTGGAGCAGTCCACAGAATTCATCTGGCTTGAGGCCACCATTTGCAATTCATATTTTCTAAGCCCTATGTTGTCTTTTACTTTGTTGTGGAAAATATTTGGTGATGTGCCATTCTGTTCCCTCTCCAGTTTTCTTGTTCTTTCTTTCTTTATCCTTTGAAGATGCCTTGGACAGTCATGATATTAGTGGAATAATTTCTCTCTTTTTCCTCAGAGGCAACATATATATCTTAGTTAAGTAAATTTAGAAGGGCATTATCTAATTTGCATGAAAGTTGTTCTTTGATTTGCATGCATGCATATGTGAGATACAGTATTTGCATTATGGTTTCTTCATTATTAATCTGTGCTTCCTAGGGATAGGCAGTGTAGAATATTTTTATTTTGCCTCTAAATAAATTTACAAAACCTGCACACATATTTTTGCCAGCCACTTACAGATTTTTCTGTGCATAATGAATATGAATATGAGAAAGAGTACTGGTAAAGATGTTTTGTTTGGGGTGGGTTTGCCCAGCTGGGACATGAAGAACTGTAGCATTGCAACATCTGACAATAACAGAGACTCAAAAAGAGACTAGAGCAATACCTAATTGGTAAAAGCAACACAACAGGATATGCCTTATAATTCCAGTTGTCATTAAAGAGAATATCAGCTGCACACAACTTTGGCTGGAGTGACAGTTTTGTGTGGGTACTTTTCCTTCTTTAAAAGAAGATAGAAAAGAAAACTGCTGTGAGTTTTGCTTTTGATTTTATTCGTCTTAGTCACCTTACAAGGAGATGCATCTTACTTAGCATGTTATTCTTTAATTGTCTGTAACTTTGCTCATGTTGCACTTGTTCTTCAACAAACTAGTAGATACAAAATGATATGATGACTTGAAAATGTGATACATACTTCTGCGCAACCACCACTGCTTTCCACAGGTGCAAGTTTGCTTTCCAAATAGAAATCCAGGGTCATTATGGAGAAAAAGGCTTTGTTTATGTCCATTGTTACTTAATTTGCATTTAGTATTACTTTCTTATTCTGTTTCATCGTTTGCATGAACAAAACTCCCAGAAATGGCTTCTTTATCATGTATGGAACACACATGCCTGAAAAAGTTAGAAACATCCTTACATGTTTTCCAGCTTTTAAAACATTTTAAAAACAGAGGGTTTCAGATGACATTATGATGTTTGATATCAAGATATAGTGTGAACTAATTATGAAGAATAAGGCTTGTTAAATTGAGACATCTAAGTGTGTGTATTTGTTTGGTTATTTAGATAAAGGAACCACAAATAAAATTAATAAATATTACTGAAAATGGAGGATTAGCCTCCCTAAAGACTGGAGGGAAGTTTATCATTCTCTCCCTTCAGAGTACAAGGGCTGTGTGAGGAGCAGCAAGGGCGTCTCTGTTCAGGAGGCAGTCTCAGCCCTTCACAAGTGTTTCCGCAGGAGGAGCTGCATTGTGGGGGCTGACTGTTAAATCAGTTTGGGTGCCTACTGCCCTTCCATTATAAACGTTAAAATGAGGTCTATGTTGGTGAAGTGTGACAGCTTGACAGCTCTAGAGGCTTTGTTGCAACCGACAGAATCAATTCCAGGTTAATATTGGAATTCTTTCATTTGCTGAAGTTTGCCATATCACTCTTTTCTTTGGATATTGAGATGCCATGGCATTGAAAACCATTAGAAGTATACACCTTCCCACCTGTCCAGTGGAAGCTGACTGAGACAACCAAATAGTTTCACAACTTACTGAGCAATCTTTTAATAATTACAGTACTGAGCGTTGAACTGAACTGTGTTTGTAGAGGAGACTTAAAGGTAAAAGGCTTCAGGTTTTATTTATTTTCCCACCCTTTGGAATTAACTTTTTATTTTCCATACAAAACATATATTATTATAATCTTACTATTATAAACTCTATTCTTGTTAATAAGAATAAAAAAGACAATTAGTCAAGATAAGCAAAATGAAAGCAAAGTGAATGCTATTTGATGTTTCTGTCAAGTTCCATGAAAGCAGAAGCATTGCCATTGCTAGTCATATAGGGGATTATTTTCGTCACCTTTCAGATTTTAAATCAACATTCAGAGTTCGTACCATCTTTTTATTGCCTTATCCTATAAATGGTGCAGTCTTTCTGAATGCCCTTTTCAGATAAGTCTGAAATATTTATTAAAGGAGTTTTTGTTACTTCAAATATGAATTTTCAAAAAATTGTAATTAATAGGATTTCTTTTGATGGCAGTGGTTTGATAGATAATTTTAAATAAAACCAAAAAGTATAATTTTTGTCTTTACTGATTAAACATTAGAAGTCTTATTTCTATTCAAGTATGTACATTGAACAGGAAAGAGCAGAGGGATGCCACCAATTTGAAGACATTTGGCATTTTTAAATTCTTAATGTAATGTGATACACCAAACTGGTGAACCAAACTATTTATGCATATTTATGTCAGTGTCCCACAGACCAGGGTGTAGCCTTTGCACAGTTATTTTATAGCAGTGTGTGTGCAGTCAGGAGAACCAGATTCTTCCTCAGCGTGTAATAATGTACAAGAACAAGGAGTTCAGGTCATGATTAGATGGTTTCTTCAAAAATGAACATTAAAAACATTAAAAACAAATGAGAATTTGAAATCAACTTTAAAAGAAAAAATGTTGATGTTCTCCTAAACTAAGTGTGATTTAGCATGAGAAAGGATTGTGATTTGAATAAAGGTGTCTTTTTAAATTACCTGAAATTGCAAGCTGAGTAGGTATGGTGCTGTTCTCTTGTCTTTCCAAAGAGAAATGATCAAAAAAAGCCCAGTGCTGCAGTACAAGTTGTGTGTAGCATACAGTTTAAGATGAGAGGTGTATCGGTATTCTGTCATTGCTCTTTGTATAAGTGTTTGTTTGCCCCTTGTGGCATATCTCGTCCTTTGATGCAAACCACAGTGGCAGCGCATCTGATCTTCTTTCCTTTTAGTTTAACAGTAATATACAATGTTTTTCTCCATTTCTGAGCTTACTTTCTTCTTCTGTAGTGACGGTACATAATTAGTTTCTGCAGTAAATTTTTGAAGCTATTTTATGGGAGCCATTTGGGTAATAGTAAATTTTACTTGATCTAATTTTGAATGGCAAATATTTTTAATACCAGATTTTGATGTAGATTTACTCTTTGTTTTGTTCTGTATTTTGATATTTTAAATAGCTGCAGGAAAGGAAAGGCGTGTAGGTTTAGGATACATTGAAAAGCAAAGAAAACCTTAGTCACACCAGTGGGGATTTTAAAACGATTCTTTATATTCATCCAAAAATAATTTGCATGCTGAAATAGTTTGCTTCTGTTGGCATAATAAATGTAGTTGACAAATGGAAATTGTTGTCAGGGGTATCTTAGCTTTGGACACTCTTAATACTTCATTATGAACTGCCAGACTCAGTAGACTCTGTAAACTTAATTTAGAGACCAAAATACAGGATAAGTTTACACATTAATACCTCATACTCTTTCAGTATAAATTTAACTCCTGGCTCATAGGATTGATGTAACACACATTGCCTGCGGAAGATGAAAGGATAGTGTATTCAGTGCAAGTTCTTTAAATTTTATCATTCCTGAAAAATAGTTTCCAGATATTGAGGAAAAAAACTGTGAAGTACAGCTTTCAAAACTGGGGCTCTCTGAGGTCTGGCAACAGTGGCTAAGTGTATGTTAAGTACTAGATTAGCTGCCATTGCCTCGTTTTTTAGACCAATCATTCTGAACAGAAAGAACAAATGAACCTAGTGTTCAGCTGACAATTCCTAAAACTGAGAGAAATTTATATGAATAATGCTACTGTGTTCTCTCCTCTAGCTATTTCTTCTAAAAAATAAATATTCAAATCTGCTCCTTACCATCCCCACCTCAAGAGGAAAAAGGTAAAGAACAGAATGCTTTGGGGAGCTGATTGAAGTAGTCTCACTATTGCCATTTTTCTGTAGTAGAATTACTCTTTTACACAGTTCTCCTCTTTGGATTAGGATCTCTCATTTTTTAAAAAAGTCATATTTGTCAGAGAGACTGTTTGGACTTTGCTCTTGCCTAGTACAATCCTCATAATAATTTGGACATGATTGGTAGATGCTCTTGAAAGCAGGAGGGGGAAGGGAGTAGAGCAGAAAATGCTCATTCCGATGCCTAAGGAAAAGTGTACAGTGGCAGTGTCTGTGAGGGAGTAGCTTTTTATTTTATGCCTGTACTTTGCAGATAGTGTTTGTTCACAGATGTTATTATAAATGTTTTCGGTGTTTTCACTTCTCTAAGTAAATATTTCATTGTAAATTGCATTAGTGTGACATATGTATTCAGTTTGCCATGACCAAAACAAAACATTTTAACACAGTGAAAGTTGTCTTCCCACATATTTTTCCACGCGGTCTAGTGTGAAATGGATGTTATAATACTTACCAGTCAATTTAGATGAGGGCAGTTTAGCTTTAGGGTGACAACTTTATGCAGCTTGTGATATTCGTCTTCTCATTGGTTTCACTGACAGTTTGACTTAGCAGGAGGAAGAATCTTTCTCTAAGATTTCTGTTCTCTTTTTGTGGGCAAGTCAGTAGTAGTGTCCTTATGTACAATTACTTGCTAGTTCTTGGACAGGAGAGGATGTGTTGGAAACATACACTGTCTGAACAGGTGTTCAGTGACTCCTCCAAGAAGAAAGCAGTGAGTACGCTGGAGGTGTTACACAGCAAGCTGGAGGATCCAACCTTGGGACAGTTTTGAACTATGTTATGAGTTTGAAGTGAGGACCCTGTAACGGAAAACCACACCAATGGTTCTTTTAAGTTGCTAGTTGTGATGAGATGTCACACACAAAAGCTAAAGGAACTTCTTTACAAGGTTTCTCCAAGGAGATGAACAGTCTTCTAACGTTAGTTTATCTGTTATCATTATCTGTTATCATTTGTTCTTGCAAGGCCTTTTTCTGCATCTTCAAGTGCAAAGTGTATCTGTATTTGCAGGCACGTTTTACCTATGAAGTAAAAAGAAATATAACAGAAGGTCAGAGGGACTCTGAAGAGATCCACCGTAGAGAAGATTCAGGTTAACCAGGCTATTTATAACTGGAAAGTCTCACCCAGAAGTTTGGAATTAATGCATTGGAAAAGGTAGCAAAAGCTACAAAAAGCACATGAATGGTGCGTTCAGATCAGACCATCTACAGCTGCATTGAGGCCTGCATGTGGTTTCTTGCCAAGAGCATTCAGTGCCTGTCAGTCAGCAGATCTCATTATTCTGTGTCTTTATCCTCCAGAATTCTGTGTCAGTCTTCCTGGTCACTTACACTTCCCAGCTTTTGAGGTGGCATTTTTTGCTAAGAGGATGACATAAGACACAGTCTGATCCTTGTGTGTGGAGGGATCCTTAGTCATCTGTTTGGATGAGGGGCACCTAGCCTGGTTCTGAAGTCTATCTGTGAAGACACTACAGGGAAGAAAGAATATATTATAGAGATCCTTTTCATCCTAAGGTAGACCTTCTACATTGGTGTTTATCAGCTGGTTTTTAGACCTCCCTGTTTTTTGCTTGGGTACAAATTTACAATAGCTAGGGATTGGTGAGATTTCACTTTATGCTTTGTAATTCAGAGTATCTAATGCAAACTTCAATGGTGCATTGAATATAGGTGATATTTTCTATACACAGGAATTATAGGCTGTTTAAGCGCTTGTAATTTCCTGAACACCAGTCCACCCAAGGATGAGTACCAATGTGCTGTGTTGGCACACCTTTCTTTTTGTGAGGACTGAGGACCTGGGGTTGAAAAAGAAAGGGAAACATCAATGTTATTATAGGGTACTGTTAGTGCTGTCTCTATATATCATGTGTCCTAAGGACAGTTAACATAGTTTTTGCTAATGCTCACCTTGACTGCTGTGTCCAGTTCTAGACTCCTCAGTACAAAAGAGCCATGTAGCTTCTGGAGCTAGACCAGCAAAGGGCTATGAAGAAGATCAGGGTACTGGAGCATGTCACCTATGAGGAAACGTTTATGAGGGAGCTGGGCCTGTTTAAGCTGGAGAGGAGAAGACTAAGAGGGGAATCTTATCAATGTATATAGACAGCCGAAGTGAGGGTGTCAGGAGGGAGGAGCCAGGCTGAGCAATAGGAAGAGAGGTAATGGGCAGAAACTGATGTACAGAAAGTTCCACCTGAACATGAGGAGGAACTTCTTTACTGTGTGGTTGACTGAGCACTGGAACAGGCTGCCCAGAGAGGTTGTAGAGTCTCCCTTGCTGGAGATACTCAAAAGCTATCTGGACAGAATCCTTAGTAACATGCTCTAAGGGACTCTGTTTAAGCAGGGAGGTTGGACTAGATGACCTCCAGTGGTCCTTTCCAGCCCTACCCATCCGCAGCTTCTGTGTGATTCGGTGAACATGCATCAGCTTTTTGTCAACTGACATAGAGTGAACTTACAAAAAAAAATGGAATGCTTCAATAAGTAGATGAGTCAGTTAAATGTAAGTGTGCTCTACTTAGATGTCCTTACTATGCTCAAGGCACAGAAATTATTCTTCTGCACACAACTGCAAACACAGAATTTTTTAGTATGTTTTAATGTACAATGTGATAGCATTATAGTTTCTGCAGTTTCTGTGTTCAATTTGTCAGCCTTAGTTTGTCTCATTCAGAGACTTCTGTAAACGTTGCACGTACTGCTTTGAGACACTGTGTGCACCAATGCAGTCATATTTCATTCCCTTATTGATTAAAATAACTTTACTGTTTGATAGTCCTCTTAACCGTGTAGAGTCAAGATAGCAAGGAAAGTGTGGGCTGTGTTCTTTCTTGCTTATGATTTTAATCACTTTCTGAATTAAATATATGCAAACTTATTCAGGGAGGGGAGCACCATGAAAAGTCTCATTTGCCATATTCAGTTGCTAGTAAAGGAAATAATGCTGCAAATAATTTGAATTCTTGAACTTCAGGTTGGGTTTGCCAGACTAGCAGTTGTACCATAGAAAGAGAAAAATACTTACTTTCTAGGGCATTGGTATAAGTCAGTACAAGCTGACTGTGAATAAATTTTATCTGTAATCCAACTCAGAGTGAAAAGGAAAATAGGAGAGAAACATCTATTACACCCTCAACAGCAGCTTCTTGAGCATGCTGGCTTTCATCTGTGGAAGAAGCCATGCAAATTGTCCATGAGCATAATTTTAACTCATATTTCAGAAACCAGAGGGTTTTTGTACAGAGAGTTGGTATTTGTGGCAGCCGAAACTCTGCAATGTGCCATTGGGTCTTTTTGGCATTTTTGCTTTTTCCCTTTGGATGAGAATTTGTTAGTCAAAAATAACTCTCAGTTAAGCTGCTTGTGGTTCTAGTGGGTGTTTTTTTGTTCATAGTCTCCATCCTTCATGCCATGCCAATTATTAGATTCTTAAAAAAAATTACTAATGAACCAGACTGCACGTAAGCTTCTACACAAAGATCCAGGGGATACCAAGCCAGCATCTTGAAAGAAGAGTGTGAATAAAGGTGTGAATCAACTAACGTGAGTGTATACACATAAGGCACAAATTTCCAATTTTGTTGGAAAAAAAGCATTTATAAACTTTTCACCCAAGTATTGAAAGATCCTTGTTCTACAAATGTACAGAAAACTCAAGGAGTCTAAATTATTTAGCTATGGCCTGTGCTTTTAGGGAAAGGTATATTCATTTTGTGAAATTAACCCTACCTTTCAGTGTTGGCTGAAAAGTGTAACCCTGTGCTTAGTGAAATGAGGAGCTAAGGTGGCTTCCACGTTATTCCTTGTGATGCTGTTGGAAAGAGGTTGTCTTGGCAAAACCAGCAAATTATTCGAATGCCAGAGTTTTAGCGAACAATAGGGAAATTGCATTTCCTTGGTACATTACATATGCCGTTCAGTTTTTGGACTTGTTTATAATACTATGTAAGGCAGAGATTGGCAGCTTTTCAGGAGTGAGGTGCCAGATAGTATTTTTCTTTCACAAATTAGAGGTTAAGAGCGCTGGCTGAAAACATTCAAATGCACTGTCAGGCGGTGTTTGGAAACGGCTGGCTGTCAGGCAGGCAAGGTGCCACCCGGCAGGAGGTGGATGGCATGAGGGACAGGGCTCCCTGTCCCAGTGCTGCCAGAGCCAGGAGTGCTCTCAGAATGCCAAAGCTTCTGATACTCTAGCCAGTGATGCCGAGGTTGTATGCCTCTGGATATCTACCCACCTCTTTCTTTGCTGTGTACACCAAGGATTGGAAACTGCAGGCCCAGTAGTAAAGTCTCTCTCAAGCATCTGAAATTGTCTGTTGTAGTGGCTGTTAGTGTGAAGTTTGACATAAATTTCCTGTGCATGCTTGGCTTAATGTCACTCTACATTTTTCTGTAACAGATACTTTTGACACTAGATGATCACAGTGAAACCAAAGCTAATCAACTGACAAGTAATGTCCTCTGGCACATTGCATTTTTTTAAAATAGGGATGAACATGAATGGTTTTGAGGAAATAATGTTTGAACCCCCTGAGCATATGGAAAAAGATGCTCTTTGTGAAGTGATGTGGAATATTCTAATGTCTCTATTGACTTTACAGGCTGTATTCTGCAGGCAGAAGTAATACAATAATACACTAATACAGTATATGATAGTAACCTGTAGGCTTACTTTACTTTAGAATCTAAACTTTGACAAAGAGCTCTAGCTGTTTTATGTGCTTAATAACTCTTGGAAGTACTAATTATCAGATAACCCGTAGCCATGTCTGAACAGTCTGAGCACTACACTTGATTCAAACCTAGTGCAAGTTTGCATGAGTTGGCCTCTTCTTGTTACCATTCCTACAAAGTCACTGGTGTTGTGTCTAGTGTGACACGTTTGAAGACTGTCAGTGCTTGTATCTGAAGGCATCCGGGTCCGGTCTGATGACAGGCAGCTGCCTCTTGATTTTAGGACAAGGCTTATTGTTAAATTAAAAGCTTTCAAATGTAGTTATGGCATGAGACAGTTACTGTGTAGATATTCCCAGAGTACCACCTCTGCAACCTGTCAGCATATGGACCACATTGTCTTCTATCCGTCATCACATGACAGTAGATAACTTTTCTCATTTAGAAAATATAAATGGTTTCTACATAGAAAAAGTTATGATGAAAATATTTAAATTATTTTTATTACTTCATGTCTTATCTCTTTTTTTGGTCATTGCATTATAAAAAACATGGCATCACTTTCTTCCTTAAAAGCATATAAATGTGTGACTACTTTGAAGTAGTAGTATGTACTAAATAATCAAAATATTTAGCAATATAATTAATAATACACATTTTAATGGGATTTCATATTTTCTTTACCTAGGAGCTGTGATCATCTCCACGCCACAAGATGTGGCTTTATTGGATGCACGCAAAGGAGCTGAAATGTTTAGAAAAGTCCACGTACCTGTAAGCCTCTATGTTAAAAATATCAGTAGATTTTTCTTCCCCAAAATGTAAAAAAAAATTTCATATGAGGCAATAGATGAACATTCAGAAATCATTTGAATTTCATAAATTCTTGTTAAAAGAATTGGAATACATCTTATGTCTTGGAACTTGCTTTAACAGAAAGGAAAGATTTTTTGTTAGGCTGAGGTCATAATAATATGTGATTTCTTTTAAATCAGTTTGTTTAATCATGTGGAATGGATCAGGTTGCTAAACAGAGTATCTTATGAAGTAATGTGTGCTTTTCAATTAAACCTGTCTTACTATTTCCCCATTATATGTCCTCTTCATCACTGTCTGTGTTAGAGCTTAAAATCTGAAATTTCTTGAAATGTAGAAAAATCATATATTGGTATATTCTAAGAAGATTTAAGTTTTGGGGAAGATAAACATGTTTAGAAATGTCACATTGCCATTTGAAGGGCTCTGTGACTATCATGACAAGTAGAAGGCTGTATAATCACTATTTTTCATGAGGTTTGTAGCTTATATCTTGGCTTTCTTATTTGGGAAATACAAAATTTAAGAATATCCACAATTAGGGGAAAATATTAAACAGGCTGACATCTTTGACTAGATATCTTCTATATGTGCTACAAGTATCTAAGTCACTGAATGTTATACTCCAGAGTATGGTTATGTAGAGATTAATTTTTCCTTTGAAATGGGCATTCATGAAAAAATAAAAACTGAAATGCTTCCTTATCATAAACTGTAAAGAAAAAAAGATGATTTCTTGCTTACCTGTGTGAAGATTACTTTTGCTCTTTATTAAGAAAGGAAATTTGTTTCGTAGCTAGTGCTTTGTTAATTTAAAAAATGCAACAGAAAGTTGAAGTGACTGCTTTCCCTTTTTTTTTAATTTACAGAATAGCTTAACAAAAGAAATACTTTGATAAATTCACTATTATTAACTATTCCTTAAGCATATTTGCATCAAAATAAAAATATAGTAGCATTTATAACTTGCTGCTGGAAGGAAAAAAAGAATAACATATGGAATGTTTTGTTTTGATTCTATGTTTGGGTTTGCTAAAATTATGTAAAATAATTTTCTTCAATTTACATTGTGTTCAAGTCAGCACTTCGCTGAATTTTGCTTTTGTTTTAATGAGAAATTACCAAGATTGCTTTCTAAGACTGTTTTGTTCAATGTTTTTGAAGAGAATGGCCTCTAAGAAAGTCATACATTCTAGGGTAGGCTTAGCTAACATTAATTTGACTAGTGGTAGGTAAGATATTAAGTATCATCTCTTTTGGTTCGTTGGAATTTTCGGATCTTGTTAAATCAAATGGAAGTACCAGTAAAGCTGTTATGCCAGATGTTGAGTTTGAATGGGCTTGAACCAGTCATGAGGTCTTGGTTTTTCATGATGCTGCTTCATTTTATTCTGCCTTTGAATGTACGTGACTACAGGTGCATCATTTACTTCTGTTTTAAAGCAACTCCTGCCAATGTATTCCATTTCTAAGTGTCAGCTAAATCTGAGGATCCAAAGAAAATGTAGTTACATAAGTTTTGATGGAAAACGTCAAACCTGAGGTTTACGTCAAAGAGGTGGAATCTGTGGGACTGTGCTAAAATTATGTATCCTGGTTATATAATTGACTGATCTTTAAAATTCTAATCTCTAAAATCTTTAATCTTTAAAAAAGTGCTTGCAAAGATTTTATTTTTCAAAGAAGCAGAGAGTACATAGGTTGCAGAATTATGCTTTTTTTATATTTAATGAACTGCAGTCTCTCCCGTGTACATATAGGTCTGCATCTACCACCTGCCTCTCATATCTACTGTCATGAGTTATCAAAGACTCAGATGACACATGTAGTGTTACCACAGTAAAGTCACAATCGTTAATGTTGTTTGTTTGTCCTTTACAGTATCAAAATTAAAGTAGAATAACTGAAGGAACTGATGAAAAGCTGACAATGAGAGCGTTAAAACCAGGATTACAGCACAAAATTTTCAGTCCTAGGACATGGTCGTTAAAAGAGGAATGTCATCTCTTGTGCAGTGCAGCACACCTACACTTCCAGTACAGAAGGAGTTTTGCTAAGTGGTGCTGACTCCTATCAGAACAAGTTTTTAAGATTCTTGCTCATTATGTGAGTTTGGTCAACGTTTTCTTGCATTCCAGAGGGTGACTCAGAGTGAGTAACTTTGAGTATTTAGGAAAAAAATTGCCTATTTTCACCTGCTGAAGTTGAGTTCAGTTCAGTATGGTTTATCTCATCAATCATATCCCTGAAAGAAAAAGACAGGGTTTTAGTTAAATCTGCAACTTTTTTGGAAGGTTACATTGTGGATCTTTTAGGTTTCAAAAAACTACTTAGATAAACTCAGCTATGTATTTCCTTCTAAGTTATACTAAAATTGCTTGTTTGGCTATGTTCTTTCTGGTATATCTGTAGTATCCAGAGTAGCCAGCCAAGATTATGGCTTCATACTGGGAGCAGATGTTAGAGCCAAAAATTGCTCATTATAAGATGAAAGGTAGGAAGACAGAAATATTGTGCATGTTTACTTGAAGCACTAGTGTGAAGTGACTGACTCATGGGTACGTAGGAAGTTGATGGCAGACTGAGGAACCGTAACCCATCAGATTGAAGTCAGACCTCAGCACCATCCATCCTTGAGTACAGTGAATGACTTCAGTGGGTTTATTGTATCCTGGTGTAAATACTGAGAGCTTTCATTTTCTTACTGTATTTTCTCTAACTTAGAAGGTAGTATATTTGGATTTAGGCATGGTTTATTGTGTAACCAAAAGGTTAGTTAAGCACAAGAAATATGTAAACATTCAGAAACTGTGTGCAGATAACTCATAATGAAAGGTTTCTTCATTTCCTGTTATTTCTTGATAGATGTCTCTTCACCATTTAAAATAACGATTTGACTAAATGAAATTCAGTTCCATGCATTATAACCATACTCTCCTCTGCTGCAATAGATTAGCTACTGCATTATGATTCATATAGTAAATACTAGTTTTCATGTCATTACTGAGCCAAGTTTGCCAAGAAATTTACAGGAAAAGGAGCTCACTAAGGACTGGAATAGTATTCTCACATGCTTACGGGATAGTTTGTGTAACAGCTGCTTTGAATCTATTAAAAGTCTATTATTTGAGCAGGGAAATGAGAGTTATTACTGACTTCATTAGCAAGACACATTACTTTGTAGATTTAAAAACTCTGAAGATCATAGTGAACTCTTTTCCTTCTTTAAATATGTGTGCAAAAATATGCATGGTAAAAATACTTCAGCAGAAGAGTTGTGTGTTTGCACAAATTCTGTATTAAAGTTAGTATTTTTAAGTTGCATCTTAATATTAAAAAAAAAATCTTCATACTCCGGAAGAATGGTTTATGTATTAATAAATATGCAATACTCATTGGTTGACAAACAGGACCAACACTAAAAGGTTATTGTGTAATGCTAGAACATTATTTGCTTTTAGTAAGGTTTGTTGAAATGGAAAGAAAAAGGACAGTAAATAAGGCCTCTAAAACTGATAAAGCATTGAAGATACAGCTGTATCTCAGCATTTGCATTAAATGTGGCAGAAGGACTTCTTAGTTATTAGGTTATCAAAGAATTAACAACATGGTTGTAATAGTCCTTAACTATTCACAAAACAATAGTAGACTACAAAACTTTTTCTTTTATTGTAAATTTGCTAAATTATAAATGTCGTGTGACTACTTTGAAGAGAACAGAAAGTTCAAACTCCAAGATACCTGAAAATGAATTAATTAAAGTGTACATTTCAAATTATCTTTTTTTTCTTCTGTGCTGTCAAAAATGGCTTCCCTGTATCCTGGTGAAAATAATATTTTTCTTTTGCCAAATCATACTCCTTCTTGTGTCCTTCAGTTTACCAACACAGTGCAAATTCCATGACTCGACTTTAAGGAGAGCAGGATGAATGCCTGCTCAATGGTCATCCATAGAAGGCTGTGGCTGTAGAGATCCCTTGGACACGTAGTATGTCGTGTCTCTCCTAGTTTAAGAACTGGATGAGAAAATTACCTACAACAATGTGCCAGTAAATAGAAACTTGTTCCTCTTGCTCCTCTCGCAGTCTCTGGGAGAGAGTAGAAAGTAGGGAAAGTCAGTTTGTGGTATTAAATTGAAAATGGGTAATTTTTTTTAAAATGTTTTTATTATTTCTTAAAATGTTCCTTGCTTAAAACCCTCTGAGAGTTTTACATAAGTAAAGAAAATATACCTCATGGTGTTATAGAAAAAACAGGTGACCATCTTTTGATAATTTTAGCTTTTGATAAATTTAGCTTATAGATAAGGAAATTTTTATTAGGATATTGTAAATAACATGCTTTTTTATTTTTAAGTTTGGTGCCAGGAGTTGTACATTCACTTTTAATTAAATAACTATATTTGTTGGTTGCATTGAACACTGGTGCATCCTTTTAGATATGCTTCATTAGTGTAGTGATTATGTTTCTTCTCTAGTAACTAGGCCAGCTTGTTCAAGCACAAAACTAGAAGGCTCAGGGAAATGTAGAAGTACAAAGTGCTGCAAAGTAAATAACAATATAAAATATATATTCATGTTTTTAAAACTTGACCATAGTTTGTGTGACATATCTAGATAGCATATAAATCTGAAAATGAAGTATTCTAACATGTAACCTTTAAGCAGGTCTTGTGTTAATTAACAGATGGGTAGGAACTTTCACCCTGTAGCATTTGAATGCTGTTTTATCACTTCTGGAAATTCTCCTCTGCCTTAGTGAAGAGTTTTGTTTACTAGGTGGACAAAATGAGATCAATGCTATCATTAGTGTTATTGTATATTGTGAAAGAATATTTTTTTGTGTGAATGATTTCACAAATTTTCATTTGGCATATTTTGTAAGGATGATGTTGAACACCTGGCTTCAATAGAAAGGTATCCAGGATGTGTGTATTAGACTGTTATGCTGTGGGTTTTGCCACTTAGTTTCACATAACTATTTCTTATGTTTGATCTTTAAAATGTGTTTCTGCTCTTCAGAAGAATAGCAAATCTGGTTCTTTTGGAAAACATTTCCCTACAGGATAATTTATAAAAATACCTTAAAAGCATATCTGATTGTGTAATTCCTCGTAATGGTGTGTTTTTATTTTGTGTTTCCTGAAACTGCAAAGTACAAAACTGTAAAACACAGCATGGAAATTCTTCCAGTATTCAGAGTTTGAAAATGAAATACTGGCAGGGAGGGTTCTTGGCAAGATAGGCCTGTGCAAGAGGTACCTTTCATTACAAATAAATCTGTTAATCTTTGAGAGGTATAAATGTGATAAAATTGAAATAATGCACAAATGATGGTGCAACTGAGATGACTAATAAGAACTGATAATGATGTTAATGAGTCTGATTCCTATTTTAAATGAGTACTCTGTGTGAATTTATAGTTGATAATCTATTCTTTATTGTCAGAGATGAATAATGGAAATACCAGTGCTTGAATGCCAGGTTTGAACATCCTTTCCTTTACTTTAACAGGTTTTAGGACTAGTTCAGAATATGAGTGTTTTCCAGTGTCCTAAGTGTAAGCATGAGACACATATCTTTGGAGCTGACGGTGTAAGAGATCTAGCAAAAACCCTTGGGTTGGATATTTTGGGTAAGAATATAGAAATGTTTTTATTTTTCAAGAAAAATTGAATGGTGTATGTGAAGCATGAACTGAAATATGGAACTGCATAATCCTAGATTACTCTATATTCAGACAGTGTTCAGATATAATAGAACTAATAAGTAGTATGCTATGTTCCTTGTCGTTCTTGTAATGGCAATGCTGACTGATTATGAAAATTCTTGAATTGTATCTTAAATCTCTTTGTATTTACCAGCAATCCAGAACGTGAATTGTTTTCTTATCAGTGTGCTGTATTACCTGAAATTGATTATACAGCAATTTTTACTAATAACCAAGAATTCTCTTTGGTCTTAGGACAGACCTAAACTCTGTCCAGTAATGTCAATAAATGTTTTCTCATTTATTTCATTTAAATTAAATGAATTGTTACATATTGACTTGGTGGAGACCTTATAGCATCCTAAAGGGGCTTATGGGAAAGCTAGAGACTTTTTGCAAGGGCAGGCAATGATAGGGCAAGGGGGAATTACTTTAAACTGAAGGAGGGTGGTGGATTTAGGTTAGATAGCAGGAAGAAATTCTTTACTGTGAGGGTGGCGAGGCACTGGCACAGGTTGCCCAGAGCAGTTGGGGATGCTCCATCCCTGGAAGTGTTCAAGGCCAGGTTGGATGGAACTCTGAGCAACCTGGTCAAATGGAAGGTGTCCCTGTCCATGGCAGGGGGTTTGGAACTAGGAGATCTTTAAGGTCCCTTCCAATTTCAACCATTCCATGATTCTGTGATTAGCCACAATTAAATGCATACTTATAAGCTAAAATATACATGAATCTTGAAAATATACATCACTATTTTAAAAAGGCATGGTTCAACCTGTGCTGTAAGTAAAGAATATAACGCAACATAATTAAGTTGGTAAATGGGATAATTGCATGCACTAATGATGTGTTTCCATGTATTACTGTAATTATCTCAATGATTTTCCATAGCCAATTCATTAAAAGGAACCAGGAAACTCACTTAGAAAGATCAACATAGAAACATCAAGGTCTGACATAGACATAAGATAGCAAGGCAACACATAATTAAAGACATGCTTTTGGGCTATCTTTTAGTTTTCTGAATATATAATGAGTTGTGATCGGGGCCCAAGGGGGCTTCTACACTCCTGGTTATGTGGATGGATGCAAATGCTCTGCGAGCAGTTGAATCAAACATGCATTTAGATACACAGGCACAAATGATGTACCGTGCCATTGGTCCCATAGGTGATTTGTGTTATTTCCTACGAGGGAAGAACTGATCGTGATTGTGTTTAATTAGGAGTGATGTGAGAGATGTACAGATTTAGCAGGGGATAGATGAGATATATGAAGAAAATGAGAGTGAAGTTTAACTTCAAACTGTCAGTGAAGTACCACACTAAGATTAAGAATAGTGCCTCAGGGGTTAAATTTAGAATCACAGTGCTTGATCTGATTAGTGCACTCCTCCTTCCAGGGATGACCATTATATAATAATACCATATGGTATTGTAAGAATTACTGCTTACAGATTTTACATTAATCTATCCCAAATGGAAGTTTCATTTCAATGTTATTTGAATTCTGCCCCAAAGCCTTGAGAACTTATTTTTACATATATATCTATAAAATATATATATTTAAAATTAGTATTTCTAAATTTATTTTGGTTGTATTTTGCAACATGGCTATTCTGTTTGTTTAAATAAGAATCTAGTGCTCCTTTGAAACCTGACAAGCTAGCATCTGACAAATTCCGCAAGGTAACAATGTGCAGGATTGAAAAGTATTTTCCTTCTACTTGCTCAGAGTCGGCTGCTATTAATTTTACCGAATACTTCATTTATTTTTGTTTGTGTCAGAAGACAATTAGCAGTTGCCAGAACACTTTCAGGTGTAGTTTATTATTTCATATACTTCTGATTGTCTTGTCTTTTTATTGTTCCCTAAAGGAAAATGTGATAAGGTTTGTGAGAAAGAGTTTTGTGCTGCTGATTTTTCTCTCTCTTTCTCTGAAATTTTTTTTTCTGAAGTTTGGTGGCCATAACTGTGTTTTGTTTGTATTCCTGCTTCCTTTGCATTCTGTTTTTTATTCTCTAAAGCTTTGTCAATTTTCATATAGTTTTTTTAATGTTTCTTTTTCTGCATACACTGAACCTCAATAATTTACACTGGCTTGGTTTGAGTTAAATAAATGTTGCTAAAGTGTACAAATTAAACTGATACAGTTTCTGACATCAGTCAGGGTTGAACTCAGGCTGTTCTGTCTTCGTCCATCCATGATGTAAAATGTAACTGTGTCTTCCATTGAAAGAAATTTGGTCTTAAATTCACTTTATAATTTTTTATGTAGCAGTGAACTAAACATAGGAACCTCCAAGTTTTTTGTAGTGCTGGAATCTGTATTTTGGAAAGTATGTTTCAGAATGGAAAAGAGCTGCTAATTGACTCTCCTTTAGAATGTTCCTTTCCTCTCTGACAGTTCTCTGCTCATTATAAAAGCAGAATATAAAGAAGATTTCTGTTGGAAAGAAGAATGAGCTGAATAGCTGTCCACCTTTGAATTGAATCCAAGGCCTAATAAGGGCAATAACAAATGCTATTATTTGGAAATTTAGTATTCAAAGAAGTCTTTGAACAGTGATTAAAATCTTAAAACAGCACAGAAAAGAGTATACGATGAGGAGATAGGCTGAAGAGTAAGTTGCATGATGAGCATTTTCCCAAAACTCAGGCAGTTCATTTAATGTATGCAAAATAATTTGTATCTCAGCCTGTGTTTTTCTGTTTGTTTGAGGCAAAAAGCCCTGCCTTCTGTGATAAATGACAATGCATGGTCCTTCCTATTCAGAGCATGAAAAGTCCAGAATAGTTTGGCATTATTTATTATGGATGTAAGGAAACTGTACTGCAGCCAGTATTCATTTTAAATGCTAATTCTTGGAGATTAAGTAATTCAAAGAATATACTGAACTGAAATTTGATATCAAGTTACTTCAGGGCTATTCTAAAGAAACATTTAAGAAGTATTAGGTCTTCACATATGTGTATCTTGCTATTTTTGATGCAGGAGACATTCCACTGCACGTTAATATACGGGAGTCGTGTGATTCAGGACAGCCTGTTGTGATCGCTCAGCCTCAAAGTGATGCTGTAAGTTTGGTGCATTGCACTTAAAGCAACAAAAAGCCCCCCTCTGAAAATGAGTGGAGAGGGCTTCTTGGTATTGCTGTTCGAAAAGTGTGTGTCTGAATGGAACTTAAGGAAATAAGGTAAAAGAAGTAACTCAAGCCCTTGATTTTGGAATGCTGGTCATCCGTTCTGCTTCTGTGGGTTTGGTTTTGTTTAATTAGGCTGAATCATTCGGTATAATGAAGATTTGATCCAGGTCCTGGCATGCCAAGAGGAGGAAGGTCAGTGTCAAGCCTCATGAGACCTTGCAGCTAATGTAGGTCCTCTAAAACTGTCAGTTGAGCCTTTGGTAGCTGAGCCTGGAAACTGTCAAAGGGTCCTGTCCAAAGATGTTTGGAACAAAACCTGCGCATTGTCAGTACCTGAGTTGTTTTCAGCAAGAAGTGGAGTAATTTACACACAGGAGGAAATGGGTTTTTCTGTGCATTTACCGTAATATTTTCTTGCCTGTGGAAAGTAGGAATTGGTGAGGTGGTGAGAGTCAGTTACACAAGTCTGTAAAGAAAAGCAGTTGTACATACAGAACTTCATTAATACTGATAGAGTAAGATTTTCCTGTCTGGTGTTTTCTTTCTCCTCTGCTGGAGTTTGTCTGCCAGGCTCTGTAGGGCAGGGTGCTGTGCATAGTATATGGCATGATGCAGCCTCACTTTTGACTGCTGCTTAGATGTTATAGTGAAAAAAAGTGATTAATGCTGATAATAGATGGTAGAATTAATTTGAGATAAGGTAGACTGTACCTATGGTACCTATTTATTTTTTAATATCATGATTGTTAGGCATATGCTGAAATACTTTTTTCCTTCCCAGTGTTTTAGAAGATTAAGAAAAAAGGGAGGACAGGATTAACATTGTCAATCCAGTGTTTAATAACACTGATTGGGATTCTGGAGGAACAGTGACAGTCTTAAAATTGTAATATGTCATTTTGTTTTGAGAGAGAAGCAGCAGCACTATTGCATGTTGATTTCTGATTGAATGCAATATTTTTGCTAGACTTGGGCAAGGCCCCCATGCTGTGGAATAATGTACTGATCTTGAGTTCAGGTCCTCCTTGTGAAAAGGAATTCTTATAATCCATATGGTAGTTTCTCTCTGGGAAGTTTGATCAGCAGTGTGAAGGTTTGAATGGATGCATGGCTTTGGTCAAAGTTGAAATAAAACAGCTGAGCAAACTAAGATGGAAGGCTCACAGCTCTCAGTATCAGAAATCTGTAATAACCAAGGGTCTGTAGCTTGCTGGACTATTGATCTAAAAATTCAGACATGGAGGATAGCATTCTGAAAATAAAAAAACACAAGAAAGTCTGTGTTGCCATCTGTTTGTCCTTGAACTATATTCTTGATAACAAAAGGATGGGTTATAATCACCTTTGTGGCAATTAAGTTAAATATGAAGAGGAATAAAGATTTACAAATATGTGTGACTCTGGGGAAAACTCTTTAATATCCTTCTCTGCCATTGTGTCTGTGAGATAATCATTCTTCTCAGAGAATGAGGTTTTCTTAAATGTCACTAATCTCTACAGAATAAAAAAGAATTTCCCTTTATCCCTGGTTTGCTTCTCATTTTAAAGACAGAAAAAATATTGTTGTTCTCTTATATTTTAAAAGAAAAAAAGAAAAATCAAATTCTTAGTACATAACTGATGGTGGAAGAGGTTATATAAGGTCAGATTCTAATCTTTAATACATGACACTCGTCACCATGTTTCTCAAGTAAACTAAAATTGTGGCTATTCATGCATGAACAATCACAAGTTTTCAGACAGAGAACAATATCTGCTGAAATTATCCCTGCTCTTGTCTCTTAAATGTGCGGGGGATTTTTATGCAAAATTCTGAGATGATTTTGTTAGAACGCACAAATCAAATACAGAATCATAGACCTGAAATAATACCCAGCAGATTCAAACAGTAGGGAATAAGGATGGTGATTTACTTTTTAGAAACCCAGCATAGTCCTTCTAAGCTCTGTCAAGCCTAGAATAAAGGGTGTTTCTAAAATATGCCAGTTAATACTTTTTTTGCTTACACATTTGCTGTGGGGTTCAACTTGCCTTGCGTATATATGAAAGTATAGCTCTGACTCTACACTAGAATTTCAAAATGTGTAAGCAAAGTTGTGTAAACTCATTATTTTAAAGCTTAAATGTAGTTAGTGGAAAAGAGGTTTTACAAATGACCAGGAAATTGCTAACAACTAAAAAAGAAAATTACTTGTAGAACTGTGCGTGTTTGAACTTAGAAAGTTATTCCTCAGGGAAGGCACAGAATACACAAGAATAATCTACTTATGGAAAAGGCTGACAATATAGCTAAAGGATATGAAGGTTTAATGGCTGGAGTTCTCTTCTGGTGAAGCTTGAGGCAGTCCTCAGGGAGAAATAAACAGTACTGGTAAAATGATTTTGCTCTTGGTATAACATTGCCTATGCTAGTGTTTCTGTCAGCTTAGTTGTTTAAATTGTGGCTTTTTCTTAGCACTCTTCACTGACAAAACTTTGTTATGTGCTGTAGAAAATTGAATATGGCTGTACTCGCATGTCAGCCTAACGCAGCAGTTGAGAGTGACCAGAGGTCCTTTACAAAAAGCTAATAATTTCTTAGTTTAATCAACAGTGAGGACTTAACAGATCCTTCTGGAGATTAGTTGAGCATTTCTCTCCTCTATCAGGCTGTGAAGGTGGATTGGCTGCTTAGGGCTTCATTTTTTCGCTCACTCAGACATACAGAAGAGTCTCTAAACAGCAAAAGCTAGTAAAGGAAAATCATGAATGGTACTAAAATGGTAGAATGGGGGAAAAAAGTAGGGTAAAAGGTAGTCAGGGAAAACAAGTGAGGAGTCACTGAAACCAGGTGGAATTGATTATGCTCAGATGTAGGAAACCTCCTGTGGACCGTGGGAAGGAGCCAGCAGCAAAACAGGTGTTTGGAAGAGGCATCCTGAAGCTTGCAGATAAGAGGACTAGAAGCACAGCAAGACATACAGAACATGATTAATTGCAATGCAGTCATTGTTCCACCAAATGAGTTGTTTAAATGCCCAGTGAATTCTCCATCAACACTGGGAGAAGAGATAGGGGTTGCTAAGATCTCTTCCATTTGTGAGTGCAAAACCCAGAGTGTGGTGGTTATCTTGTGCAGAATTCTTGCTAGAAGCTTCTGAGTGTACCACAGCCTTCATGGCACAGTGGATTTATTATTAATACCTTGGTAGAACAGACGGGCTGTCTTTGACTGTTGAGCACCAGTCTCCCACCTGTCTTAAGGCTGAAGAAGCAGCTCAAACAAGTACGAAAATCATTTGCTGTACCAGTGTGTTCCTTCACATCCTAAAAGTTGGGATGTATATTGGGATGACATTTCAGGGAAGAGACATGCAGGAGGCTGAAGCCAGCAGTAGATGTTGTCTCTCATCTTCTTGTCTTGGGAATGAGATGTTTAAAAAAAATATTGTGGAGGAGAGGTGATACACCTCTAAGGTTCATCAGGGATAATGTAGTCAAGACAGCAGTGAAGTCATGAAAGAATGAAGTTTAGATGTCACCTTTTTGCCCTTCATTGTTGAAGAGATAGTGACATTTCATGACAAAATATAGAGAAGATGACTGCTTTTGGGGGGAAAAAAATCAAATTCCAGGAAACTCATAATGGTCAGTTAGTTCCTTAGTGTTTTCTTGCCACATGTTGTTATGGAAAGCATTTGGAATCTGTTAAGGAAAAATACTGAGTTCCCTCTTGTTCCTCAAAAATCAGGTAGAGTATACTGGGAAAGCAAGGAAAGGTGAAAAGAAGCAAAGCCGGTGCCCCTTCTCCTCGTGGCCTCAGAACATGGCCACCTCTCCAACTACAACTACTACAGCCTTCTTTTCCAGTCTGGGTGATATGTTTATATTTTGTAGAAGCACTCATTGGCTCAACCCCAAGGGTAACCACCCCCTGGGGGGTTACCATTTTATAACTTCAGGGGGAAAACTCTTTTTTCCCCCACCACAATTATATATAGGTAGAGTGTTGGAATCCCCATATTGCACAGCCTTTTGCATGTGTGCACGAACTTATACGCAGTGTGGTGAGGAATTTATGACTTGGATAGAACAGCTAACCTTGTCCTGGAACAAGGAAACCAGGACCTGTGGCTGAAAAACATGCTTAATGTCATCATATCCAGTTTGTGATCAAGACCAGTGTATAATACAGACCCCACATACTTCTTGAGGGAAGTTCTGTTACTATCTAGCGCACATTTAACTATGTGGAATATATTCAACACTCTTGCAGCTTTTGTATATTCATATATAATGGTGAAGGATTTTTAGTCCAAAAAATTGCACACTGTCTGTAAGGGGAGAGGTAAAGCCCAGTCAGGTGGAAAGCAGGGACACAGGGCATCCGCAGTTTGACATAACAGAGCAAAATAAGTCTGGTTAAAAATCCCTTTTCAATTAGAGCAGAATGTTATCAGCCTTACTGTGGTGTCATCCAAAGAGACGGCTGAAATTTATATTCGGAAACACTTTTCCTGTAGAACTCTGTGAAAGGGTGATGTGTAAGTAGGGTAAAAATGTACAGCCTTTTAAAGCTTGCAAGAAATAGTTGGAGAAAAATTGAAGTACTGGTAGCAAATAATCATAGAATCGTATTTGGTGGTGTTTAGCTGTCATCAATAATTCCATTTAATGAGTGGTCAATCTATTGTGTAATATCTTTAAAGAAAAGCAAACCCCAAAGAAGGCTGCATGATATGATTTATAATATGCCTTATTATCAAGGCTTCCTTTGAATGATCACAGTAACATTTGGTATGTGTAGGTTCAATTCCTTCATTTGGGGTATAGGTAGTACACTATCAGAACTTCACTTATGGTTCTCTCCGCTGAAGGAAATTCTGAGTGGTAGGTTAGTCTGTTTCAAGGATGTTATTGTGCTGCATTTGATTTGCGCTGTTCTACTTAACCATGTTTTCTGGACAAGATGTCTTTTTAGATGTCTGTAATGGTATCTGAGTGATGTATATGCATAGTGGCACCTTGGGGTATCAGTATTACCCAGCTGAGGCTCCCTCAGAGTGTCTTGGCTGTTGCAACTGCTATTATGTAGGATTAACAGGAAATTTCCCATGAGTACTAGGGGTTTTTCTTTAAGATTTTAGTTTCATAAATGCAGCTTACTTACCCATCTCTTTAATTTCATCTTATAATGTGTGGATTGACTTTTATTGTCTCATTAAGTCTCTTCTCTGAGCTGAGACTTCTGGCAACTCCTGCCAAGCTACAATGTACATGCAAAAAAGAATCTTATGGTAGAACTGCCCAGAGGAGGACAGAGTGGGAAAGGCTCTGGACCTCTTGCAGCAATCAAGAATTTCTCTGGATGACATGAAGCTTTTATCTGAAGTGGCAGCTTATTTAAAGCTGTGTTTATCATCACGCTTTTAGCGCCTTCTGAGTTGACCACAGTAAAATACAGACATTAGAGGGCAGCTCCAGTCACGCACTGAAGGCTGGAGTTGTGTCAAAGTAGCAAGCAATTTCCATGGAAATTAAAGTTGTTTAAAAATCCGATTGAACTGGAAAATGGACTGTGGTTGAGCAGAGAGTGCTAATAAGAACAAAAGCTACCAACTATTATTTTCATGTAGATGGCAGCTAAGTCTAGTATGTGATAGTCACTATTTAATTAGTTGTTCATGGTTGCTAGCTTCCTTTAGCAATGAGTAAAGTATAAGCCCTAACAGCTCAGCTGAACAGATTTAAATTCCTTTTCCTTCTCTACAGGTATAGTAGCATCCACAGCATTTGATATTCCAGACAGTGAGGACTTGCATAGATTCTCCTTCGGATGGCTGGATAAAGCATCTTAATAATCTTGGAGTCTTGCAGTAGGAGTTAGAAACCATGTTGGTACTGGGATTTATACTCTTTGGTGTATTAGGCCTGCAACTGTGTGATGTATCAGTATGCTTTTTCTCAGTTGCTGATCTGAAGTTGTTTGTATGCAGTAGTTTGGGTGAAGGCAAATGTCATATCAGCTATGTGTTTTGACTTTGTTGATTGTAAATTGGATTTTGTGTTTGTGTTGCAATTGCACTAGATACTGGAAGCCACTAAAGTGAGATGGTTTCAGGCTAAGAGCTGCACTTCAGCGGAAGGCAAACCTGCAGGTCAAGCCAAATCAATCCAATCCAATCCAATCCATGAGAACAGGGCAGTCTCAGCTGTGACCTGTGCAGTCTGTTTGCAGTAATCTTAGCAGCGATGCATACTTCCCTCACGGATAAGATTTTTAGGGAGAATGAAATGCCATAACTGAAAGTCTCATATTTCTCTAAGATTACTGTAGGGCTTAATTAGATGAGCTAATAAATAACCTTGCAGTTTAAATCTACCTGTCTATTATCGCATGAAAATACAGATTCATTACAGAGTAAGGAATCAGGATGTTCTCTGATTATTTAGGCTAAGTAGGACTTTTCAGTCTATTTCTGTGAACTTCGTTGCAAGTTCTCCATTTCCTACTCCACCATCTCTACTGCCATTAGTCACTTCATTGTTGGTTGTGCCCTGGAGGTCCTAAGAACTGTACACTTCTGGCAGTGTTTGTACCAGTGTCTGAGAGGTGAGCAGTCTCTCACATAGCTGTTATGCAGCTCTTTGGGCTCTGTGAATGTCACCTCTGCCTCTGCCCTTCCCTGTGTTCCTCTCAGATGCCATCTAGGCAGTGTTCATAATAAACAAGTCTGGTCTGATTTTAGGACATTGTCTTCCTGTGCACTTCTTCATTCTTGTGAAGCAGGGAGAATGATAACCGCTGTGTTATTGTTGAATATAAAGTTGTCCATCAGCAAAAAAATGGTTTTCAGAAAGTCTGTAAATCATTCCTTTAGAGCTTTCAAACATAAAGGGAATAACTGACCTGTAAAGTTTGCTTTTATCCTATTAAAATGAAAATGGTGAGTGATGAATAAGAACTCATCCTTTACTTTTTCTCTTCTGGTTTTCCACCCAGAAAGGAAATAATAAACCCTGTCCATTTTCAGTTGCAGCCTGACTTCTTTTGCTTAGTAATGACGAAGTAAACAGCTGAACTGTGCTCTCTGTCTACAGATGCCACGTTGGAAAGATCATGAGTAGGAGAAACTATTCAATACACGTAGGGTTGTTTTTATGTAATGCATATTGACAGTCACCAAGATTCCATTTAGACCTTTCAGGTATGTTGATTGATAGACAAGCCCTCACTGCTAGCTAAAGGATTTGTTCAAAGGTAGGAAACTAAGGCTCGAAACAGTTGATTTTTGTTGAAGCCAGGTTACTGGTAGGATTCTCTACTGACATGTATGAGATACTAGTCTGTTCAAAAGACAAAGTAGTGGTCTAGGAAAACAGAAAAAAAGGGATGTTTAGCAGGTAAGACCAAGTGTTGATAACTGTGGGGCTAGGTAACACTGGCATGCTGGCTACAAGGAGTTGTACCAGGAACCTCCTGTTGCAAAGTGGCAGATAGCTGCTTGGCAAATAAGAGTCAGTGTACACTGGGAAATTGTTACTCAGACACTCATTAACAGTATTTTTGGGGAAAAAAATCTCAAGTTTATTGGGATCTTGACATAGGGTAACATTTATACAAGCAATCAAGTCTGTTTATGGTGGATTTACAATTCTGTGTACAGTTTGGTCAACTCTGGAGCAGAGAAACAGCCTGGGCAGTCTCTAGAAGGGGCCAGATTTTCTATGCAGGTTGTTAATTGACTCATTAAGATGCATGAATTGATTTGTGCAAAGTGGGAGCTGCCTGCGGGACTGTTCAAGAGAGTTCAAAATTCCCACCTGGAGTGCTCCTAGACCAATTAGTCAAACATTTAACTGCAAAGGCAGCTTGACTTCAGTCAGTCACCTTATTTCAAATTAGGCCATTATCTTATCTAGGAGAGTGGGTAGTTGGGGAGTAGCTGGACCACCCAGGGAATTAGTATCTGAGTGAGGTGGGTGTTGCACACAAGCTGTGTTACCCAACTGCACTGCAGTTGTAGCCGTAGGTGTTTTAATTTCATGGTTGTGAATTAAGTTCTATAGTTCATTCTATAGTTCTTGCCACAAAGTCATGCATATGGGAGAAAACAATTCTACCTTGGTGTCTGCCTTCCTTGCAAACTCATAAAATTACACTGCTTTAGTTTTAAGGTGATGTGAGCACTGAGACTGTGAGATGCTGGGGCTGGCAGTGCCAGAAAAGAAAATCCTACATGCTAGGAGCAACCCCTAGAAAAGAGGAGATGTGAATAGTGCATGGCCCTGCAAAAGGTTGACACGTGGTTCAGACTGGTGACAGCGGGAGTTAGTGGGAGCTACCAACCTTCCCTCCCTTCCCCTCAAACTCTGACCTCTGGCTTGTGTCAGTTCGTTTCCTATTTTAAAGGCTCATCAAGGATACAAGATCTAATTCATGGTTAGAGCTGTCTGAGAATGCTGCAGGAGGCAGGAAGGATCAGTGCATTTGGGGTTATTGTAGGAGTTTCTTCTAGTAAAACAGGGAAAGTTGTCAATATGGGCACCATATTCAGACTTACTTGAGAGGATAGAGAAGTAGGTTGGTGTAGTGAGTTTACCCTGGCCAGATACCCACTAAAGCCCCTTTCTCACTCTCCCTCTGCAACTGGACAGAGGAGAGAGAAAAAAACAGCAAAGGATTCATGAGTTGAGATAAGAGCTGGGAGAGGTCAGTGACTGATTACCTTCACAGGCAAAACAGACTCAAAGTGGGGATAGTACTTAAATATTACTAATAGGATAAGAGCCAAAGAGTGAGAAATAAAACAGTCTTAAAAAACACCTTCCCCCCACCCCTCCTTCTGTGTTCTCCCTCCTCCCCCCCAGTGGTGCAGGGGGACGGGGAATGGGGGTTATGGTCAGTTGTTGTTTCTGTCACTGCTCAGAGAGAGGAGTCCTCCCCCTGCTCCCAAACCCCACTTCAGTCTTTGGGAAAGATTTCTTTTTTTGAAAATACTTTAATTTTAAAAGTCTGAATAGGAAATTCTGTAGTGCAGTCTAGTCTGTAATTAATTGTCTCAAAAAAAATTTTTTGGAATGTTTTTGTTTTCTCTGATTCTCTGTCCTATGCATGGTTGTCATGGTTAGGGAAGTTTATAATTGATAGTACCTGTGGGACTAAAGAGCCTTATTCCTCCTCAACACTTCCAGGAGACTGTTGACTTTGTTTGCTCTTAAAGACAAATTGTTCAGTCAAGTTCTATTCTTAAAATAATAACTGAGTTAAATTTTAAAAACTCCCTCTCCCCTAGTATTTTAAATAATGCTTGTACTTATTTTATGTATTAATGCATCATTTTTCTGGAAAACAGACTAAATCGAACCCATTTATTTAAATATCTTTGGTTTTCTTTGAAGGTGTGTGAAAGAACAGATAACTAACGAGATGTAAAATGTTCCTTTTTATAGAAATGAAAGGTGCTAAATATATGTTTCTGTTTTTACAGGCTAAAGCCTATCTAAAGATAGCTATGGAAATAGTAAGAAGACTGCCAGTACCTCCTGCTTGAAGTATTTACCACAGAAACTTGCAAAAAAAGCCATCTTTGTTGCAACCAATGCAGAAGAGTCCTGCTACCTAATAATGTGGAGGCCATACCTTAGTTTTAAGAACTTCTTTAGGAGTTAATTTACCAGAGATTAAATTAAGATTGTGATATTTACTGGTTTTTGAATCATTGCTTGTCCATGTCCAAAGGGATTGAAGTGTGCAAACAATGATAGACAGTATTTAACTGCTGAATTGTAACATCATCAAGCATTTTTCACGTGTGCTATTTTATGAATGAAAACCAGCCTCACCACTCAAGGAGAATGATGAGAGGTATGCCAAAGGATTAATCCTGCTTAAAAACTTAAATTTTCAGTTCTCTTAATTTCTTTCAATTTTGGTTCAGCTTTTACATAGTTAACTATCAAACTGACCTTAAGTTCTGCAAGATTTTAACAAGAAAAGTCAGTTGTGCAACTGCTGTACTTTTTGTGTGTTCACCTTATAAGAAAAATTTAAAAATTCCACATATACTCTGAAGAGTTCTTGTGATGAATGGTGATCAGATTTATTCATTATCAGATCAAGTTCGATCATGAGGCAATTCATGGTTTAGTGAAGAATGGATTACATGACCCTGAGGCTTATTTCTTGACTGTTTTGCATTATAATAAACCCAGACAGAAGACCAGGTAACCGAGGTCTTCACTGAAAACCAGATGTTTTGCCTGAGCTCAGTTTGACAGGGAATGCAAATGATCAAGATAAATTAAATTTGTGATTGCATATTCCTACTACAGTGCAGCAACTTGGAATTTGAATATAAAGATATATTTTTGAAGTAAAGAAATATTTGGTCTTCAAACTGCACGGCCTTCTGGTTTGTTTTTTCATTGCCTTTGATCTCTATTTTTGTGTTAATGTGTGGAAGTGAAAGATTATGCCTTCAGGGAATGAGTTTCCATTTACAATTAGATGTTTGAGTTGACATTTAGGCTTTTTCATTTACACAATCAAGTATGAGTATCTTAAACATACATGTTAACCATACCATACTGTGAATTTAACCATACTAGGGAGTTCTGCTGTTGACCTCTGAGGAACCAAGGTTTTCCCTGTATTCCAAATACTTATTCAGGATTTTGGATGAATTGTTTTTTATTACTGAAGTGATATAGCATAAAAGTTGGTATAGATTTACATTAAGAATATATAAGTAATATGTACTCAGAATTTGCATGGAAAATCTAGGCACAAATGATGAGTTGAATTTCAAGCTTAGGTGATTTTGTAAATATGTAAATTACATAGTCCAAAACTGTGGATTTTTTACTTCAAGTCAATCTCTGAACCTCTTCGCCTTCAGCCTTCCCTGTGCAATCTCATAGCAGTGAGCAGTTATTTCAGTAGTATATTATCCCAGGCCCATAAATTTACAAAAATACTCCCTTCCTTTCAGTTGTCTGATATATTTTACAAAAATTAAAGCTGGCTTTGGGTTCTACCCTTTCATACTTTATTGATAACATTTTTTAAAATTAAATTTTATCTCTCTATATTTGTTCACTTTGCTTTACATATCGTAATTGCTGATATACCTGTCTCTAAGTAATCATGTGGTGGTTCTGGTATATTATAACCATAAATTTCAGTTGAAAAACTAGGATTTCTGGCTGGTTTTTAATTTAAGACAGTGATATAGTCTGAATTGTTAGCATTTGTTATTTTCATTCTGTTAAAAAGTTTTTGAATGTCTCTGACATCATCCAGTTCATGTTGAGACTGGGTGAACAGTCAGTATACAGATAGATAGTTGTTTGCTTTCCCTTTTGTTTTTTTTTTTCTCATTATTTCTTGGGTTAGTTGAAGGATGAAATTTGCTTTCAAATGTCCTTTTATTTTTACTCCTTTTTCTCTTTTTTTTCCCCTTTTAATTAAGTACTGTGGTTTTGCTCTGTTGAATCTTTCAACTGCAGAACTATTTTGAATGCCTTTATGAAGAAACTGGTTCTAATGATTAAACACAGTTTCTGTGCCAGTCTCTGAAAATTCATATTTAGTTAACAGTTTTGTGGAAGGATTACACAATGTAGTAGATTTATTGATTGAAAATTGTCAGTCATTTTCAATAAATATACATAATTGTACAGAGTCGGTTTAAGTGCGTTTAAGGGTAGCAATGGTCAAATCAAATTTAAAGTGAGAATGTATTGCTTTACGTCCCTCATTCTCATAACTGAGAAACTGTTTCCCAGCTCTTCTCCTGCAAAGTAAGTGAAGGGCATTAACAGAGTGTTACTACTGCTTAATGTTATACAAACACATATTCATATTTTTTATATTACATGTATGTATGTTAAGTATATATTAATGAATTCTAGTCAACATACTACATTTGAAATTGTAATTCATAAAATCTTTTATGTAAGTTGTATGGTGGGGTGTTTGGATCAGTCGGAGGTTTAGCAGGAGAAAGTGGTATTTAACTATAGCTTATAAATATAGATTATAGACTTGACACACAGTGCTGTTTGCTCTTTTCAACTCCACTATTTTACTTTAATCTCAGTGATATTTCCTAGTGTACTAGTAAATTGTTTTCTAAAAATGTTAATCCTAACAAGAGGGCCTGGCTTTCTTGATGTGTATGGGTAGGTGCTCTTTGCTCAGAAGCAATGGAGACTTGCTGCAAAAGTGCTGTGATCATGGGTTACTGGCACAGAATTATTAAAGTCTGTAGCAGTGTGAGCTACAGTTACACACTGGAAAATCCCACAGAGGAAGGAAGAGAAAGAAATAGGAGGGCTAGGGAGGCACGGGACCAAACAGGCAGGAATAGGGACAGAGGCCAGTCAGTCCCAGTTTACCTCCTGTGTAGGTTAACAGCAAGATCCTCAAGAGCCCCTTGCATCGCTGTCAGACTGAAGTTTCACTTTCACCACATGGCCCTTTGTATGGTGACGACAGTTCCTGTGTTTGCAGATAATTTCTGCTGTTTCTTGGGTGAGGAGCATATGGACTGTGTCTTAAGATAGTGCATTTCCTGGCTTTCAGAAGTTTCAGTTTTGATGAAAATTAGGCTGAAAGAGAGTATAGAATTGTTTGAGTCAGTGAAGTATATTGCTATAGGATTTTTACTGAAATGTTCAGCTCATTGTGAATTGGTCAGCCTTTGAGACTATGGTTTGTGCAATACTTCAGATGTTAGACTTCTCACAACAAAACATTTTTAATTGTTATTTGAAGTTATGAGAGAAAAGTAGTTTGCAAGTCAGTTTATCTCTACTAATTCGAGTTCAAACTACAACCCATTGTAGTTGCTCTGATTGGTGATCATGGTTATGAATTAACATTCATGCAGAGAAGAAGTGGCAAAGTAGGTCATCTTCAGTATATTAATGAAAAACTCCTGTAGTTCAGATCTTACTTCAAATAGCTGGATTCACTTGGATCCAGTTCAGCAGGTGAAACCCTCTATAATATCTTTCCATTAGTAAGTATGGTTTCCACCTTGACCTGCTCAAACTCACTGTTAGGTTTTTCCTGTTTGTGATGAATGCAGTTGGTGCTGATTAGAAAAGGCTTTGATCTGAGGCAGCTGCTGTGTACTGGTTTGTTGGTAAACTGTGTTCGGGGCCCCCTAATATAAACCAAAGGCTGCAATCAAGGCAGCGGCAAAAGGGAATAAATAAGAGGTGAATCTTGTGCCAGTGGGAACATCTCCAGGTTCTAGAGAGGCTGCCCCTTACAGGGCTTGCCAGGTGCAAGAATGTATGTGGAAGAAGAACAACAGAAGAGCAGCAAAAAAGAAAAACCCTTCTGTTGCTTAGGAGAAAGATTGAAGTGCTGTGAGAGGCTCTGTGGGTTACAGAACTGATGAGCAAAGGTTAAGGCACTGAAGATGCTGTGCAACAATTTAAAGGGGATTTTGGTACTTACTCAGGCTGTGCAAAGCTTCTGTCAGAGCATCCTCAACCCTGAGGCTGACACATGAGCTCAGTACCCAAGTACCGAAGTCCACAGGCAATGCTCCTGGGGGTAGGATCTCCATGCTTATTTTTCCACATCATTTGCAGTAGTTGTCCAAGGTGCAAGAAACTTGTTCTACACTCAGGTTTAGCTAAAGATTCAAATTCGTAGCTCCTAAACTTAGAAGAGATCCTCAGCCACTGGGCTTAGTCTTTGCTAAGGACCATCATGGAACATGCAGCACTTCTGATAAGCCTGTATCACTTGTGGAAAAATAAGGAACATCGTCCTAATCACAGCTAATTATTTTTAGCCTAATGACTTGGGCTGGGTTTTGATCTTGCTCCCAGCCTTATTGATGTTTACCTAATGAGACTGTGAATAAAATTATCAATGCTTAGGCTAATGCCTGGCATTTGAGCTGCTTGCTGATGTGAGATAAGGCTCTGGGGTTTTGCTTTTGTGATTTTGATACCCATGTGTCATTCTAGTTTCTCATGGCCACATCTGGGCCTATAATGTTGTCATCGCTTTTATTTAACAGGAATACTGCCTAGTGGAGATGGTTAGGGGGAAAGGCTTCTGCTTAAGAATGCTTGACCATAAGATGAATCTGAATTGCTGATTTAATTTCAGAATTGACTTATAATGGTAGGCGTTATAATGATAATTATGTTTTATTTTGGCAGCGTATCAGCCAAGGCCCCGATATATCAGCCATGTATCACAAAAAACACAGCAAAAGAAAAAATTAATTCCCAAAGTAGTTTTCAGCCTAAATTTAAGACTTGCTTCTTTTTTTTTAACCTCTGTTTTGCATTATAAAGATATTAAGTCTGAAGAAAAGGTATATTCAAAGGTCTGTATTTTTCCATTAGCTTCACATATTCTGAGAGGTGTTTTTTTTTTTTCCAGCAAGAAGAGGACAGGCACAGCCTATCCTTCCTTATGCACCTATTCCTCTAATTTTCTGTTTGTATGAGTCTGGATCTGAATACCCACTTTAATCAGTGCAAATAGATTACTTCTCCTGGGGAGTGCATGAGTCTTCGAACAAGCTAGTGGGGAGGGAGAACATCTGTTGTCCTTTAACATTGTTTTGAGGGCTTAGACATCTATTTGAAGTGTTTTCACTCATACCACTGGGGTTTTCTAAAACTTGTATTATTTCCTGTGGTCCAGAGGTTGTCTCTTTTCTTTGAGAGAAAGGCCAGAGACTCCCCATGCTTGCCTCTTCCATGTATGCTTCCTGTTACTAAACAAGGTCTGTTTTACAGATACAAACTTCGAGTTACTTTTCCTGAAAAGTGTTAACTTATAAATCATGACTTTCTAATGACATTTATAAGTACTTTTTAGGGACTATTTCTTTCCCCAAGTTAATATGGAAGAAATACTAAAACGTATTTTTAAAGCCCGGTTTAACTGCATATTTAGGAGTAATAAACAGGGTGAGAAACTATCCTATTAAGCCAAACCCACAGTCTGTAGGTGTAATTGTGGAGTGTTCGTCCACTTTGTAAATGTTGCAAGTATTTTTCATCTCATTAAGGGAAAATGTTAAATGAACTAAAGTTCAGGAGCCTGAATGTTCTCCTGCTCCCCAGTAAGCATTTGAGGGTGACGTGAGATCTGTCTGTAGGCTGTTTTCTGCATTGATTTATCTGCTGAATCAGGAAGTTTATACCTGTCTCTTCTTAGAGGGGGAATTTCCATATAAACGGGTTTTTGTCTGTGATTGGCTTGAGGCCTCTAATTAATTACATTTCAGATGAAGTGGGGAGATTATGGGTTTGTACTCCCTACTTCCGCCTGTAGGATATTAGGGCCCAATGGCTATTTTGGAGAGTTACTTTTTAGAACAAGTTTTAAAAGGCTGGAAGAATGTGCCTTGTAAGCATCTAGGCTTTGAAAACTTAGTCTAATAACCCTACATTTATTTGTGAGTGCCAGCACTACTGGCATCTCTTTTGTAATGCCTTAATATCCTAAGCTTTTAGGAAGCCTGTGAATTGTGGCTTGTTTGCACTTTTTTATAAATGCGTGTTTTACAAATGCATTTCTGCTTAACACAGACAGTGTTACTTCATTTTTGGCTTAATTTCTCAACAGTGTAAATAAACCTCTTTTTGTAAAGCAGTTTTCCTTGCCTATTGGTAACACATCTAGAAAGTTATTCCTCTAGAGAAAGAAATGACAGGGCTGTTTGATGCTGAATACCTTCTTCCCTGTCAGGTTAATACAGGAAATTGTAGTTGTTGTTTCAGTGAATATTGTTGGTTTTGTTACCCTGATGGGAAATATATCTTCATTGAAACAAAATGAAATTGCTGATAAAATGTCTTTTAATTATTTAGAGCTTGTAGCTCATGAACTTTGAAAACAGTACACTCTAGAGTAATTTCTTTAAAATATTCCCATTTATAGACTTTTTAAATATATTTTTTTAAAGAAAGTAGTGGTATTAAAGATGTTTGGACAAGCTCTTAGCTGTTGAAATGGATTGCTTTCCACTGCCTGAAAAGGTCTGCCATTTTCACAAAGAATATGAGTCAGTGAAGTTATGTATTATTGCCCATCAGTGCCTGCATACAGAATCCTAAGTATGAGTCTGCAGTAGCAGGTGACAGGAGGGTAGAGAGATGACGTACCAGTATTTGCCTGGAATGACCTCATGCCTGGAAGTAATAGGAATTTGTTTGGCAAAGCAAAAATAAAAGCAGGCTTACATTTTTAGTGAAGGCAGATGGGTCAGGGCAAAGCAGGGAATTCATCTTAACTGATGAATACGACTGGCATATGAAAGGAAATAAAACATTATACTTGAGAAATGAAATAGAAAATGAATCTTTCCCACTTCTTCCAGAAATATATGGCCATGTGACCTGGGGTGCCTGGCACACTGGGGATGTGTTGATTCTAGTGCTTCAGAAAGGTGACAGGACTCAGCAGATCATCAGGAGCCCTCATTTATGACACATTTTCTGCATGTTAGGGAAGCAATTGAAAAATGTATTTACAAGTGAATTGTTGAACACAATTGCTGCAGAAGGTTACTTGAGGAATGAAATGTCTCAGTTCTTGCTCAGTCTGCTTTACATCAGATAATGTGCCATCCCAAGATGGTAATTTATTAAAGTTAGCATTTTAGCTATCTTTACCACAGGAGCTGAAGTTGAATGCAATAACAAGATATATATTATCTGCAAAGTACTTCTCCTGACACCGTCGTGATACCAAGTGTCAGGAAAATTTTGAATACCTTACTGAATTATTGTACCTGAGCTTAATATGCAGTAACTTGAAGTTTCATTCTATTCCCATCATTTTTTCTATACAAAGCGTATCATGTTTTCATTTCCAGCACTTTATGCCTGTTGTTTGTTCCTCACATAAAGATAAAAAGATTTATGTACAGGGGCTCCAAGAGGGAATTTCATGCTTTGACATGAGATTATATAATTTTCTTCAAAACAGAATGGTCAGCAATAGGGTTGTCTTTGTTTTCTGTTTTGTTTTGAGAACTAGTCACCAGAAGATAAGATACCAATTGGACATAACTTTGGATAGCGAGACTGGAATTCTTCTAACCAGGCACTAGTTGTATCTTGAGAAGACAAACACGAAGCTCTTTTTTTTGAGTATGTGAATTTCTTTTGTCATTGGCATGGAAAAAATAAAGAACTGTGGTAGATAAAATGTAATCCTTTGATTTGAAAATCATATGAGTTAATTGTCATGGTTAAGGATCATGAAAATACACCTACTGAATCCAGGTTTTTTGATGCAGCATGTGCATGTGCTGGCCCTGGAGGAGTCAGCAGCATTCAAACAGGAGTTATTGCCTCTTAAGTAAACTCCAGGCTCATTCTGTGATTTGCTGTTAAGAAAAGTCACACCCTGAACTGTGTGAGCATTGAACATTTAGACTGTAGGTTCACATTTCCCTAACACAGGAAGTGACTCACTGAAATGTTTGTTCTGCACCTTTCGATCTACTCTCCTCAGGAAAACAGGGATCTATTTACTCCACAATGTGTTGGTGCTTGTTATCAGACTGTAAAATATCTCTGCCAGGCCAGGCATTGGTCAATATTTGTTAGCAGCTGGTATTCTGTTTGTAGAAGGCCAGTTGCTGTATATAATACTTGGGAAGCATGTTCATGTTCTGGTGTAGACCTGGCAGTTGTTACAGGCCATGATCTTTGCTTTGATTTGCTTTTTGTTTGAGTAATGCTGCATTATTTGCAGGCAATATGTGGCCCTGTAATTCGAAAGTGTTACCATTCCCAAGATAGAATCCTGCACTGAGAAAGACCCTCTGGAAATGACACCTTACCCTTGTAACTCCACTGCTTTGGGAAGAGCTCTGCATGGGCACTTGGAGAGTGTGGTCCACTCCTCAGCTGGACCAGGGATAGAGAATATAATGGAAGGCTCGTGGGTCAAGATGAGGACAGGGAGAGATCACTCGCTAATGACAGTTGTAGGCAAAACCCTCAACTTGGGGAAATCAGTTTAATTTATTACCAATCAAATCAGCATAGGTTAATGAGAAATAAACACAAATCTTAAAACACCTTTCCCTCATCCTTACCTTCTTCCTGGGCTCTGCTTCATTCAGCTCTCTACCTTTTCCCCAGCAGCAGCACGGGGGGACAGGGAATAGAGGCTGCAGTCAGTTCATCTCACATTGTCCCTGTTGCTCTTTCCTTCTCGGGGAGGACTCCTCACACTCTTGCCCTGCTCCAGCGTGGGGTCCCCTTCCACAGGAGATAATCCTCCACGAACTTCTCCAAAGTGAGTCCTTCCCATAGGCTGCCACTCTTCATGAACTGCTGCAGTGGGGGTCCCTTCCATGTGGTACATTCCTTCAGGAACAGACTGCTCCAGTGTGGTTCCCTTGCGGGACCACAGGTCCTACCAGGAGCCTGCACCAGCGTGGGTTTCCTGCAGGATAACAGCTTCCTTTGGGCACCTCCACCTGCTCCAGTGTGGGCTCCTCCATGGGCTGCAGGTGGATCTCTGCTTTCTTGTGGTCCTCCATGGGCTGCAGGGGCACATCCTGCCTCACCACAGGCTGCAGGGAAATCTCAGCTCTGGCGCGGGGAGCACCTCCTCCCACTGCTCCTTCACTGACCTTAGTGTCTGCAGAAGTGTTCCTCTCACATTCTGACTCCACCCTTCTCTGGCTGCAACTTGCTTCTGCCCAATAATTTTTTTTCCCTTCTTAAATACATCATCCCAGAGGTGCTACCACTGGGAAAGTCATGACAGTTTCAACAGGGAATGAAACTCTGCATGCAAAGCTGAGTACTGGGAGTACATGGAAATACCAAGATACACAGGAGTCTGTGTGTGTGTTTGCAAACTAACTGCAGTTTTTATTTAAAGAAAAATGTCCCATAGCTGCATGGTTTTCATTAGGAGGCAAGGAAGAGGGAGAGCAGGAGTGCGGATTTGTGGTTGCACAGGGAAGCTCTCACACATGTAACTAATGCAATAATTCTCTGAGTTAGAAATCTAATCTAGCTCCTCTCTTTCAGATTTTTTTTTCTCACAATGACTGTGAGAATCACTCTTCCTGCTATAACTTCCCAAAGTGAAGAGAGGTTTCCTGTCATAACTTTAATCTCACTATTCTATTAGGGTATGAAATAACAGCCTTTACTAATATAAAAGGAAGTAAATGGCTTTGGGGCAGGTTTTTTACCTGTAAGGTTCATTCTGCACTGCAAGCATCTTAGAAATCACCATTACATCGTTGAGCTGCTATGTCATGTAGAGTCACCTTTTTAACATTAAAGTCATGGCTCTAAACTCTTCAGCAGCTCTGCACAAGCAGTTTTAGGGTGGGATGACTCCCATTGTCTGGTCCTTCTGCTCCATCAACAAGGTTGTTTCTTTAAATGGCTATAACAGAATGAAATAACACATAGCTGTTAATCTCTTGATTATATTATTGTCTTTGATAGGAATAGGATTAAAAAATCAGATTACATTTCTTAGAAATTTGCTGGAGTGCTTCTTGCTTCTTTGGAGCTAGCCACACAACACATGTAAACTTTATTCACGGAGGGGCAGGTACATGAGAAATGAACACTCATTCATAAACTTTCCCTTCTAAAAGCCTTCATTGACTTTTCTTTTACCTTTCATTATTTAAAACAAACAAACAAACAAAACACCACCACCCAAACCTCCCTGGTTTCTTACTTTTTTTTCCGCTTTCTTTAAATGACTCAGTTATTATTCAACAGAGAACACTGAGCTAGGTCTTAGGTATAAGTTCTAAATAGCACAGAGCTTTGCAACTGGCAGCAACATTTGGGTGAAGACTTTCAGAATGCACCAACCCAAGCAGGTATAGTCATTTCAGGTAGATTCCATTAATTTAATTCCTTATGAGAAAATACCTTTTTTTTTTCTTGGCTTTATCTTCATGGCAAATACCAAGAAACTTATGTTCCTTGGTAATTTCATATTTATATGCCTACCCATACAATCTGTTAAAATACACTTTTTTCAAGACATTTATGTGTTCTTTTAAAATACATATGCATTCTTCTTTACATTTTCAAAACGGAATTGGTAATTTGAAGGCTTTAATTTTCAAACTTGAATGAATTGCAGCTTATTTCTTAAGAAATTTTATTCCAAATTTTAGTATATTGTATACCAGGCCATTGTTAAAATTACGTGCATGAATTTGAACTGCTATGACAAAAATGAATAGGTGTGCAATTCATCTTTTTCTAAGTATATGAATGATAGGATGTATACCACATATAATTGCTTCTAAATCCAACTAATTTATTGTGACTATGTTTTTGTAATGTTCCCTTCTGCAAGCTTGCAATTTATATTTCAAGATATAACATTATAACATTAGTTTGACCCAGCTTATATTAATATTGTGATTTCAAAAAGGAAAAGGGAGCAATCCTCCTCCCCCCTTGTAAAGCAGAGCTGGTGTGGCTTCGTACAGTACTGAATAAGAGATTTGCCTTTCAACCTCTTTTTTTTTTTTTCCAGTTTTGAGGTGGCTTGATCAGATGCCCCTCGGGTCTTGCTTTGAGATCTACAAAATAAATAGATTTGTCACAAATGTTAGCAGCAGAGGCAAGAAAACTTCTGCCTTGGTAGATGTGTCACCTAAGAAATCCACTCTGTTATATTGCTAGAATGAAGTACAGGGAGATGGCACAGATCATGGCTTGGATTAGGCAACTGTCACCTGGAGGAGGAACACTGGGCTGTAGCCCAGTTTTGTAATGTTAAAAAAAATTACACCGAAGGGATGAAATTATCTTGGTCTCCAATACAACTACCTTGAATATGGTTTGTACCGAAAGATACCATTTTCATTTGCATCCTGAATACTTGAGGCCTGCATATCTTGCATGTATAATATTTCTACCAAAAATACCCATGTACTCAAATTTAGCATACAAAAGAATCCCTGCTCCAGGGAACAAACAGGTCTGAACTAACTGAAGGCCTGTGAAGAGATGTAAACCTGTCTGTAGGAAGGGATGCAAACCATGCTACCAAAACTATTTGGAAGATTTCTCAGTTGAGGTTGCTCTGTGCCTATAATTTCAGCATAAGACATTTGCGTAACTACTTTTATGTACAATACTTGGTACACTTATTTATGTACTTTGCAAGGTAATGCTCCACCTGAAACCTCTATGCTTTCATATTTACTTTGCATACAGGCCTGACTGTGTGTATCCATGCTAAATACTGGCACTTGGGCATTGCTGGTGTGCCCACGTGCAGCAGAAGTTTCTGCTGTCCCTCACGCTCTACCTTGATAAACCTGAATTTGCCTTGGGGAATAAAGTGTACTTCCAAAAGACCTGTAAGATCAGAGATACCTCCTTCAACTATTATGCTGAAATAAGCAAATCAAGGCTGAAACTCACCACTTTTGAAGAATTTTGTTTTCCTGTTCCTTTAGGTAGGAGCACTGTGCTTTTCTCCTCACCACCATTATGATGGTAAGCTTCTGTTGGGTTGAATGCTCAGTTGGTCTTTCTGGTATGTGAAAGATAGTAAAAGAAGAAATAAGTTTGTGATTTAATATTGTTTTCATAGAAGAATTAAAATACTTCTGCCATTCAAATGATACTGTTTATATCGATTCAGCTGTCTGGGTATGACTCCTGTAATTTTTACAGAATGAGGGGCTGGCAAACAATTGGTTTGGAAGCTGGGGAGTGGAAATCACTTCTTATGAGGAAAGGTCACCTTGAGTGTGTATGAACAAATACTGCCAGATGTTCTTTAAGAACGAGAGGGAATTATCCATCACTTCTATTTCAAAGTTGCTTAGCATGGCCTTATTTTAGTATTTACGCCACGCAAACAAACATCTAAAAAGTCTTCTGCTTGTGTTCATTAACATAAACACCTTCAACAACACATTGAAAGTGACTTCTACATCTGGTTGCCTTGTAATTTATTAATAAGCACATGCTGTTCAATAAATGATTAATTTTTTTTTTAAAAAAGCATTAAGAATTTATGTTTGAGATTTTTTTTTCTTTTCAGAGAAGTGAAAAAATACCTCAGAATTTGATTTTTTTTCTCTTTGTATCTGCTGTAGATATCTATATTTTCTATCAAGATCCAAGCACAGAAGGAAACTTTGCAAAGGTCAAGGAAAATATCTTTTCAATACAATGAGACAGTGAAATGCTGAACAGAGAACCCAGCCCTGGAAGGTCACCATTGACTGTGAATAATTTAAAGAGTCAAACCCAGTATCCAGATTTGCTTTATGATACTGATTTAGAGTGATGGCCTCCAACAAGCAGGCCAGTCATCCAGATTTTTTTGTGATGTCTGTTATTAGGATTTTTTTTTCTTTTTCCATACTGAGATGTGGTTAGTTAGAGCTTACATTTTTACCACTTGGATTTTGTTTCAAGGTTATTTCCATGTGACTTGGGGCTTTGATGAGGTAGTTACACCCTCTCTGTTTCCAATATACTTTTATGCATGATATACCTCCTTATATGCATGGCGTATCTACTATAATTATCAAGTTGGCACAGTCTGTGTATGGCCTGTCAGGATATCTTGGCATTTGCTGAGTTTTGATTTTTCTACATAATGTGAATTAATGGAAAATTTTAAATCCCGAAGTTACTTCTCTCACCTGCTGATCTAAACAGCATTACAGAGGGAGCATTATGAAAATAGGAATCGAAGTGAGTGCCAAAGGCGTTGACTGTGAATTCTTGGTATATTTGCACAAGTTGGGACAATTAAAGCTAAGCAAGAAATGAGAAATGACTGTGAAGTACAAAACACTTTTAATACAGCTTGAAAATAGATAACTTCAGACACCAAAAGGTTCCTCTCCTGTGACAGCTTTCAAACAGCTCTCACAGACTTCAACTGGCACCCGCTGATGCTATAAAGAGAGAAATCAGTCATCACTAGCCTTTTCTGGCTTTATTTATAGAGGAGAAAGAGGTCACAGTGGCTAAAATGCAGCCAGCGTAAGGTCTCAAAAAGGTGAATATTTTAAAACACAAGTTTTACATTTCTTGATGTGACTTCCATTCTAGGCAAACAAAAGTGAAGGTGAGAGCAGAAAATTAAGAGCTAATATTGACTCAGAGTGATCTTAAGTTCAGTACTGCCAAACCTGAATTTGCAAACCATCAAGCAGCATATAAGTCATGATCTGCTTAGGGAGAACTAAAAAACTGGTGAAGCAGCCAACCAACCAAACAACCCAAACCACCTTTTTATTTGCCTGTGGTTTTTGAGACTCTTTTTAAGCTACTCACAGGTTTCTGCAGTTGTGGAGACTAGAACTGTACCAGTTTGTTTTAATGGAAGTCAACACAATAAACTCCCAGAGCTGCAGTATAAAGGGAAAACAAATAGGAGTATTTTAATGAAATTGTGAAAGTTGGCAAAATTGCAGGTTGTGGAGATACAGGACAAAACCCCATTGTTGTTAAATTATTGCTTAGGTACTGATAGAAAGGATTAGCTTTTTGTAGCCTTGTTTTAGTGCAGCTGCTGTGGTCATTGGATGAGTAAGGTTGTAGATAGGGCTAATCAATGAAAGAGAAAATCCTGTGGCAGCAAACAGGCAGTGGCTGCAATGTGACAAACTATAGCTATTACATGAGTGAGGATCTCAGACAGAATGCCTCTTTGAAGGAGCTCACTTATCTCCTGAATTAGATGGACCAGAGTGAAAAATGTGAGCGACTTTGCTGGATGGGAGCATCCTCATGCCCTCTGACATCACAGAAACACAGAAAGTTACCCTCTTGGGATGCCACCCCTTACTGCAAGCTATTTACTCTTTCAGGAGGCCCAAACCTGCCTGGGTGGGGTGGGTGCTGCAGGAGTCCTAGGCAGGGGCAGGATGCTGTATGGGTGATGGTTTTCATCACTGCATCTAACTTCCTTCTGATACTTGAATGAAACAGCTAGTGAGGGCTCTATGCAATAACCTAATTGCTCTGATGTCTGCTCTTTTGTACCATTATATATAACACTGAGACTGAAATAAACTGTATCCCTGATGCATCAGACACCAGGGCAACTGGTTGGGAAACTTCTGAAAAACAGTGTTTAATCAATAAGTGGTGACTGAATAAAACCAAGTCTTTACATGTTAATTTCCATTTCTCTTCCTTCTCTCTCTGGCTCCTACCCTCCTCTCCCTCCTGTCTTTTTGTCCCTTTTGTTCTGCCATTGGCCAGTGCTGCAATCTTCCCATGCCTATAGCATCTCTTAGTCCTAGTTTTGCTTCTTGCCAGACTGGCATCAAGTGTTCAGAGATCCAGGAAGTTAAACCTACCCAGAGACCAGGGAGTTACTTTACATGGCTTACACACAACCTCTGTATCTACCTTTTTTTTTCTTCTTTGTCTGTTTAATTATTTTCTTAATTTAACATATTGACAAACAGGCTTTCTGCCTTTGTTTCCCTTGTCCTGGGCCCTGCTTCTGCTGGATTGGTAAATATTTTGAATTTTAAAAAATTAAATTTTATTACATGTATTTGTAAATTCTGCTGAGCTTTTTACCTTCTCTTAGAATCCTTCATTATGGCAGTGCTCTTAATGTCCTCAGATTCAGGCATAGTCTAAAATGTGCATAAGCAACCAGGGAAGTGAAGTGGTGAATGATCCATATGAATTTACTTTTTTGACTTTTTGTTTGGGTTTTTTCTTTTATATGTACTGCTTTCCTATTTGTACGCCCTCTTGCTTTGTTCTTCCTTGGTCTGATGGAAGAGTGCCAGCACAAAGAGCTCCTCAGTAACAACAGTCTGTGTGTGTGGTGAAGGGCAAAGAGGTGAGATGTTCCACCCAGGATAGAGGGAGAGATGAAAAGAAGGACACACAAGGAAGCATATTAGCAGCATGAGCGTTAACAACTGGTATCTACTAAACACATGAAGGCTGGTGTTTCTGGCTGACTAAAATGTCTTGATCACAGCTGTCAACTGAGCCACTGTGTTTTCTATATAAATTTAGAGGCATGGCCCAAAATTACTGTGTGGCAAGTGACAGTTCTTAAAGTTCATCATTGGGTTCTTGTACTATTCATATGTATGTCAGATATCCCTTCCATCCTGAGATTCCAGGGTGATTGTTCACACAGACTAGGAAAGCATCAGACTGTTCACACAGAGTAGGTAAGTTTTCAGAATCTCCAGCAGGTTTCAATTTCCATTAGCCTTTGGTGCACCTAGATTTGGCCATACTTGTTACATCCCACCAACCCCTGTCTACTCCTCAGTCGCAGTATCTGCAGGGTTTCTGAAGGTTTTGTAACTGTTTAATGAACTGTGAGATAATGGATATTTCAAACTGATCAGATCAGTGCGTAAAAGTTGTTTTGGGAGCTCAGAGAATCACTTACTCCCTGCTTGTGAGGAGCAGTGCTGCTCCCCTCCTCAGTTCTCTCATGGGTTGCATTTGGGATAATAGACCTGGCTGCTTTCCAACAGCTGCTAAAAGCAGTGACCCAGAGCTGCACAGGGTGAGGAGAAAGAAGGCACCACTGTCACAACTGTGGGGCTGAAATGGGTGTTGTGAGACTGGGTCATAATGCTCCCAACTGGAGAAATGATAGAAAGAGAACCAGTGATAGAATCATCTCTGCACTCCACTGTCTTTTGATAAGCCATAATCTGCTTTGGAAGCTTATTTCTGTATGCTAATAAAATTGAATTGCATTTCTGAAAGTGTCAATATCAGCACAGTATGCAGACTTGTATACAGACTTTTATAGTGAAAAAAAGAGTTCATAGCCTTTTTTACTCTAGTAATCACTGCTCTTAATTAACGTCTTTGTTATCTCTAAATTGAAATAATACTGTGAGCTACTCGTGCTTCCTGCTTAGCTTTACTTAATTGTCCAGACATTTGACTCAGCACTGACTAACCTAGATGCCAAATCCATAATCTAATACGTTCCCCTGCTCTCAGGGGACTGGTAACAAGCTGCCCATTTAATGCTGAACACGTGGGAGCAGCTGCGTGGTGTGAATATGATGGCCCAGCAGACTTGTTTCAGTGCCAAAATGCTTCACAATCAGACATAATTTTTCAGTGTCACATTCCCTTTCAGGGAACTCTCCTGACACGCCCAGGCTTGTTTTCTTCTTTCTGAATGACCATGAGGTGCTCAGAGATGTGGGAAGTAAAACCTGCCCTGGGACTTGGGAGGGCTTTGCATGGCTTGTGTGCTGCCTCCCTTTCCTTCCAATGCCAAGGTAGCAATGGCCATGAAAGCAGTTAGATGCTCCCTTTACCTCCCTTCCCTTTAGCTTCACAACAGCCTCTGAACCTGCATTTTGGAAGACTATAATAGGACTGAAATATAGATATATTAAGCTGAAAAAGATATGTAGAAATCCCAAATTCTTTCATTAAGGCAGATAGTAACAGTTGTCATGCTAACAGTGCAATGCTGTGAATAGGATACCCTCACACAAAACACAGCACACTTCCCCTGTGATCTGTAATTCACAGGGAGGTGTAACCAAGGCGTTTCATTGAGCCTGCTCAGTTACCAACCTGCACACACAGCTATCTAAAGCTGTAAGTAACAGCAGTGCAGTGTGAGGCTGCCTCTGCTTCAGCCTATACTTTGTTGCAGTTGTGAGAGACCAACAATATAAGCAAGGTGAAGTTTGCAGGTGGAGGGAATGTCTCAGGAGATCAGCTGGGAGAGCTGGAAAAACCTGATCAAGCCATTCAAGGAACAGAAGCTCCAGTTTAAACTCACTATACTGATTTTGCTGTAGTACTGAAGAAACCCAAAGCTTGTTGAGCCTTTTCAACTCTACCAGCTGCTGTAACAATAGATGTTACCTCTACCTTTAAACTTTACAGGCATTGAATTTTCCCTCCTAGGAGCTACACAATTAGAAGTTGCTGGCCAAGTTTGCTGAAAGGAATAGTACTTCCTAGCATCACTGGTTCACTGGCACAATGGACTGGATCCAGTCTGTTACATTTCTTCGAAGCCCCTTAGGTGAGAGGACAAAAGCAGCTAGATCTTCCCACCAAGGTGCCAGAGAAACTCAGCATACTGGAAACACCAAATTAATATATTTCCTAGGCAGTTACCTTGTCTCTCTTCCCTCTCAGCACAGCTCACTCTTCTGGCTGCAGTGGGCAGCTCAAGGGTGACAGCAGACTCCCCAGGGTCCTTGGTTATTGTTGGGTAAATCCAGCTTTATAAAAAGCAAAGAGTGAACAAATATGAAATAATAAAGTGAAGGGTGAGAACCAGGCATTGGTTGTATTGAATCACATCATCTATCATGACTTTTGCTCTCTTTTGTCTACTCTATTTTTATGGACAGTATTATTAATTCTCTCACCTCACGTTGTTCCTGTAGCATTGCACTATCCCATACCTTTCTTACCTTTGTGTGGGGTTCTACCCTGGTAAAGCTTGCAGGAGCTTTCCTTCTTTTCAGTATTCATACCCATCTTTATTTTGCTCCCCACTGCTGAGGATGGAGCAGAATCCACTGCTGGTGCTGTGCTCTGGTTAGGTAGAATGAGATATGGAAAAAAAAAAACAAAAGAAAGAGAGAAAAAAAGGCTGGGGAGCATTTCTTTCTTTCCTGCAGGGTTCGGCAACATTTTGAAACTTGGGCTTCATTAGGGCAGTGAATGGGATGTGGTATTTTAAAACTAAGCAGAGTCCATAGCCCTTTCACAGTTCATAGTATCATGGATGATTGCACATTGAGCTCTTAGTAGTTTATTAGTCTGACGTTTCACTTGCTTTCACATCTTTGAATGGTGATTTCTGCATCCCCAACAAGATAGGGAAGTCCCAGAAACAGGCTTAGTACTGCATATGGTTGGAATGTCTGGACAGACATTTTTCTTTTGAAAAATGCTTATTTGTTGAAACTGAGTTGTGCAGGGCTCACTGAGTTTGGTTGTTTGTTTTTTTTTTTTCACTTACATTTTGTTGTAGTTGATGCTATTATAGAACTCTGATTTTAGTTGGTACAAGATTAAAAAAAGGTGAAAACAAGAATGAAATGTTTTGGTTTACTGGATTTTATTGCTGTTTTGTGGGAAATTCCAATTTTTCAGTCCACTCGGGAATGAAACAATTTTTGTAGCTTCAGCTGTTCACAGGAGACATTTTGAAATTGGCCAGCACTGTGTGCTGCTCTGCACTGCTCATCCACCTCTTTCCAGCTGGCTGTGCTGTGCAACTTTTTCTGTGGTCAGTGGTGTGACCTGTCAGGAATCACTAGAAAAGTTGTCTAAGTATCAGTCTGGAGAAGAGACTGTGGCAGCAGTAAGCAACTTCTGCTGAGGCCAGGCAGAAAGGATGCCTGGCTAGTGGAAGGAGGATGGAGGAGCCTTGCTGGCTGCAGTTCTTGGAAAGTCTGAGGGGAGAGTTTCAGTAATGTTATTTATTATTTGCATGGCAGTGTCCTCTGCAAAAAGGAGAGGAGACAATGAGAGTCCCTAGGAAAAGAAAGCAGAAAAGAGGAAAGGAAAAATAAAGAAAAAGTTGATTGAGTTTTCTCATGAAGAAAAAAGGTAGCAAAATTACTGAAAACTTTGTTAGAGGAAGAAAAGGGGAAAAAATGAAGGTAAAGGAGCAAGAGGTTGTCTTCAACATGCTGACAGAAAAGACAGGATGGCTGTGATTGAGAAACTACAGAAACTGAAATGATAGAGAAAAGTGGGGGGGGAGGAAAGAGGAAAATCAAGTGAGGAAACAAACAAAGAACATGGTGAAATTCCCTTCCTAGTAATTTTGTGGAAACAGTGATTCTGGATATGAGGTGCTATTTTCTGTGTATTGAGAGAGTGATAAGCACCCTGACTTTTGGTGCATTTTCCTGTCGATTGCAATGTCTTGAGAAGCATGATATTTCCCCGAAGTCTGATAACAGGAACAGGTTATGCTGTGAAATTCTATCACTTCTAATTTATCTGGCCACCATGGATGTCACAGGGAAGGAGTATCTTGCAATTACTCTTTAATTATATGATTAGTTAATAGTGTTCCCTATTAAACACTGTGTAACTACGTGGAGATTACCATGTAATTACTTTGAGTAGATCCAGAACTAATTAGCATATAACCTGTATTCTTGCCTTGTGGTTCGGAAGGCTATAATCTTGTAATGATATGGTACTCACTGTGTTGTTAGCCTGCCACTACACGCTAATTTCCATGTAGTTAAATGCACAGTAGCTTTCATACAAGTAGTTTTTGTGTTCTGTTACCAGTTGTCCTATAAACTTGTGCCCCTGTTGGCACTGATAATGACTTAAACCAATTACATTTTCAAATTGCCTATGTGAAATGCTTTGTTATACCCTTTGCTTGCTGCTATGCCATAAACTCAGCTGGATATGAACTATAAAAACAATCTTGAGTCAGGTGACTTGATTGGTTTCATTCATTTGCTCACGGCACCAAATCTAGTGCACGATGCACACATCCATTTTACTGATGTTTACTGTTCATTTGTGGGAAGCAGTCAATTCTGAGTAGTAAATGCTGCAGGTAATGCACCAGTTCAATAATCATAATAAAATTATGTATACTTTAAAGATAAGCATCCTTGCCCAAGTTTTAGTGGAGGTAAATTCTTTCTGTGTTGTTTCTCTTTTAAAACTCAGTGGAAGTATTGGTGAGCAAAGCTAGCTTGCTTAATAAACAGAGGCTGGGTTATATCTTTTAGCACATGAATAAAAATATTTTTAAAATAATGGCTCTGGTTTTTTGCAATTCACTTTCTAATGAAGGGATCCATCATATCTCTCAGCTGGGATAGGACAGGAAAAATGACAACTAAAATACAGTTAGGTTGATTTTTCCTTTTCCTTTTCCTTTTCCTTTTCCTTTTCCTTTTCCTTTTCCTTTTCCTTTTCCTTTTCCTTTTCCTTTTCCTTTTCCTTTTCTTTTCTTTTCCTTTTCTCTTCCTTTTCCTTTTCCTTTTCCTTTTCCTTTTCCTTTTCCTTTTCCTTTTCCTTTTCCTTTTCCTTTTCCTTTTCCTTTTCCTTTTCCTTTTCCTTTTCTCTCTCCCTTTCCCATTCCCCTTTCCATTTCCATTTCCTTTTGCCTTTCCATTTCCTTTGGCCTTTCCCTTTTCTTTATCCAGCTACCCAACATCTACCCTCCTGCAATGCTCCCCATATGTTTTAGTTTTCCCTAAATCCAGAGTAACCTCAAACATGTAAATCCACTCTGTTGTCCCCCTGACACCCCACCCTTGGCTCAGAGGGTCTTGCTAAGCCCAAGGAGGACCTTGAAGACACTTGCATTTGAAGTGCTGGGTGAGCGATATTAGGTTGTGGTTTAATTCTGTCACCCAAATGGCTTGTGCCCTGTTAGATTTCTGTCACCTGTGCATGTGATAAATGCACATTCCCATGTTCAGGCTGCTTGGGAAATTATTCAGCAGGAGCAGACCTGGGTGGAGGCCAGATTGCTGCAGATCTCACTACCAAGTCTCTGTATCCTTCACTTTGACTGTGACATTCTGCTGTGTTTGAGTGTGCAGGTTTTTTCCCAACCAGTTCTGCACCCATCTTCCAATAGTTTCATCTAGAATATTTCCCTAGCCTGTTTGTGCTAGGGAATGTCACGAGAGACAGTGCCAAAAGCCTTAATAAGTCAAGATATATGATGTGCACTTATTCTTTTTCTATCTGCCATGTCTGCTTCTTTGACAGAGAAGGAAATTACAATAGTCTGACATGACTTGTGCTTGGCAAATCCATTATTGGCTTTTACTCATCTCTCTTCCCCCCCCTTTTCTCTAAGGTTTTTGAAGTAGTTTGTTTATTTTCTCTTTTTCCTGACTACTTTAAAGGGGTTTTTGGTCCTGAAGCCGTCTCTGAGTTTTTTTAATGTATTACATCAGTTATCTTAATCAAATTCATTATGTCTTCCTATTAACCCTTTCTGGTGTGTATCTATACTGTCTAAGCTACAAAACTCTGCTGCTGCTACAGTATTTACACAGACTGGTCTGAAATTCACTATCCCCTCCATTCACCTCTTTTAAATACGAGCATGATATTGCTCTTTTTTCCTTTTCCTAGACCTCATCATTGGCTGTCCGTGAGCTCTGACAGGTAACTGCTAGTGCTCGCCACACTGTTTCACATCTTCAACTATCTCGTTCTGAAATCAGCCTGACCAGCTGAACTGAAAACATTCAGCTTCTCTCTAATATCTTTTTTGTTCTTCTAGGCAAATATATTAACCCATCTCTTGTTGGTACTACTAGTGTTAACAAACTGACTATATGGATTTGACTCTTTGCCTCATGCATATCTACTGGCAACTTTCTTCCCCTATAATCAGCAAACTAACGCTTTTCTTGGTCTTCTTTTTACTAATAACCTGTTTATACAAATACACTCTTGTTGCACAGGATGTTTCTTCCTAATTTTATTTCATTCAGTCCTTCTCTGATTTTGCCCTGCCTTTATTTTATATCCATTCTTCTATGACCTAGCTTTACACTTTTGATTATGTTTCCTTCTTGTCTTGAGGACAATGAAGAGCTTGTTATACAGACAGATGAGGAGATGACCACCACCTTATACTTAAGTATTCTGAATATTGAATAGGTACATGAGATGTGTAAATATAAGACCACATGGAAATTCAGATGTGCAAGTAGACACAGGTTCAGCAGAACTAGAGTTAGAGAAAATTTTCCTGAGCTACGTGTAATCTTTACAGTGAAGTGATTGGTTTGTGCAGCAGTTAAGGTCCAGCTTTGCTGCATGTTGTTACTTGGGATTGATGATGAGATTTATCATATCAAAGAAGCTCTAGAAACAGATCAGGCTGTAGCACTAGAGAAAAGAAGACTCTCTCACCTTGCAGGAAAGCTGCAGGATAAACTTGGAGGCATCTTTTATCTTCCAGCTTGTTTGTATCAGTATTCATTTTTCTGTCATTCTTCTCTATCTTGCATTTCACTTTTCTTGTCTATCTTGAGGTGTCAGAAAACTGTGAAAATCCATGTGGAAGCTGGGAAAACCTAGCATGTCACAGGCAAAGGTAGAAAGTGGCACAAGTTAGCAGGTACTCTTGACTGTGTTTTCTGTTAGTAGGCTGAGAGTAAGCCAGTGCCTACGAGGTTATTGTGGTGGAACTGGGATCACTGGTGGAACTGGGATTCTTATTACCAGAGAGCTGGAAGCTGCACTAGTGATAAGGTCTGCTGTGAGGTCCTCCTTGTCATTTTGTGTGAAATCAAGAGCACAGCAGGACTGCACATAGCACCTGAGTCTCGGATGCCTATACAAAAGGAGCACAAATGAGGAGAGGAGCTTTGGCAACTCAGTTGCTTCTATTTACTTGAAATCTTTAAAAGTGACAAAACTGTGGTCTCTTTACCAACACTGCAAAAAGAATCAGTTTCTTTACCTGTGGATATACTTATGTCCTGATATCTACTTTGAAATAAATGACCTGTAATGAAGCTGGTTTCATCTGGGGTGCCTTAATGAAACCTGGTGTCTGATGAGAAGGTGAATACAGCATTGTCCATCTTTGTCTGCTCTCTGGTCTGTGATGTACTAAATAACCTTGGGCACATGTTGTGCAGCTTGTGCTGGCACTGAACCAGAAGTGTGTTCTCTAGTGAGATCAATGCTTTTGAGGGAAGACTCGGCGCTCACTCTCAAGTTTAGTTCATGATGTTTTGTGCTGTCTGCCAGTAAAATGTTTCTGTAGTACTCAAAGTCCGGCTACCTGGAACCTTTTTTTTTTTGTTAATTTTTCTTCTGTTTTGGAAAAATCTTTGTGATTTAAGATGATACTGGATGTTGAGTATAGACATAGTGGTCTAGACTCTTAAATGCAGGAGAGGGACAAATCCATGGGATATGTTAAGTTCCTGTCTGGGAACAGGTGCAGGCCCTTTCTGGGGTAGTAATGAGGATATTAAAAGAACAATGACCTAAAATGACAGAATTTTAGTAGCTGACAGTTAAGAACAGGTGGAATTCACTTTCCAGCAGCATATAAAATATGTCAGTGGTATTCAAGGTTTGATTTCTTCAAACTTCCTTTTCTCACAAGAGCTCTGGTGCTTTCACCTCTTTTGAATGGCGATAGGACATCCTGGAAGAGTCATAGCACTTGTAGTTTACTGAGATCTTCATTAGAGTTGTAAAATGACCTGTTGACCATGTGATGAAGCTGAAGGACTATCCTGGGCCCCGTTTCCCCTCTCTACATAAAGGCAGAGTAATTTGGCAGAGTGACTCGTGGACTGGTTCATGTGATAACAGATACACTGAGGGTAGAATCTGTACTTTCATCTTTGATTAGTTCCGCTCCCAGATCTGAGACTTCCATATTGGTCCAGTTACCTTGGCTTACCTCCTTCTGGACGGGGTGCTGTGATCTGGATAACATAGCAATCGTACGTTTTGAATACTGTTTTTGAATTGTCCCAAAGAAAAAGTTATTTAACACGTTTTAATTTAGTTTGGATTTGTTTAATCATACATACTAACCTTTTTCTTCTCTCTTTTATAAAATGTGAATTTTAAGAGTACATTTTTCAATCCATTTCTCTGAATCTCAGTTGAGAGCAAAATACAGTTATCTGTCAGCAGCTGTGCATGAGGAACTTTACTGAGGAGCCAGTCTGCTGTTTTCCAAACATTTTCTTGTTTTCTTTCTGTTGCAGTAGACACAAAATCACCCCAAGCACTATGGTCTGTTTAAACTCTATGATTACTTTTCCACACTCGGAATAAACAAGTATAATTTGTTTAGAAACTTCTATTACCCATGTTTTAAAATAATTCTCTGCTGTAACTCACTTGAAATATTTACCCTGCAGATGTTAAAAATGTAGGTGTCAAAATCATCATCTGCTTGTGGGCTCCAACCCTGTTATGGAAGTGTTACTAAATTCTGCCATACTTATTTACAAAGCTACACAATATAAGTGAACCCAAAACACTCAACTGTAAATATTTTACCTTTCAAAATACTACAGAAATAACTTTTGGGATAAAAAAAGATGAGTCCTAACAAAAAGGAAAGGCTGCATAAATTCCAAATATATAAGATGGTACTTGTACTTTTCAAACCAAAACTGACAGAAGATTTATGAAGTGTACTCTGACCATTGCATAGATATTCATGGACAGTATAAGACTTGGCAGCAGAAAAGGCACTACATGTGTACGATTCGTGTTTTATATTCATATGGCATTAGAATTTACCTCAGTCTGCTGTGATACAAAGCTATGCAGAAACAAATCACTAGAACCATTATTACATTTTCACATATCTGGCACAATGTTTGAAGGCATACAGACATAATATAATGTATTTTTCTAATCTGTAATGGGATGAACATAAGTCTTGCCAGCCTTTGTGACAGAGATTTCACAGACTGAGTATCCCAAAATCATTACAGTGTCTCAAGCAGATCCTGAGACAATTATTTCTCTTATTTGAGCAAAATAAATTGAAGTTTTCATTCAACTTGCTGGTTACATGAAGCTACTTAAGTACCATAATTTTTATCTCTAAGTTTTTGCTTATAAATCTTCCAAGAGTCCTCTCCTTAGGCTAAGCTCCCAGTCATAAAGACCAACTTATAGTTCCTTAATAAATTTGAATTAATTTCTGAGTCTTTGCTCTTTCTGCAATGTGCATTTGATAGAAACAAAGATACTGACTATATTAGAGATTGAATTTCAAGAGGACACTTGGACTGTTTCCACTTGAGACTCTGCTACAATATATAGCAAGGCAGGACAAATGGGCTCTGTATAGATCATATCCTTTACGTAACAAAATTAAGAAAACTGGCCAAAATTGTATTCGTGCTGTCCCAAAGATCACTAAATAGAAATCACATTTACAAGAGAGCACAGAGGAAGGGGGGAAAAAAGTGGCAAAATAACAGATCAAAGCAAATAATTTTTCACCAAGGTGCAATGTGATTTTTGGACTCTTAAACAAAATAAATTCCAAATGCAGAATTTAGCAAAAATTTAAGAAAGGCGTTTAACATACAAATTAATTTCAAGCAAAATATATTGCTTGAATACAATGATGAATGACAAAGTGTTATGGTAACAAAGCATTATATAAAAACCAGAGCATTATGTTTAACAGACCATTATATATAAAAACAAATATTTATGCTTCTGTATTTGACCAGAGTTTTAACAGCTTGAATGAAAATCATGTCCTTTTTCTTTACCTCTCAAAAAGCTGTGTGTTTAAGCTAATCTTCTAAACATTGTATGTCATGTCAGGGAGAAGAAGATACAAGAAGCTATTTCTTTGGCATTTTAAAGCTTTGGTTCAGCAATGAGCTCTCTATTTATCTGCACCAGACAAATACTTCATCAGGTCTGGACAGCAGGAGCTCCACTGCTCATGCAGAGCTCGGGTAGGTAATGCTGTGGGCGAGGACGGCTGCATTCAGCAGTGTGGGCCAGGGCAGATACAGAATGAAACCACACAAAGCTCCTTCAGGACTGGGACATGAATATGATCTATAGTGATTGCTCTTCTAATATAATCTGTGTCTAGACAGATGAATATGCTCTTGTTAGCTGATGAGTTGTGTTAATGGCATTGGTAGCAATGTATCTTCAGACAGCCGTTTACTTTCTCTGAGAACTGCATTTATGATGTTCCACGAACACTGTACACAATTCTGAATGTTTTTTTCACAGTCTTGATGTTTTATTTTAAATAGCGTGTCATTTACAAGACTCCCAAAGACAGATAGCTTGCCCTGCTAGCTCGCAGTCACTCTGCAATTATATGGAACAGACGTTGAAATGATGATGGTGGCGTCTCACTACTACATTTTGTTGCTGCTATGATCTAATGTATTTCAGCAACAAGCAGTTCCCCCTGCATTTTGTATTCATCAGATGTCAACATTAACACACTGTCACTTCTATCAGCTATACTCACTTTTTTTCAAACTTGAAAAATGTTTTTTAATCTAGAAAAGGTGTCACTATATAGCTGTAACTGTAAAGGTGGAAGTTACCCTATGCAAAGGTGGAAGTTACCCTATGCAAAGACAGAATGATGCCTTACCATTTAAAACCTCATTCTGAATGTTAATATACATGTTTTGCCCTTTATGGAGCTAAGTGTGCTGACCAAATTTTGCATGCTGTATGATTAACCTGTATTGTTTTAGTTTAGTTTCTTGATGATGGTCTAAAAACACCTGGTGAGGTTCTCTCCATCCTTTATCAGAAGATTAAAAAAAAGAAAAAAAATATGCCAGATTTCACATAACACTACTGCTACTGAAAAATTCTCTGTGAGAATTCCTTTCCTAAATATACTGCACCCCCCAGGGGGAGGTGTGCTGGTTTATTTCACGGAGGTATCACCTATCATTAGAGGAGTTTACAGTTCACAGTATGTTCTGTATCTCCTTTTTTTTGCCCTGTGATATAAAAGTCTGTCAGGTTGGGTTTTGGAATGGAACAAAACACAGGGTTCTAGAAAAAAAGGAAAAGTATTTGTTTGATTTTTCTCCCTATGGCTGAAAATCAAGACATCAAAGAAGTATGTGAAGCACATCATACTAAAACAATGAGTAAAGAATATTTTCTTGGGGTGATTTTGATATTAATACATGTGGAAGAGTCTGAAAAAATATGAACATTTTTCTTTACCTCTTATCTACTTATTAATCTCTATATATTTGGTTTACAAACACATATTGCAATGAAAGTTCTTTTCACACTTCCTGCTTGTTGAAGATTTAATTTCTTGTACATATCTAAAAATACATAGAAAGATAAAAAAAGTCTGCACGCAGCAAGTTACCACCATGCAGGGACTTCCTCTGCATATGCTCAGTGTTTTAAAACTGCATCAGCAATGGAAAACTGCGCACGCAGCATTTATTAGATCTGTACTAACTCTGCACTCACCAGGCAAAACTCCCAACTGGAATTTTTTCCCTCTGCTGATTTGTACCAAGGCTGCACCTTTGTGCACTGCACACAGCTAAAGAATCTTCAAGATCAAAGCCTCATGCCTGAGCACAATCTTGTTCCTGACGTGTCATGCCAGGCCCTTTTCACTGTGAGTGCTTTGATGCAGCAGCAGTCAGGAAAAATAACAAACCAAGTACAAACCAAGAGATGAAGGAGGCAATGCAATGTGTTCTCACGGCTTTAGGCTTCTGCATTAAAACTAATATGTGCAAACCTCCTGGTTTGGATAAGTTTCCCTTCATTACCATTATTTTCTTTAGTTACTGCTCCCACTGTCATGCCTGGAGACTTCATTCTCACATTCTTGTAAATACACCAGTGAAAACTAAAGGATTCAGGATGAGAGCAAGAGACTATTTCCAGCCATTCCCAGTGTAGGAGGAACAGCACACCTGTTGATTCACCCAAACTTGCACCTGGCTGACAGCAAATGGAAGTATAGTGCATGATATTATGTCGTATCACCAGCCTGGGAGATTTGCAGGAACCTTGAAAGCACTATGTCTCCCTTTCTGTGAGCCCTTCTTTGCTCAAGATTGGCTGTTCTCAGTGGCTGATGCTCAGTTCCAAGTCTCCCAAGGGACCCTCAACTTACTTTGTTCTGCCAGAAGAGGCCAGGGCACAGAGCTGAGAGTGGGCATCACAGATGAGGCAACTCAGGAGAACCTCTAGGACTTCTGAAAAGATAAGCAAGATTTCCAAATAGAAAACGGTTGCATGCACAGAGAAAAGAAAAACCCCTATGTGAATACTACAAAATTTAATAATGCTAAGAAACAGGAAAAAACCAAGAAGCAGTACAGAAAAGTACAATGCTGATTATTTCTATTTCAGGCATGACTTCTGGTGGGAGCCAGGAAAAAAAGCTTTTTTCTTTTTTCCTCCTGGTAGAATAGGACTTCTAACACCCTGGCTATCAGTTACACTGAAATACCACATTCCCACTGGCACTATCTTCTCACCTGAAGAAGGCAGCAGTTCTGTGGGGGAAGTCTCCTTGGTTTCCTCTCTGCAGAAAGGGCAGAGAAGAACAATTGCAAAGAGAGGAAGGCTTTTCACTAGTATCAGGGGATGGTCTTCCAGGTCACTTCTGGGAAGCTGTTTGTGCAGCTGCAGCCAAAGCACCACAATACAGCAGAAGACAATTGCCCAGTTTCACAGTAGTACTGCAATTTCTGCCCCTGGACCCAACTGTGACCTGGGGTGTTGTGAGGTGTGTGTTGGCAGGTTTTCAGCCTCAGACACCTGAACCCCAGATAACAGTGTAGGAGTTTTGTAGTCTGTGGCCTGTCAAGCACATTTTTTTAATCCAGCTTCTGCAGGTGTATGGGCATTCAAATAAAAACAGAAGAATAATGGCTTGATATTAAGCAGATTTATGATCTCTTTGTGCCCTCAGCCTTTACCTAGGGGAAAGTCCTATTAAATTCAGTAAAAATTTGCATAAACTGAGATTTTAGGAATGAATAAGAATGGGGATTAAAATTGTTTTTCTGTGATTATTTATGGCAGCACTCTATATACTAGACAAGTTACAAAACCTTAGAGATGATAGTGAGTTCACTTGATGAAAACCAACACTGGATTCCATTTAGAGGAACATACAATAACCTAAACAACTACTCCACTTCAAAGTTATCATCTCTACTTGCTTCTCCTGGCTTGTCCATAAGGATTGGCCAATCAGTAACCAACAGGATGAGAGCCAGTAGGGAATGATTTTCTTCCTCACTGGAATTGCTGCTTTCTTTGCCTTATAGTGAATTACTGTCAATAGGTGATTTTGCCAAGTTTGCCTAGGCTCACAGCTCCTTTTGTACCTCTTATTTCTTTAGGTTGATTGCTGTGATTACTTAAGCTCTTAATTAGCTGTCTATAAGCAGTTGTCTTAAGGTGCCTAGGAGTTGATTTCACTTTTTCTTGGTTTTTGCATAGTCCAGAAACCGGTATGTGACTGGGGTTGTTTCTCTAGCACAGTTGCTCTATTTCCACTTTACTACCATTTTCAATTTTATCAATAAAAATCCTTTTGATTACTCCTTTGCCAGATTAGCAGAAAAATCCCCTTCTGAGTCACAGATGGCGTTACTGGGTGTAGACAATGCCAGGCTTCCACTTTTGCTTTCATTATATTAATAAGACTTTTCCTTTGTCATATCAACAGAAATAAGTGTTGATAACAGATTAATGGAGCACGGGTCAAATTCCACAAGCGATGTTAATGTTTTTACTTTTACAAATGTTGCCTGTAGTAATCGCACTTGAACTCCCTATCTGCTTTCCACCTTCAATTATTAGCTGATATCATCTGTATTGTAAGGCTGAAATTCACTAAATTAATATGACATGAATCCAAGCACCCTGCAACTGTTATTCTCTCAGCTGAAACTTTTCTCCCCTTGGACATAGCAGTTCTTCAAACACTGGCCCAATAGCAGGACTTAGTACCTGCATCAGCAATTAGAAAACAAACACAAAACCTGAAGCAAACAACCCTGTAATGTGCTACCATTAGAAGATCTAAATGAGAAAGCTGCTACACACTCTATATTCTTTATAAGCTGTCTGCATCATGTGATTTTTAAAGTACAATACAGTTGGTCACTGGAAAATGTTGTTATCCTTCAAGAGATCACATTATCCTAGATGGGTATATATTTCTGGCTGGAAAACATGCTAATGAATTGATTCAAACCAGGATGAGTTCATTTCAAACTTTGGGAGACTTTTAAATAAAGACCTGTCTAACCCCTACTCGATATGGATCATCCTTAAAAGTTTTCATACCATGCCCTGATAATTCAGGGGAGTTTTCTCTGCAGTCTTTCATGGAAACAGGCTCAAACATGTTATCCTGCCTACAGTGAAGTCAGCATCAAAACTGGCAGACTTTATGTTCGTTGCAAGAACATAATTGTCAACAATTTAGCATCTGAGAAAGCTGAGCAGAGAAACACCACATTCTCCACTTTTATAAATAATAAAAAGCAATAAAACAAAATGATTTTTTTCTTAGACTTCCAATGAAACAAAAAATATTTTAAAAACTTTTAGTTCAGGAGAAACTCATACAAATATACTTTGTCTAGAGATTGGAAATATGTAGTATAATCACTTTTTTAAAGCTCCATACATTTGCCCAATATATATTCTCATCACTGTTTTACTAACTTGAAGCAGGTATATACTTGTATAAATGTGAAATGGTTTGTGAAATGAACACAAGACTGTTTTCCTGCAGACAATGATTATAGATGCCACTGAATAGGAAAGACTTGAATGGCTTTTCTTTGTAGACATCATCCCATTTATATAAATATTTATATTATGGCTTAAACTTTGTATTTTAAAATAATAATGAACATGTATTCAATGATAGAATGGTATATAGTAATGTAGTAGTCACAGAGCCAACAGAAACTTTTCTTAATCTTCTTCAGAACCATCTCCTAGATAAAACCTTGTCTTTCAGTTAAGGGCAAAGATAAGGAAGGTAAAGCCAAACTTCTAATCCAGATTGCCTCTGCAACAATGCTTTACATACCCCTTTTTCTTTTTGCATTCTCTTACTGTTTACTGAAGGCAAGGGAAAGAACAATGTGAAATATTACAACCTGTGACTAGCAAATATGTGCACATGATCTGTGTCTGGTCACGTTCCACTTATAACAGGGATGCAACAGTCTTGGGGCCAAAGCATTGAATGTACACGTCATAGCAAGGTTATGTTAACTTGATTGACCTGATTTGATGAGCTGCATTATTCATCCAAGCTTCTGGACCTTGTTTGCATTAGATATCATGGGGAGAGCAAAAAGTCACAATAATTTTTGCTATAAGGGAATGAGTATATCAGCACACAACTCAGTAGGGTCACTGGGAACTGCCTTTCTGGAGAATTTTGGCCATCTACTTCAGAAGTGATCAGAGTTAAATAAATAACAAAAGTGATTAGGCACAAAGCTATGTGCAAATAATGTCCGTTTCTTAATGAATTGTCCCACTATCAATCCTGGGATGTGCTAACTGCTCAAGCTGTAGTAGAAACAAGAGAAACTTCTTTTTTCAGTGATGTTCAGAGCTGCCAAACTGATTATCATATCACAGACATTCCTCATGAGTTGTGTATATCCTGCATGCTTGTGCTTTCTTATCACTGAACATTACAGTCTATATTGCACTACATATTGCTCAGCTGCTTCCCTTTCATGGAGGCTCATTTATCATGTATTTTGGCTTGTGCAAGGATGAGATTAATGGCCTTCTAGTTGCTGCCCGATTCACTCCTACTTTTCATAACTTCTTGGTATAGTAGGCTGTATTTTTTCTTAATGGGTGTATTAATTATATTTAATCACCTTCTTTAGCTAGAAGAAACACAGGATCCCCTGACCATTAATCTTTGATCACTGTTCTCCATGAATGCCAAATACTATAAGAAAAGGATCCCCACTCTCCTTGTTCAATGATACTATCCCATTTCTCCTGTCCCATCCCTTCCCAACGCTGTATATCCTTAAATATTGCCAAAGGTATTTTCGGTATTCAGTTGGGTTTTGGTCACTCTGCTTCCTCAGGCACTGACTACCTCTCTCTAAGCTTCCCCTTCTATCCTTCTCTTGTTTTCCTGATACACCCTGAGTAATTCAGCTTACAGTTATTTGATGCACTGCTGCAAGCTGTGACGATACTGAAGTAGTAACATATAGGATATATTCACTCTGTGCACATTTTAAATCCAGCTAGGAAAAATGTAAAACACTGTTCCTCTAATGTGTTGATGAGGAACAGTGAGATGGGCCAGCAGGGGTAAAATTTCTCTGGAAATGTTACTGAGACTTTGTCCAGAGGTTTTCCTTTTCCCAATGGATTTAAATACTGCAACTGCAGTTATGTTGCCACCAAATGTAAGAGTTCGCAGCAAAACTGAAAGAGAAATATTCCAAGGTGGAATACAAGTTTCTCCTTCCTGTGCATATATGTTGTTTCATCTATTGCTACTTCTCTCAGAAAGCATCCAGAGAAAAAAATGAAGAACATCTTCCTTCAGTGGTGCAAAAGCCTGTATTTCAGCAGTAGAGGTCTGTCTCCTGGCAGGCATGGCCTAGAGCTTTACTCTTCTGGTTCACTTTGTTTTGCTTTCTGTTCTTACAATCTATCAGGCTCTTCCCTGGAACTAGTGCCTCAAGACATTTCCCTTCTGGACGCTGCTTCTACCCTCCCCCACACTAACTGCACGTTGAACCCTGCCAGTTCCTGTTTTAAGAATGCAATGTTCTTGGGAGCTGACAAAAACATAATTTGCAGTGGCATTTCATTCAGTTACCCGGCTTTCCAAGGGTCAGGGTAACAGCCCGCAACAATGTGGCCCGCAAAAAAAAGTCAGTAAGTTGCTTTTCAAAGTCTGTAATGCACAAGTAGCAAGCCATGCTCCTCTGCCTTTCTTCTACTCTGTCTCTAAAACCTTGAGTTCCCCTCTGTCAGTATTTTCTCTGGGACATCTTGTGTCTCATTGTAATCTTTGCTGCCATTTTCTTTGCAAACATTCACCACAAGTGTCTTCAGCCATTAAGGCAACTTGAGGTGAACAAGATCTCTTCTATTTTATTCACACTCCATGTTCTTTGAAGAAATCTCTGGATGTCTCTTTTCATAAGGAAAAACATTTGCAGTAAACAGCAGATAGCCATAAGCCTACTTGTGTCATATCCATGTTTTACCTAGATGTCAGATAATTACCTTAATAAAACCCAAGATGTTAAGTGCACTATGATTTGAATATCTAAACCCAATATACTTCTTTTAAAAGCCTAACCTTCAGTTGTGATATATTTTAACCTCGCAGGCTAATTAATCACCTGAACAAGGGCCTTTAAAAGACATTAAACTGAAAAACCTAAAGACATTATTGTGTCCATAGGTCAGGGATTAGTAAGGCTATTGGCATATGAACCTTTTAATACCCATTCCCATCATCCTTTGAAACACAGATGGTTAAAGGAGTAACCTGAGCCCAGAGCTTGGGTTTCAGAATCTTCAGGGCATATTGTAAGGACTGCAGCTACCTTGTCCTTGAACAGTTGGCTACTTGTTCCTGGCCTTCAGCTGAGGAGCAGTTCAGGTTGACTGGGTTATTCCTCCCAGCCCCTTCCAGTGCCCAGTCAGACAGATTAGGTTAAGTCATTCTGATAATGGTTAAACTTTGCAGTGAAACATATTTAAGAGTTTTCCTGCATTCATCTTCAGCTTCTCATCACTTTGAAGAACCAGGAATTTACTGTCTGGAGCAGCTGTGACATATTTTCTTGAACTGCTACAGCTGTTTCCTAAGCAAACTGAGGAGCTTGGCACTGACACCCCTGTACTTTTCCATTCACACTGCCTTTGAAGGGAAGGTCACTCTCTTAATAAGGGCCTCTAGCACTCTGAGGGTTGAAAGACTTCCTTGCCCATCGGAGAAAAGGCATCCTGGCTTAGGCAAATGTGTTTGCTGCATGGCTGAACAACAGGTGTAGTGTTGTCAGGATCTGGTCTTGGTCCCAGGTCTGAAATATCAATGTGTAGTCCAGAGTTTCTTCCGGCTTAAGTCACTTGACATTAACTCTTCTTGCCCTATCACTATAATAAAAATCAAGCTCTGGGAAAGCTTTGGTAAAAACAGCTCTGGAAAATAGTCACGGGCTGTGCAAGTGCTGGGAAAATGATGAAGGTGTTCCCCAGCTTTATCTGTGGCCATCTCTGTACCTGATGGATTGCTGTCATAACCTTGCAGAGGTCTGCTCATGAACTAGTGGGGTGATTGGAAGTTGGGCGTACATCACTAGAATCTGAGTTTTATACCTGAGATCTGGGATCTGTACTCAGCACAGTTTGCGCAGGAGAATTTTGCTACACTGGGATGCTAGTAACTCCCTGAGAACTTCACAGGAAAGCACTCAGGAAATGGGGCAGTGCGATGACAGGAGGACACGGATAACATTGGCACAACAGCCCTGGATGCACTACACAGGAATGTCTCAGTCTGCTACAGCCTTGTCACCTGAATTATTGATTCTCTCTGTCACCCCTTCTATCCCAGGAGAGGCAAAACAGTCCAGGGGAGACTGCCATTACTGAGCACTTGTCAAAAATAAAAGATGGCGGCTAATAATTACCTGAGTCTCAGCTTAGAAGTAAAATCAGTAATCAAATGAGCTGGGCATAGAATTGAGCCTTGTGCCTGTAAAAAGACAGTATGAAAAGAATAACAGGGGCATTACACCATCATCATAATCAAGTTGAATGAATTCACATTACCCATCACATTGATGTTAATAAGAAGTGAATTTTTTTTTTCTGGATGTAGACTAACAAGTGAACCCTATGCATTATGAATAGTGGAAATACTTTGTTTAAACAGAAGAAAATCAGAAACTGTTGCTCTCTAGCACCCTTCCTCATGAAGAAATTCAGCTGCAAAGATTTTTCAGTCAGCATGAAGCAAGGCTGCATGCAGGGCAGATCCCAGCATCATCCAGCCCTCTAGCAGCATTTGCAGACAGACACAGCAGCCAGCTGCCCATCCAGCTCTCCCAAGGCTTGGCAAGACTTCCAGGGTCAGTACTATTTCCAGTGACTTGGAAAGTGCTGTCTACAGTAGCTGGGGATGGCATAGCTCTGCAAGAGAAGCTACAAGTATTTCATCCCATAGGGATGTAAATCTCTTTCCAGTGGCTGCTCTGACTGCTTTGGGACAGCAGCCAGCTGGATATCGCATGCTGCACTCCTGTCAGGGCCTGGGTGCTAGGCCTCTTTCCAAAGCCTGGCAGTTAAACCAGGAAAACATTCAGCTGAGGGTTAATTGAAAACCTGAACTGTGGAATCACAGAATCACAGAATATGCTGAGTTGGAAGGGACCCACAAGGACCATTGAGTCCAACCCTTAACCCTGCACAGGATGATCCCCAAGAGTCCCACCATGTGCCTGAGAGTATCATCCAAACACTTCTTGAACTCTGTCAGGCTTGGTGCTGTGATCACTTCCCTGGGGAGCCTGTTCCAGTGCCCAACCACCCTCTGCATGAAGAACCTTTTTCTAATATCCAACCTAATATCCAACCTAAACCTCCTCTGACACAACCTCAGGCCATTCCCTCAGGTTCTGTCACTGGTCATCACAGAGAAGAGATAAGTGCCTGCCCCTCCTTTTCCCCTCACGAGGAAGTTGTAGACTGGGATGAGGTCTCTCCTCAGTCTCCTCTTCTCCAGGCTGAACAGACCAAGTGACCTCAGCCACTCCTCACATGGCTTCCCTCAAGGTCCTTCACCATCTTCATTGCCCACCTTTGGACACTCTCTAATAGCTTAATATATTTTATATTGTGGCACCCAAAACTGCACACAATATTCAAAGTGAGGCCTCCCCAGTGCAGAGCAGAGTGGGACAATCCCCTCCCTTGACTGGCTGGCGATGCTTTGCCTGATGCCCCCTAGGACAGGGTTGGCCCTCCTGGCTGCCAGGGCACTGCTGGCTCATATTCAACTTGCCATTAGCCAGGACCCCCAGGTTCCTTTCCATGGCACTGCTTTCCAGCATCTCATTCCCCAGGCTGTACGTACATCCCAGGTTGCCCCATCCCAGGTGCAGAATCCGGCACATTCCCTTGTTGAACTTCCTATGGTTGGTGATTTGTCGAGGTCTCTCTGCAGGGCCTCCCTGCCTTCAAGGGAGTCAACAGCTCCTCCCAGTTTTGTGTCAGCTGCAAACTTGCTTAGTATCCCTTCCAGTCCTGCATCCAAGTCCCTTATGAAGATGTTGAAGAGCACAGGACCTAAGATGGAGTCCTGTGGAACCCCATTAGTGACAGGTCACCAGTCTGATGTCACCCCATTCACTATTTTCCTCTGTGCTCCACCCCTGAACCAATTGCTCACCCAGTTCACAATGCGTTTACCCAGCTGCGTGTTGGACATTTTGTCCAGAAGGATCCTCTGAGAGACAGTATCGAAAGCTTTACTGAAATCTGAAAAGATTACATCAACTGGCTCCCCTTGATCAGCTAGGTGGGTTACCTTGTTATGGAAGGAAATCAGGTTTGATAAGCAGGACTTTCCTCTCATGAAGTCGTTGCTGGCTGTGACCAATGACTGAGTTGTCTTTCAGGTGTGTTTCAATACTTCTAAGAATAATCTTCTTTATAACTGTACCAGACACTGAAGTGACACTGACAGGCTTCTGTAGTACTAACCAGAAGAGGAAGTTCCATCATTTAACAATACTGATAATGGTTGTTTGCCCTACAACAAAGGGAGAAGCATGGAAAAAAGTCTAACGCTGTGAATAAATCTCTGCCCCTCTGGTGAATCATGATTCACCTTTGTAGATATTTTACTGGGTAATTTCAACCTAATTATAAAGAAAGAGGAACAAAGAAGCCTTTCCTCAACCTCTCAAGAAGTGGCTGCTCATCTGATGAGCATGGTGGGAGTCTCACTGAGCTCTCATGCAGGATGTTGCTTGCCAGCACTTGAGGTATGACTGTCGCCTGCTAGCTGTTTGGCTAAGGCAGTGTGCTGCTTAGAGCAAGGACAGTGTGAAGCAAAAATATACTTGGAAAACAATCTTTGTCATGACATGACAGCCTGCAGGTTCAGTCTGGATGAGCTCTTCTTACCAGAGTGAAAAGTTCCAAAGGAACTGCTAATGGACAATGTATATCTCTGACAGGGTTTCATTGCAATCTTTCAGCATGTGGATAAACTTAATGATGTCACTTAATCTGTCCATTAATTGTTGTGCTTTCTTTTGGGTTGCGAAGAAGCATGGAGTGATTGTAAATTATGCATGTGTCTGTAGTCTAAGACCTGTTGAACTTTTCTGTGAACATTGCTTTCCTATGTATAAATATCCCCATCGGAGGAGAAACAGAAGCCTATTTTTTCCCAGGATGTGTCCTTACTAAGGCTATTAGACTGTTCTTTTAAGCTCTTTACCCCACTGAATTTTTAAGTGCTTTATCCAGACTACTTCATTCAATCTCCTCTAGCCTAAGGAAGTGGCTCTTCTCAATGGCCAGGGAAGGCTTTGAGAAGGAAGAAGTTGGTTAGTATACGTTGTAGCAAAAAGTAGATGGAAGCTACTGCCACTTTCTCAGAATAATTTTGTTTTTCATCTGCTTTTTGTTCCCTTCTCAGTCTACTGTTTGGGCAGAGCATGAAATGAAGAATGTGTGGTGGGGGAAGAGGGAAAAGCAAGAGAGAGTCCTTGCCCTTGCCCTGGCTGCTCCTTATGGATTGCTGACTGTTCACCTGAGCTCAGCCAGGCTGTGAAGTATCAGAGAGCCTGTGCAGTTTTATGCTCTGTTTTGCAAGACAGGAGTGATTTGACATGGACAGTCATGTCTAGAAGACTCACTAACTGTAAGTCATTGTGACAGCCTAAAAAGTCCATGAGCACTCAAGCTCTCAAGCACCAGCCTTTACACTAGTGTTTCTTGCTGGAAGGCTGAGGTTGTCGCCTGGTCTGTCAGCTGATGTCTGTGAACTCCATTCTTTAGCACCTATCTTTCTCTATGAAACATGAAACTGTGGACTTAGGACCAGGACTCACTAGGCATCAGGATGGTTAAGATGTTGAACCTGATTCACCTTTAGGAATTAAACCCCTATTTATTTCCTCTGTACAGTACTATTTGCAATCCAGCAAGTGCTTATGTCTCAGTCTCTATAGATCATAATGCTTTTTGTTTGCTTAAATCCTTCTCCAAGGGCTTGTGTCTTTGTGAACTCATCAATAAGTCTGGCAGAGTGGCTGCTGTATGTTTCTAATCCTTTAACCATTTATTTACAAGTAAAATAAATGGGTGTCTATGCTGTGCAAATTAGTCAATAAGAGGAGAATTTAACAAAAGGCAAATGAAAGAGGATTCAATTTTAACCGTTCATTTTTCAGTTTCTAAGAAAATACACAAGTATTCCCATTTTTGAGAATTTGCATCCCTTAGTATTTATTACCAAGTCCTTAGTATTCCTTTTTGAGAGACTTGCTTTGAGCTGTCAGAGTCCAATTCTAAAGGTGGAATGAGACAAAAATACCTGTTCCATACTTGAGTGAAAAAAACCTCACTAATTCAATTTAACATCACTAATACAATTTTAGTTCTAAAGCACTCAATTTTTATGGAAGGTTTTCATTTTTACACTCTCATTCATGCACCTCAGTGAGCATGCCTAGTTAAGCCTAACCCCATTTCACATGGGAAATGGGAGTACAGACTTGAATGCCTTCTGTTATACAGCAGACACACCTGCAAATCTATACAACATCAGGACCATCTAGCAGGTATTGGACTACACCATTCAGTGTCAGTAGTGTATATATTGCTCTTAAACTTAAATTCAATTAAAACATCATCCATATATGAGCTCTTCTGTTGTATCTTAGAGGTAACAATTTTTTATTAAAATTAGTTTAAATACACATGTACATAAAAATAATCTTATCCTGAAGGAAAATAATATTGATTTTTACAAATGGCTTGATTTTAATTGATACCAGTTTGGGGTACCAGGCTTTAATGGATATGAGCATTGACTCTGTGGAAAGATGCCTCAGTATGTTTCAAAAGGTGCAGGTTTTAGAAAACTCAAACAGTAGTAACTTGAAATTAATAGCCTCTAACATTCTGTAGTAGAATTCTGTAAATGCAGTAAGTGTTGCTACATGCTTTTGGATTATTTTTTCTAGAATGCTGTAGTGTTTTGATAAGATTGTTTAGACAGATGTTCTTCCTTTTTTGTATAAGAACTATTTGCTCTTCTGAGACTCAGAGATATTCCTTCTGATGTTGAACTGACATCTGGTCTCTCTGAGGCAAGATGTCTGCAGGTAGAATTGCTGTAGAAATACATCTGTTAGATAATTTAAGTATACGAAGTTTGAGAGTTGTGGCAGACAACAGTTTTATAAGCTCACAAATCCTGACTGGTATTGAATGTACATCCTACTGAGTGTGAGAATTTAGGGGCTTTTCAGATCAGATTTTTCTCTTAGATATTTCTGCTGCATCTTGAAAATACAAGGACAGATTAATCTGATCATTAATATAACACAGTTCTGGAGAGTTTGAACAATTTTCTATGAGACTGAAGTCACAGACAAATTGGAGAACTCCTGAACCAGAGGGAGCAGTATTAGAGATACTTAGACTGACAGTTGCCTGGTTATGAGACTGCTCAGTCCAGAGTTGGTTGGTGAGTTTGTAGGGATGGATGAGCATGGGAAAGGTCCCAACAGTGCTTATCCTCACTGTCCCGAGGATGACACAATGAGATAATGGGATGGACTTTCGTTAGTTTAGAGAATACTTGTGTATCTGAATCAGACAGTATCAGCAAATACTGAACTTGTTATCTATGGTATCTATGCCCCATTGAAGTGTTTTCACTTTTTCAGGTATTAAAAGTTTTACCCTACAGAACATGCCTCTTTCCAAAATGCAGGGCTCTCATACATCTCTCCAGGATTTCCAAAAGGAAAACATTAGTATGCATGTACTATGTCATTCATGTGCCATAAATCCAACTTCTGGATATGTCAGGCTTACTGTGCATACATTTAGAGTCAACCTGACCGTGTTTAGTTCTTATCTGCTCCAACTAGGATACCAGATATCCAGAAAAATAGCCTGCGTTTTCCTCTTACATCCAGACACGTCCAGAGTAACTCAGACATACAGCAGCCAACCAAAGAGTTAGACTGTGGCTTATTCTGTGAAAGAAGCAATGTGGTTTCCTCATGCTTTTTGAACCTCTTTACATGCACTGCCTGCAGTCAGAGATGAGAAATAATGCCCTGGTTTTATGTATGGACCAGTGCTGCTATCCTTCCATAGCAAACAGCGCCACTGTATCCCAATTCCAGCAAAAGAAGGAATCCTCTTAACTAGCATGGAAGGGATTGCTCCTTTGTGGTCTCAGAGCCCCCTGGGTCATGCACTCCCACTCCAGCCAGGCCAGGTATGATGTTGCTCCAGTCCCCTTCAGATGGATGTTTGCCTAAAGCATGGAGGCTGTTGCAATCATTCATCCATCCCTTTTGCAACTATGAGTTTCTATTCAAGTTGTGTCATTTTAGTAGCAAGTAAAAGAGATGGGAATGAAATTTAGCTGCCAGTAGAAAAAGAGAAAGGAAGTACAGCTTTGAATTATCCAATGTGTAATGACAAATGCTGTTGGAAAAATAAGGTGCATGTCTGTCACAACCTAAGAATCCGCCTCATCTGGAGTAGGATGTTTGATAAGCAGCTCTCTGTTTACAGTTTTGAAGCCAAATTAAACTTTTTACCTATGTGCACTGCCGGGACTACCTTCAGTGGGATAGCTCCCTACACAATTCCTGTGCTTACTAGGTTTACTGGTGTTTGTAATTCTAAGTTTGAATGTACAACTGGGTAGTAGGCTGTCTTCCTATCTCAAAACACTGAATGCTAATAAAATATGAAACTACTTGTGAATGAGTTCTGTATTCACTGGATGGTTTTCACTGTGGTATCGCATTATTTCAAGCTATATAATTGTCCTCTAATAGGAATTCTCATACTGAACCTTGTCTCCTTCATGTGCACCATTTTAAGGCACGACTTCAGCTGCAAGACAGTTAAAATGAAATAGTGCTATTTTAAGCCAGTGCTTCTCAAGGACAGAAAATCCTTTATTTTGAATCATCCCTAGTCAATCAGCTAAAAGCATCAGATTTGACCTAATCTAGTGGATCCAAAGAGTTAAATACATTCCTCTGGAGCAATGCCACTGAGACAAATTAGATATTCCAAGCAGAACCAGGTTCATTGTGTGGTTTGCACATGTGAGGCAGTACTATTCATGGAGTTTTTATCAAGAAAAGATACTGGATTTGTCAGAAAATAATATGTATTGGCCTAAATTGTGCAATTCTCATTCATGCTTGTGAACATTTGCACAAATAGACCCATTGACTTCATGATGAAAGTGTTTCATTATGATCATTCCTATTTCAGTGATCATTATGTGATTTGAAATAGTAAAGCACCACAGCCCCATTTACTTCAGTGATACTGCTTGGTCCACCAACATTAGTAAGGGCTGTGCAATGTAGTTAAAAGGATCTTAATAACAAAACCTCTGTTATCAAGCTAAATATAACCCCCACCACAACCCTGCCATAGAATAGTCACAAAACTGCATGGGCACAAGCTCTCCCATCCCCACACATACACACGCATCCCCCTCCAGTTTTTCTTTCGGAACAAAACCAGCTGTAACTAGAGCCTGAGTTTTACAAACTGAAAGGAGCTTGTAGCAAAAAGAACAAAAGTGCTAGTGTGCAGAAGCCACCCTGCAAAGAATGTTGGCAGGAGAGGGAGCCAGGCCCTTCCACTGCTGTAACCTTAAACTATCATTTGTTGATGTTGATGTATTTCTTATAAGAGAGGAAACAAGAACACAAGAAAAAGGGAGATGGAGAACTTGAGACCTTTTGGAGACTAGGTTTTTCACATTTTTATGTAGCCTGGCAAGGTAGAAGGAACTCTTTATTGAGTGATAATAGCATATACTGCACAATTTACCCTTATGCTTATGTGAATGGGATACTGCCATAATCTGCAGACTTTTCGTTTTACAGGAGTGAAAACAGTAAAGAAAAAATGCTTTGTTGCTCAAGTCTGAAGTGCAGACAGATATGGGATTGTGGCTCCAGTTTCAGAGAGCTGATGTTTCTTTACTGAGCAAGCTATTTAGCTATCAGATCAAGTGGTGTGATCTGGAACAGAGCAGTGCATTACTCCAGTATGAAAACACTATGAAGTTTAGTCTCTCCATGCACACTAGGAAGGAGTCTCAGTTAAAAGAAAGAACCATTTTAGTGGCAGTACTGCTGCTTAGGGAGCTGCAAAGCCTGATGTATGGAATAATCTATAGTCTTGGACTGAAGGGCTGTTTTTACTTGCAAAAGAAAAAGGGCATCTTCTAGTGTGTGAAGAAAACAAACCAGTGACCATAAGCAGTCACTTTCTACCTGAGGATCTCTAAGCACCTCAGTGTCTTTACGCCCATTTGACAAACAAATTGTGACCAACAGAAGCTGTGGCAAAGCCATGCCCAGCACCCACATTTGCTGGCTCACTCTCTGCCCCCAGAACATACCAGTAGAAGTTTTCTATGTCAGTTTTACAGCAGCCTTTGTCTTTGAATGGCTGAGGTTGAAATCAGAGTTGCAGTGAAGTCAAGAGCAATTTTGTCCCTCAATGCAGTGTCCCAGTTAAGTAGTAGATATTTTAATAAAAATATTTCACAGTCATCAACCCTGTATGAATTATCAGTAGTTGTCAGTTTTTGTACTGAAAGATAAAGGCCAGTAAAAGACATGGTATCATTTTAAGTTATAGTGCTATAAGGATGAAAAAATTCAGTCTATTCCAAGGGTTAAAACCAAGCTTCTTCTCTAAAGTTTCTATGGCAACTAGATGCAATCTATAGTAATATTGAAGTTAATGAAATGTTTCTTCCAGACCAACAGGGCAACATGTAGCATTCAGTAATGAGGAATGTCTTTGGGGAAAGAACAATGGCATCAAAGATGCCTTCTAGCAAACTATATTGCATGCTAAAAGCCTGTGGTAAAGTGCGTCCTGAAGTCCAAATTCCCTTCTGTTTATTCACAGTGCTTCCTCCACGTCTGCTCTGATAATGAGAAAGACTGGTAATAAGAACAGTAGTAAAGAGGGAAGAGAGTAAGGAAAGAAAATATATTTGATCACATCATTAATTGAATCATAAAAAAAGAAAACAATAAAAGCTTTTAAAGAAGATTTTTTGTGTGTTTGAAAGAGGTTTACTTTTCCTTATAAATGGACTAGCTAAATGTTGGCATTTGATGTCTGCATGCTATATCATGTCTGTATGTGCTCATGTATGAATCGTGTGGATACAGATTAAATTCTGACCTTGTCTTGACTTCTCAGAAGCTGAAATCTGTATTAGTCTCAATGCAAGCCTCAAACCACACATTTTTCAGCTAGGTTCAACCCATTTCATAAAAGACAAATCAGATGAAAGATGTGAAACCTATGCATGTGTATCTTCGAGGTGGAGGCAGCAACTCGGACACAACACTCTGCATCTGAGCAGTGATACAAACTCCCCATGTGCCTTCTGGTCCCTTATGGCAGGGGTTGACCCTGCTGCCAAGACCCTCTTCTTCTGGGAAGCAATTTCTTCTCTGTGCACAGGGGCAGAGCTCCTCTCCTGGTGAGGAGGGAAGAGAGGCAGGGCAGGGCAGAGCGTAGGAGCAGTTTTGTGGCTTTCTGGTCTGCATGAGGTCTCTTCCCTCCTCTGCTTTGGGACAAGGCTTTGCAGGCTGCTTAGCAACTTGTGCAAATCTGTCCTTGCAGGCCCTCCAGATTTGCAAGAAATCTAACAAACATGTAAGTAAGTATGACCACACATATCTGATTTTGGGCATTCAGGGTATAAGAATGGGTTGGACTTGATGATCTTGGAGGTCTTTTCCAACCCAATTGATTCTATGATTCTATGATTCTAAGATGGTGGCTACTGAGTTTCTATAAATACTTTCCTACACACAGGCCTTGAAGAACTGTATGACTATTATTATTCAATATAATTGAATATATTTAATAGAATGAATATTATTGGAAGGTATCCATTAGGCCTATCTGGACCTAATGACTACCTCCCAAACTGCCTCCTTTCAGTGCAGTTAGTTGTTCTGTATGAATGTACTATGTTTATGTTGTACATGATACATCTGGTATGCTGTAGTGATACTGATGTTGTAGTTATGGCTCTCTAAGAACATAAACACAGCCAACAGGGCTTCCAACACAGAAATCCCTCTTTAGGGATAGGACAATAGTTTAGATGCTAAACTGCTCATCTGCTTCTTCCAGTGCTGTAAATGGATTCAGTAAGGATAAGCATTTTTTTACTTTCTACTTGCCTGATCTTGCTTCAGACACATTCACAGAAGAAGAGAATAAAATAGGTTACATGCAACACAACTTCTTACCCTGGACGGAAGAATGGGTGGCTTATTTCAGTGGAGGAGTTTCAGAAACATATTGAATAAGGACTTCAGAAGCTGGCCAGAAGTGAGGAGCAGGCTTGTGCTCAACATTCGCACGATGGCTGTGAGATGTGGTGTCATGGTTCCTTAGCTGCAAGGTAGATGCTTTATTAGGCTCTGGGTTTTTTTAGTGTTTTTTGGTTGGTTGGTTGGTTTTGTGTGGGTTTTTTTGGTTTTTTTTTTTTTTTTTTGGTTTTTTTTTGTTTTTGTTTTTTTTTTTTTTTTTTTTTTTTTTTTTTTTTGTTTGTTTTGTTTTGTTTTTTGCAGAGTACCACTGAACAGTGAGAGGGCTATGTCCTTTTAGCTGGACTTGCAGATGCTTTCATTTAGACATCTGCATTTGAAGATTTTTAGCAAATCTAGTTTCAAATGTATAAACTGGTTAAAAAACTCCCTTGCAGCTGTACCCCTGCCTGTCATTTCATGGCTAGGCTTCGCAAACGAAGATTTGAGAAAGGCTCTATCCACATTTGTTATTAGCAGCAGCACGCTGGTGGCTAATAAGGCCAATACGAGATAGACATGTCCGATTGCAAAAGGCACAGCAGAAAGACTCCATAGCTGGTATATTCTGCAAGACATGATTCTTTCTGTGTTGTCTTTTCTCCTTGAACCCCTGCCATGTATTATTAAAATACAGTAGAGGAAACTAAATTCACCTCTAGTGGTGTGCTGGATAAAAAACAGTGTTTCTTTAGGGAAATTTACCAAGAATTTTTTTTCTACTTTCTGGTTCTTGAAGTGGCATTTACAGTCACAGGAAATAAAGAACAAGGTACCTTGAGACATCCTTGTAAACTTTATACAGCTATTTAAAGTGAAGCACACTAGTAATTTATTTTGAAGTGGTTAAACTTTGTAAAAATTTTTGTCACTCAGTGAAACTTTCCCTCTCCTTAGCTGGAATACATTAAAATGCATAATGCCTCTCCTCTGAAAGGCCTCATGCCCTCTGTCTCTGCTCCTGTTGCTCTGGCATTCTCCTTTCTCCACTCATACCAAACACGTTCACAGTTAAAGTATTGAAAGTTAAAGTGTTAGGTCCAGAAACTTTATCTTAGTGGACAGGGATGATATTTGCCATTGTTTTAGCAGCTGCATATAAAAAAGTCCTACAGTATTAAACAGAAGCACTCTATTTTCAGCTTTCTCCTTATTTTGGAAACTGGATCACTAAAATTAAAACAAAACTGCAGGCAGGAATTTATATGCCTGAGAGAAGGATTCTAAAACCATATTTTTACAGTCTTCAATTTTGTCAAATATAACATCTCACTACAGATTTTTTGCTGTTATCTATCTGAAGTTCAGAATGGGTTTTCAGTTTGCGATTTCACCTCTGTGAAAAACAAAACAGAACAAAACAAAACAATCAACAGTCCATCAGGATCACAATAAAATCTTGTGTCATCAAAATTCAATGAACCGTTCACAGCAAATCAGAGCCAATTAGAACATTTTAGTAGGACAGACAGTCATTTTGGTGGTCAGGGTATTGCACGTGTCAGCGTGGCAGCTGCTGTGCTATGAAAAGATCACTGTGCATAGAGCTGAGGCACAAATAAAGCTGGCCAGGAAGCATTTTAAGTTTGCTATGGCCAAAGAAATTAGATTCTTCTGCAAAAGTAAGTCAACTTTGTGATGAGTATGTATTTTGCATTTTTATTAATTTTGTGCAAGCTTTGTTAGACAACCAGCCCATGAATACACTCACTTTTTGAGAACAGTCTCAGAATAATTAATGTGTATGAGCACTGATCAGTTATCTGATGAATTGTGTATTACAGCAACTGAGAAAATGTTCTTTGAGATGGATTATGATTTTGCCTTGCAAAGTGTTAGGAAACTGAAGATCCTGAATATGCTCATCCAGAACATCTCAGGCTATAGACTAAACCTGCTGAGACCCTGTCCTCACCTCCCACCCTATGTTTGCACTGGTGCTCGTGTGGTTACAGAATAAGTTCTTTCAGAGAAGTGGTATAAACTCATCCTGCAAGAAAAGTCATTAGTTTATGGTTAGACCCTCCTTTCCAGCAAGGCTAGGAACACACAGACAGGAACAACAGGGAAAGGCTTAAGTGGATTTAAGCACCCTCTGAGGCTGCTTTTGCACCCCATTGGTAAAATTCCTGAGAAGGGGGTTGGAGGACCAAACCTGTTGGTGTATATTCAGTGAACTTTGGCGCTTTCAAGAGGAGGGGACTGGAAAGCCCTGATATGAGGAGGCTTTTTCGCCTTTGCCCACTATGTAGATCTAGGTAAGTAGATCTGCATGCATAGCTTTCAATTGCCTGGCTCACAGTAATTTGGCTGGTACAATTCCCATGGTGAGTGGATTTAATTCCTTCTGGATTTCTACAGTGTGAGAGGTAGAAAATAGAAAATTCCTTGCTGAATGTCTGTCCTTTCCAGCTCTTCATGAGTCATTTTTGTTCCATATCTAAAGACAGGATAGTCTTACACTACAAAATAAGTACAAAACAATACACACACAATCCGTGCCCCTTCTATACCATGACAAAAGCACTGCATGCTGATTGCAATTTGTGAAGTCCCATATTGCTGTTCCAAGTGACCTGTCCTTGCTCTTTCATTATCAATGTGTTTCCTCACTGCACTGAAAGATTCTTGACTCACGGAGTTTTTCAGCACACGACTCTCATCACAGTGAATCAAACACTGTAATATAAAGCTCATCATTTATCAAAGAGGCATGGGACGGAATTCAGATCCATTGTAAGGATAAGGTTACTGTGCATGTGGTTTTTCTGGGTCACTCTGATTGTTTTCTGACAGTGTAAAGCTTCATATGAGCTGGGCCACTTGTAGCTGGCACGACAGCTCTATCTATGTGAGATATTAGTGCATGCTATTTTACCACCATACCTACAAACTCAGTGTACATCAGCTTTGATGAATATGATGGTATAAATCCTGAGATGTTTATAAAAGCACTGCAAGCAATATAATTGGGAAGAGTTTTCCCCAAGATGCTTTCCATGAAGTATGTACAGGAAACTAGATTTGGATCCTGAACCTGTTCCCTAACTCGGAAGAGCTCGTGCAAATTTTACACAGGGAATGTATTGGTCTTTTAGCAAGGACTTTGCAGTCTTGGAGCCAGAGGTGTAGGACAATGAAAACCAAATATAACGATGCTTCTCAAACACAGGGATGGTTGTCATGGCAAAAGACCAGTTGAGTAAGGAGGCAAAGATTATTAAAAAGAATACATTGCACTCAGGGAGCAGGCCCCCTCTTCCTCTTTACATACTGCTCAGTCATCATAGATATGAAGGTCAAGGCTTTTCAGTATTCCCCTGTCTGGAGTCAGTGTCATAGCTAACTGCTTGTTGTTTTATGTGATGAATTCTTTGCTTCCCCAAATGAAGAAAACTGTCCATATTAGATTTGTCTATTGAAAAGAAGATGTGCAGATTTGTGCATCTCCTGGCTCCACAGGAAGCTCTAAAGCTGAGAACAGAGTTGGCTGAAAAGCTGAGGAGTGAAGTGACGTGACAGCAGCAACTGTACTGTTACTGCTGTCTCATTGTCCTTTCTTAGTTTGGCTCATTCCTCTCACCAGGTACAGCACCTGGGATAGTGCAAAGGTGTTTTCAGGCTCTGGTAGGCTCCAAATCCCCTGCGTGGGCAGTGGGGCGAGTGCTCCCATACCCCTGCCCTGCCATCAGCAGGAGTGTTACGTACCCAGCAGCAGGGCCTGGGCAGCTGGTGGCAGAAAGCTGCTGTAAGCCAGGCACCCTTCCCTGATGCTGAAGGCCATCACAGCCTCGGGGCAGCAAATATACCACACTGCTGCACCCTGGGTGCAGTGCACTGCCTGCTAGCAGGGACTGCTGCTGCCAGTAACCATGGCATCCCTTGCTCCGCTCCAGGACTGGAACCAATTACTGTGGTCATCCTGTCATTTTATTGCATGAAACTAAACTACTCAGTGTGCACCAGTATAAACTTTTTTCTTGAATCTTCTTCTACCATCGGTAATGTCACTAGGTGACCTAAATCCTTCATTCACACACATTTATTTTTAGTGAATGTCAGATAAAATAAGAGCATCACTGTGCAGGGAGGAACAAATCAACTGTATGAACTTCTTTCCTAGAGGTGAACAGTCTGTGGGGAAATTAATGTCAATTTTTAATCACAACATCACAATAATATTTGACTCCCACTGAAATCTTTGCATTTCAAATGCAGGGGAAGAACTATAGTCTACTCTTAAATGCATTAAGTAAATAAATACAAAGGTTTACAAAACTAAATTTGAAATGTGCAATTTAAGTGTAAGATAGCATAAAATGAAGCTGCTATTCATTTATAGATGAGAAAGGAGAGACATTAATTAGTATAATTTGGCAGTTAATTGTCATAAATGTTATTTAAAGATTCTAATCATAATCATGCATATCTAAGTAAATACCTGGAGACTATTTAGCTTTAAACTTCTTTATGCTAATATATTTATATATTCTAATACAATATATGTACATTTTGTGTGCATATAAATATATATATAACTCTACACACACAGCACGTTCGTTAACATAGAATCATCGATTGTAGCTTTGAATGTATTGCAGATGGTTCTTTAAGTTTCCTTTTCTTTCCTTGTAGGTGCCAGGTGTGGTAGAAGGCCTCATTACAAATAAAAGCTAAAGTCTTTTAAAAATAAAATTCCATTCAGTCATTTTACATGTAAAACAAAAGTTACATATGCATAGGTAGACATGTATATTTATGATTACAGTATTCATAATGGTAGTATGGTAAGGCTAAACATCTGTCTGAATGCTGGAGAAAAAAATCCACTGAAGTGACAAGTGAAAGCTGGCCTCAAGTATTTCCTGTATGCAGACTTCTTGCTGGCAGAATTTAGTCAGTGTAAACATTTTTTCATTTTGAATGGAGCAGAAAGAAAAAGGGTCACTAATAACAGGTAATGAAGTAAAAAGACAATTTACTTGAAATCAAATAATGGATCAGATTTTCTAGTGATTAAAATACATTTTTTTTTCTATCAGGAGTCTCACCATTAGTTCCAGGCAGCAATATTCACTGTGTCAGTTCCGAGTTTCCTCTAAGTTCATGTCTGTGGCAACCACCATCTAATCAGTGATGCAAGAAAAAGGCTTTCTAGATGTTAAAGGCTTGGCTTTGCTTTACACAGGAAACAGCCTCTGTGTTCCAGTTTTACACTGTCTGGGACCCTGGCTCTGTGAACCTGCTTCCCCAGAGCCTTGCAGAATTCACAACCAGACCTGAACTCCCTGGCATTGGTCTGCCAGCCCATGCAGAACTTTTACTGTCCAAGTGACAACCTCTGATTCCCTTCACTGTGTTTGGTACACATTTTCCAGTGAGACTAGGCACAGGAGTTTTCAGGGAGAGCAGATTAGCTTCACAAAGGCTGAAGTAGAAGCGATGTAGATGGTGAAACCAAGGTATAGACACCTTTTATTTTTGGGAGAAATTATGTTTTGTGAATTGGATTATTAGTAGAAAAATGTTCCAATTTACCTAATAGATTTTTGGGGGCATTACATAGAATTTCCTGTGCAACACTTAGTATTGCTCATGAGGAAAACAAACTCATGCCTGAAAGAGACCCATGGGTAAAAATGGTCTTAAGAGTACTTATTTGTTAATGCCTGCTTGGACTCCATTAACTACAGCAACTCCTGCTTCATGTCGCTTGCCATCTGCTAGTCCTCAATTAGACCATCCCCTGGGAACTGGGCTGCGTGGCTCTGCCCCAGCTGGGGCATGCTTATTCCCATGGTTGGTCCTCAAGACTCCTGTGAAAGAGCTCCATACTGTGAGGGCTGCACAGTCGAGCTCTTAGCGGCCCTCTGGAGGGAACAAGTGGATGGACTGTGTTCAAAGTGGTTGGCAGGAACTATTCCCTTAGTGAAGGCAGCACCTGTGCCAGGGACCCCTGGGGATATGACAGGGCAGAGAGGATGAGTGTCCATGCACTGGTACCTCCAACAGGAGTTGGGGCAGAACTGCGTACTCTGTTGCGCTTCACTGATTTACCACTCCTAATGGCCTTTATGCCAGTGTTATATGCTAGAAAAGCTCCTTTGCTACTTTAATGCCAGAGTCTTATCAGCCTAAATCATGGACATTATCTTAATAGCTTCATCTGCTGCTCAGCTGAGTGGAATTTGGACACAGACAAAAATTGAAACTCTTTCCTGTTTGAGAGAACCTTATCTTAAAGCAGTGCTAGAAATATTGTATACATACACTCCTTTGGAAAACCTCTCAGTGCCTGTCCAGTCTCAATAAGTGCTTTTGCAGGTAGAGAGATAGAAATATTGAGGAGTGCTGTCCAGCTGTAATTTGGTTGACTTTGTTCTTCAAATGTTTCCTTTCCAAACCAAACTATCACTGCAGCAACCTACTAGAGATTCCTCATGCTAGAACAATTTCTTGAGCAATAATTTGCACCTAAAATAACCAAGCAAAGTTTAAAGTCATGCTCCTGAATTCTAGGAAGATGAATGATGTTTTCCTGCTTTTTGGAATAGCAGTATAGTTTATTATTGCCTGTAGTCCTTATGATGAGGATAAGATGCTCATAGGAAGTAACTGAGGAAGTGACCATTTATGCTGTTGCTGCCCAAAAGTCTACAGCATGTGGTTATTTATTTATCCACTGCAACAATTGCTTTATAAACACGCAGTACCCTCTTGGAGAGAAACAAGCCAGTATCTCTCAGCAGGGAAGAGGAAGCCCACTTGTATGTCCCATCCAGCAGATGCAGCCAGCCATTGTTCAGGGCTGTGCTCTCAGGTATCACACAGGGGATCTCAGCCTGGGCTAAACACAGCCCAGAAAGCCATGTTACTGTGTCAAATGTCATCATCCTCCAAACCAGATGAGAAACTTGAACTGAAGCAGGTGAAGTCGTCAACAAGGAAGTGTCCCATTTTCATGCTGATGTCCATGTTAAAATGTGTGAGAAATTAAGGATAGAAAACAATACTAAAGTAAAATGATTACTAAGGGGATGCAAATTCCATTAAGCATCAACAGCACTGAGTTCAGTAAATAAAAAGGTCGTCTTTCTGTCTCTCCCTCACTCCTGACTGCAGCATGACTCAGAAGAACAACAATTGAATAGGTTTTGTTAGATACTTGCATGCAGATTTGTCTGGGGTTTTTATTACTTGAAATTTCATTCAGTTCCCTGATTGTACCACAATCAATAAAATAAATACATAAAAAATGCAATTGAAAAAATAATAATGTTTTGAATGTATTTATGTAGTGGGTCGACCCTGGCCAGGTGCCAGGTACCCACTAAAGCTGCTTTCTCACTCTCCCTCTGCAACTGGACAGAGGAGAGAGAAAAAAACCAGCTAAGAATTCATGAGTAGAGATAAGATCTGGGAGAGGTCAGTGACTGATTACCTTCACAGGCAAAATAAGACTCAAAGTGGGGATAATACTTCTATTTATTACTAACAGAATAAGAGCCAAAGAGTGAGAAATAAAAGTCTTAAAAACACCTTCTCCCCACCCCTCCTTCCTTCCATGTTCTCCCTCCTCCCCCCCAGCGGTGCAAGGGGATGGGGAATGGGGGTTATGGTCAGTTGTTGTTTCTGCCACTGCTCAGAGAGAGGAGTCCTTCCCCTGCTCCCGTGGGGGCCCTCCCACGGGAGACAGTCCTTAAAGGACCTCTCCAGCATGAGTCCATCCCTCTGGCAGCAGCTCTTCCCAAACTGCTGTCCCATGGGTCACTCCTCCATGGGGTGCAGTCCTTCACAAATGAGCTGTACTGATGTGGGTCCCCCACAGGGGCCACAGGTCCTACCTGGGAAAAACTTGCTCCAGCATGGGCTTCCCTCTCCATGGGCTGCAGGTCTCCAGAAGGACCCTGCTCCATCCTGGGCCTCCCATGGGGTCACAGCCTCCTTCATGCATCCACCTGCTCCAGCACGGGCTCCTCCATGGGCTGCAGGTGGGTCTCTGCACCCCGATGGTCCTCCATGGGCTGCAGGGGCGCAGATGCTCCACCGTGGTATTCACCACGGGCCGCGGGGGCCTCAGCTCCGGGCCTGGAGCACCTCCTGCCCCTCCTTCTGCACTGACCTTGGTGTCTGCATTGTTATTCCTATGTTCTCGCTCTGCTCTTCCCTGGCTGGAATTCTCTTCTGTGCAACAACCTTGTTCTTAAATATGTAATCACAGAGGCGTTACTATTACTCCTAGTTGGCTCCGCCTTGGCCAGTGGCAGGAAGTCCATCCTGAGCCGGCTGGCATTGGCTCCACAGGACAGCTTCTAGCAGCTTCTAACAGAAGCAACCCCTGTAGCCCCCCCTGCTACCAAAACCCAGCCACAGAAACCCACTACAGTTTACCAATCAAGTGTTCTTATTTCAGAAAGATTTCAATCACAGATCACTTTATTACATGTCCCTGCTTTGATGGAAATGTAGAAACTGAAGTCAAGAAAGGGAAGGGAGAAATGAGAGGAAAAGCTATTGTAGATCTGAGCATGGATCTGGAGGTTGAAAGTGCATACACAGCAGGTGTGCATGTCCTTTACTGATAACTGTATCAGTGGTAAGGGTTGTCATAGTCTGAAGTAAAGAGGAATAAAAGGAGAGCTGGACACCACCAAAATGTCACTTAAACCATCAGATTTGGGCTGCCTCTCTCTCCAGGGCAGGCTTCTTTCCAAATATTTTGTGCCCTCTAGGACAGGCAGAAAAATCTAATCCTTATGACCTTTTTGGAAAAAAAAAAAGCATAAGTAAAGTTTGCAGTATGATATTTGTATGCAGGGATTAGCTCTTGGTTTCTTTGTTTGGTACCTTAGGGTATATTTTTAAAGTACTACACAGAATTTTGGTCTCACTCGTCAACTTCTATTGACTTTAAACCTCATGAGTCACTTTGACAATGTATCCCAGAGGCTTTCTATCTTACACTGGCTTTAATTTAAATTTCCCTGCTTTTGGGGGGTTATTTCTGAATTTAGGGTTAGCTCACATGGGAAGTTGGCTTTCAGGAGAATTTTCTTAGCTTAGAGATCTTCTGCTTTCAGCTTTTCACACTATTATTTTATGTTCTGGCTTTCTTTGTGGAAAAAAAAAAAGACATTTTTGTTAGTATCTTCAATTTCTTTTGCTTATTTGGTTTGTTCATGACAGCATGGCTGCATTACTTCGGTGTCAGTATGCATGACCCCCTTGTGAATGCTATTGTAACTTATGTCTAACTGAAAAAGCATGTACTTGGTAAGACCCATAGTACAGTAAAGGATAAGCATTCTAAGGCCTAGCAAAGCATTTTTAAATTATTTTCTTTGTAGAATGGCTATTTTCTTCTCTCTTAAGAAAAAAATCCCAACTCATTTTCCATATCAAAACTTTCAGTGAATCATGTGATGTAATAAAGCTCTGTGAAAGTGATATGCTGCTCCAGAGCAGCTGGATGCACACCAAATCCTCTGGCTGGTAACCTGTTAAGATGCCCAGACTGGTGGATTGGTCATTATTTGTGGCTCTCACATAGAAGTCAAACAGAAATCTACAAGGGTGAGAGAGACATTTTGCCAGTCCCTAGAAGGGTTTTCTCACAGTTCATTACTCCTTCAAAATGCTGCATAAATAAATGGCATTAAGAAAGGGAGCTCAGTGAGAGATAGGTCTGTGTTCTGCTAACTATGGATGGCAGCTGGAGTTACCCTTAGTTCCTCTTGTTGACTGGAAAGAGCCAGCTTCCTCAGTGCTGGAGAAATCTTGGCCAGCGTGTACCACCTTTGCCAGGCTGTGGCATTGTGTACATCTGAGTAGAGCATCAAACAAGTGTTGACTAAAGAGTAAGTATTTCCCCTGAAGTGCTTGGCAGAAAATAAACAACTGAAGCAACTGTCAGTAAATTTGAATTTCCTCAATAGCATTCTGGTCTCAATGGAAAGAGGAAGGAAAAACCGAACGAACAGTACGTGTGTTATAATTAACACCATAATGTTTTCATTTTCTACTTTGCCACAAAATATCAGCTGATACTCCATTTTCCCAATGTCTTTCTCATCTGATGGCCAAAATGTTGCTCCAGGATTGGTAAGCATATTGAAAACCCTAAACAATATCAATGGAATTCTTATTATAATTGACAGAGAAATAAACTCTCAGCCTTTCCTTAGTTCTTACCAGGGTCTGGGCCATAACTGTGGCATACATGACATTGCCATGCCTCATTATCAATAGTACTTGTCTATTAAAAGAAACATTTTCTCTCACATCACTAACCATTTCTTATTTGGTTTTTTGAATCAAATGCTTTGCTGACCTCTAATCAGCATAGATGTACTGCATTACTTTTGTCTAGAGAGTTGGTTATCTTGGAAAAGGAAGATAAGATTTTGGTAATATTTAACTGAATTAAGTGAGCTCCTGTTATATTCCATTCCATTTTAATTGCACCTCCAGATCTGATTGTTTTCTCCTAAAAAACTCTTTCTAAAGCTTTGAATTTTGCTTGGATCAGTCTAATGGGCCTGTAGTGGTCCTGACCACTCCTGTTTTTCCTCCCCTGCTACTTCATATGCAGTTACCACATACATGATTTTCTGGTTATTTAGTAGCTTTCAATTGAATAAATTTATTCCTAATACTTGGCATCAGATCTGGAATTTTCTGTGTCCTTCCTTTTGAAATGCAGTGAAGAAGAGTACCTAGTGTTTCATATCTGGAGATTTGCTTCCAAGACAGGTTCCATACCCTTTTTCCAACCTGTCCCTGCTTAATTTTTGGAATGTACCTATATGTCCTTTAAGAAGTCTCTCTTCCTTCTTGTATAATGAGCCTAATTTCTCCTGCTTTCCAGTTTTATGACTAAAGGGCCTTGTTTTAATTTTCTTTGAGTATTGAATATATCGACTTTATTCTTACACCTCCTGACCAGCAAAATGTTTGTTTCTTGGCTGACTTTTGTAATTTCCTTTGTCTTCAGTAATGTTTTTGTGACTTTCCCTACAAACTTTTGCCTTAGTGTATAAATTCCAGATAAGATTGACACCTTTGACTTAATGACATTCCACCTTCCTGAAGATGGAGAGTTTTGAGCTTTTTTTGCCTGACTGACTTCATTGTCTCTTCACTTCCTTAAAGTTTGTCCTTGTAAGTTGGGAGCTTTCACTAGTATGAGTACTGCAATTCTTGCAGTAATAATAGTGTAAACATCTGCTGCAGCTTTGATTTAGGTTACTCTATGCTTCTCTAACTGTTGCAGTTAGGTTTGCTCAGGCTAACTTTATTACAAATTGCTGAGTTACAACTCATGCTCCTTGTTTGTTCTTCCATTCCATTTAAATGGCATCTTCTGATCATTCAATTCAAGGGTTACTATGACCAAGTTCTTTTATGAATGTCCTCACTACTAACAAAACCAAGCTTAAAATAGAATTCGGTCCCGTTGTTTTAACAATTATTTGATAAAAATATCTGTTTGTTATTGTACTGGGGAATAGCAGGCCTCTGAATTATTAGTGGCATTTCTCTCAGTCCTTTTGCCTGGAAAGCTAATGTCACTTACAATTTGTCTCCTTCCAAATTCTCTTTATGTACACAGATTTTCCTCTAAATAATTCTTGGTTAGAGGGAAAGTGGTTTTGACTAGACCTCATTTTGTCACTTGTTCCTAGGCAATAGTCTCTGGTTTGGCTGCTGCTTTTCTACCATCTGAATAGTTGGTTATGTTTGCTCTTAAATATCTTCATTTCTACTGTGATGGAAAAGTTACATCATTTGTTCCAGATCCAAAAGAAAACAATAGAGGGCTATTTCTTTGCTTGACTTTCAGCTCCAGTTTAGTACCCAACCATTATCTCTTTGTGTAGCCTGAACTCTGATCCTAACGAGCTGATTTCCTTTTGTATCCTCCTAACTGGCAACAAGTCTTTGTAACACTTCTTGACAGATCTGGCAGAGACACTGGCTCTTGCAGTGTCTATGGGCAGGTGGGGAGCAATTGTTATTGAGTTTTGAGGGGCACTTCGTAAATGTGCTCTAAGGCACCCACCAAGTTGAAGTGGAACACAGGAAGTCAGGGAGAGTTCTCTCAAGGTCACAGAATAAACCCCATTCCTGTTCCTATGCACTGTTTACCCACTGACATCCCTTCAATGAAAATCTGATGAAAAACAGGTTTCTTGAGCAAGTAATGCTTTATTTATGGAATTTGGTTTGCTATTTATGTTTGGTTTGCTCTTTGTTTATTTATTTATTTATTTTGTAGATTCAAAATTTTTGCTGAAAGGGTGGAAAATTTGTGCCTGGAAGCAAAATTGGAGAAAATTCAAAGCACAAATTTAGAAATTCTCCTTGCATATTCATGTAGAATAAATATTCCACATTTTATCACTCTGTTCAGGATATTTTCTGCCTAAATTCACAGACAGTCTGTGGGTAAGTTTTAGAAAAGATAGTGGATCATGAGACACTCTGTTTAAATCAATGTCATAATATTAAAAGAAAACTGAGAGTATTAACTGTACAGCACAAGGATTTGTGTTCATATTAATTTTATTTAAATATCTGTGAGAATTATAGTACTTTTTATCACTCTTCCTGAAACAAGTGGTTAAAAATTACAGTTCAACATTCACCTTAATGCATTTTCATTTTAAATCAAAGCTTTAATTACGGATACCAATGGAAAAATTTATCCATTCAGAAAATCTAAATCTTCATAAAGCTGTTTATTTTTGAGCAGGACTCTTCAAAGTTAATACAAGCTATTTATATGCATGTTTGGATGTTTCCTTCATAGCTATGGTTTTTTTCCCTTTTCCTCTCCATGTGTATATAGGAAAAGGAAAAAGAAAAGAGAAGGAGAAATGAAAGACAGAGTTGAGAAATCTCTACTCTGATTGCTGATAAAACATTTTCTGCATAAGTCGCTAGTATTCAGGGAGGCTGTAGAGAGGTTTAACCACCACCATCAATAAAATATTTCAGTGGTTTATAATCTCAAAGAGAGAGCCTCTTTCAAATTTGTTACCTCTTTCTATTACAAAATCTGCAGCTGGTTCTTCAGTGTGCTTTGCCTGATATGTTAATCAGCTCCCTTATTTTTGCTAGGCAGCAACCACTCCTTCAAAAACCCCACCTAATTGAGTGCTCTATTTTGGGGTGTTTTGTCTTGCAGCTGGGAAGCCAGACTTTTTGCCAGTAATTTGTAGTCTCTGCTTATGAATGAAACAACTTTGTAGCTTCCTCAAGCTGAGTTTTTGGAAGCTATTTGTCAAAGCATTTTTCATAGTTCAAGGCAGAAGCCTCCACTGCGGAAGTAATGAAAAACATTTGGTAACCAGTGGAATTTGTTGATACTGGTGTTTCTGTTTTTAATCATAGAGGTGGTCTCCTGCTGGGAGTTTCCCCTGTTATATATATCTTCTGTAGAGAAGACATTTCATGTCTCTCTCTTGTAAGCCATTTTGGATTCACAAGATTCTTTCTTCTCCTGTGACTTGCTTCTTTTCCTTATTTATTTTCTTTTCCTGTGAAAACTATATATATTCAACAATATTTTTTAAAGTTTTAATTATTCTCATTTTTTTGTCTCCTTCAAGGCCTTAATTTTCTTGGAATTTAAAAATCTCTCTGTTATTGAGGTTTAGTTCTTAGCTTTCCCTACACTTTCTCCCTTATAAGAGCAGTCTTCTGGTTACTAGTGTTTCACTGGTGCTGGAAAGATTGCAAAAATATTGACATGCTCTTTTCTCCTTCTGAAAATCTGCCCGAGACAGATTTTTTTCAAGCCTGTTTTATTTCCAATCTAGTCAATCCACCAGACTGCATCAATAACTCTTCCTCAGTTAAGGTTGTTTAAAGCAAATACTATGTTCTCCTATTAATGTATCTCGCTATTTCCCTCTGGAGGAGCACTGCTACTAGAGATTGCAGGGCTGACTGCACAGCATTATGAGGTATCAATTTTTCCCTCACCAACCATGAATAACCCTATTCACAGCCTTCAATTTGATTATGAGTTTTCAGATGAAGGTTGGCTGAGGGTGGTGGAACTGTATAAAGCGTGGCTATTTCTGTTCACAGACACCAGTGACAGTGAGTAGCATAGTCTTTCTCTCTAAGGAATCACCATCTCAAGTCTTTTGTTGACACTCCCTGATGCTTTGGCAGATGCCCAGGACTGATGGGCACAGGGTAGGCAGGCATCCTGCTGCTTGAGGAATGGGGCCAGAGAAGCTAGGGGATCATCTCCATTGCAGAAGTTCCACATGAGAGCTCTGTCACAAAGTGCCAGAGGCAAGAAGCAGGATGCTAATGCCATAGCCAACACAATTGCCAAATATAGCAGGGCAGTATTTGATGCAAATTGAATGGTTAGGAGTTCAGTAGAATGAGATTTGGAGGAGCTCATAGTGGTTGCTGAAAATCTAGAGGTGGTAAGAGCTCTAACGGGGGCAACAAAAGTCTAATTATTTTCTCTTCTCCTAATGTCTTCCATGTATCTCATCCAAATTCGAAATTTTCAAGAGAAATACTGGCTTCTTCCTACTTTGAGAGCATGGTACTTCCTAGAGCGCTGCAGCCACAGAAGGCAGGCAGTGACCTACTGGGTTTTCTTGTATTTAGATCTTTGCTTACCTCCTACCAATAAATAATGGTCTAAGAGGTTACATTTGTGATATTTACAGCCTCTTCAGTAGAACTGAAAGGCATTTTTTCTATTAAAAATGAATGTAGAGCATTTTCAAAGGCTCTTGACTTTGGCAAAAAGGCCCTTTACCCAGGAGACAACCTAATCTTTTAAATTTCCTTCCCATGAGCCTGTTTTTTAGTTAATCCGTCTTTGCCTGCTAGCACAGTACTCTTGATAATGAGCCTGTCATCACATCAGGTTAAAATGTATCACTACAATTAATTTCTTTAAAATATATTGTTAAGAGGATAATGAGAACTAAGTCCTATTTTAAATCTGATCAGGCAGTGCAAGAGAAGTATCTAATTCTTTTAATGAAAACCGACAGACTTTTACTTCAAAACCAACTATACTTCATTAAAATCAGGATAAAAGCTTGCAAAGTAGAGCAGCTGTGAGTTCTTCAAAGTAAGAGAAGAATTCTTATATTTTTTCAGTATGACACCCTGTGTATGTAATGGATTAACTCTATTTCCATACTCTGGTACCTCAAGTATTGATCTTCTTCCTTCCTGTTCATGTAACTAAAGGAATTTGAAGCCAAACACAGGACTTTTAGGCACTTTAGGTGGAACTTAGGTAGAATTTAGATGCCTATATCCAACATTTTAGTGCTGAAAACCTTTGCTTCAATTGTTAGCTATCTTGAAGATACCAGAATTCTTATCTTTTGATCTAAAGCTTTCCAGGCATTTTTTTTGCACTGTCGCAATTCTGTGCTCAGATGTAATCAAAATCACAAGCTTAAGAGTAGAACACTTTCGTTCTCAGGGGCTTGAGGCTGTAGGTATTTCTGGAATGCATTTAATGTTACTGGCCCCTCTAAAAATAAATTCGTGATAGCCACTGCTTTCTTTTAAGGCATAAGAAGATGCACGTGTCATTACTTCTACAGTAGTCTGGGGCACTGAGGTGCTCTAAGAGATCTGAGTTCAGTCCCTTCCTTTCCACCACTTGAGGAAATCAAATAGTGTTCTCAAAGTATGGCATATTCTGAATGGGGAGACCTGAAGAGGAGCAGAAAAGGGATTAAAGATTTCACTGAGCTAAGGAGGAAGAACATTGAAGGTGGTAGAACTCTGTGACTAGGAAAATAAGGTAAACCTCACAGGTAAATTCTGCTTTCACATATCTTTTTTAATGTTTAATGTAAAGCACTATTTTATATTATCCACTAATTTTTTTTTTTTCAAAATAAACTGATTCAAGGCAAAATGATTTTTGTATTATTGTATATTTATATTATTTTGTATTATTGTATTATGGTACTGTCTTCTGACAGATTGGTGGTTTGGGTGTGTTGTTTTTTTTTTTTTAATTAACAGCAAAGAGTGTAATAAAAATGCAAAACAATACAGGAAGGGTAAAAGTGGCACAGAATGATGTGGTGTATTTTTCACATGTTTGTAGCTTGCAGCTTGCAGCAGTAGTTTGCCAGCTAAATTCTTTAGGAATCATTATAGTACCAGAAATATGATAATTTCATCTGTATGTAAATAATTTGTGATTCAGGTGAAAGCTGAAACCCACTATCCTTTCTACAAATAAGCAGTTCAAACATATGAAAATTTTAGAGATATATAATTTTTATGAATAGAATATGATTTCTTATTATTTAAAATATCAAAGTTAAAAATTCTTGGTGAGTAACAATTTTCTGTATATGAGAGCAATCATCTTCAGGGATGTCTTTGGCAGCCTGGCAGTGTACATGGTTAGAATTCTGGGTGGACACTCAGAGACAGCCATAGCATGACATTATGGAAAAAGATGGGTTACTAATATTTCCATATGTAATTATGGAGATATTCCTATGAACTCATACAGTGAAACCAACTCATTAGACATGGAGAAGGTCACTACAGGGGATGGCATTACAACTGGGAAGCAAGCTGATGTTATGTAGCTTTTCTTCATCAGAAATGCAGGCACTGTGGTGATGATGAGGACTTGGATGCTGGATGCCAAAATGGACTGCTGAGAGACATCTAAGGGATAGAATTGCAGTGCCACAGGAAAATATTTCTAAATGTTTATAGAGTTCTCTGTGAAAACAACATAACAGTGCATAGAGAATTTAATTACATTTAGAAAAGGGGTTGAGAGCAAAACAAAAAGATTATTATAGCACTTTGTGGACCTGCAGTATTCTCACATCTTGATTATCATTTTAAGTTTGATGATTTAATCTCTAAATGAATATAGAAGAATTAGAAATGAAGAACTGAATGGGACAATAAAGCCATATATTTTGCATAACTTCTGAGTGAGGCTAGAGGAGGACAACTTCAGGGAGAGGATAGAGGTCCCTAATATCAGAAATAATATGGAAAAAGGAAACGGGAAATAATTAGTGAATATGTCTTGCAGGATAAATGCATGAATGAAATAAGGTTTTAAAACAAACCTGAGGAAGTTGTGCAATTTTGAAAGTTCAGTTGCGGAATGAAAGGTGTTGTCTAATCCAAAAAATAGTTGGAATAATCTATGAAAAATAAGGAATCTTCTTAACGTGATCATGTAGATCCAACATCTAGTTTAGGAAGTCCTTCTGTTCCTGACCAATGGAAAGTTAAACTTGTTTTTACTCTGAGATGATATGGATTTCTCAGGTGGAGAGAGGGCCGGCAACATGAAAATTGTAGTTGCTGAAAGAACCATGCTAACAAAGTTCATGAACATAAAATATTGCTCAAAATGGCTTAGAGAAACCTGTGAAGATTAAAATAGAGACCATCTACAATCTTTCTCACCAGCCCAATCGAACTGTGTGAAAAGTCCTAAAATGTGTTTCTATGTCCTAAACCTGAGAAAAAGCAGAACTGTCGATTTCCAGAGATGCTATCTGTAGCTGGTTTGAAGTTGCTTATGATTGCAAAACCTGCTACAATGCTTTAGGAGTGCTGTGAGACAGCCTGAAAACTAAGTAGCTGTGAGCATTTTGTAGAAAAAGAGTAAAGAAGTTGTAAGGAGAGGAGCTTCCTTACAATGAGAATTTCAATAACACCTTTTCTACCTAACTGTAGAGCCAGAAAGGTTTGTTTGTTGTTTTTTTTAATACAGTATTGAGAAGAACTGTTGATTTACAGAAATAAATTAGTTCCTTACGGTATTTTTTTTAAATACTGCAAAACATAACTGTTAGAATATTGCTCCCAATGCTAGAATGTGTCTGTTTGCCTTGAATACAAGCATTTTCTTACAGTTCTAGTCAGGATTAGACCATCCTCTGAGGCTATGACTTTAATGATTGGTTTGTGAAAGGATATTAAAAATCACTGAAAATATTACTAAATTCATTGCCTGATCTGCCAGTAGGTAGCATCTGAACAAAAGCATTATTTCCCTTTGTGAATCACCAGTACTATTGATTGTCTTTCCAGTAAATGTGTAAAGCTATAGAAAGTGTATTATAACTTGTTCCTGTAAATCTTATTCTGAGTGAATGAGCTTTTTGAAGTGGAAGTTCTAGTGATTTATATTTACAGCAGCCCAGTCTGAATTTCAGGAGGATGCTTGTTAAAATTGAATGAGGACAGAGTCTGGATGGCTTAGCTTGTGCTCAAGTAGTCATGGGATGTAAAACAATTATAATAATGGTTGCTACTGACAAATAGAACTCCTCTACTCTTTCTGTAGAACCTTGAGGCTGAAAACATGTAACTTCCCTATCTTGAAACACATGAGAGTTTAGATTATTAGAGCTCTGTGAGAAGAAATAAATATGTATATTTACTTTGTATCTATTTGTACTGGTAAGAAATTTTGTCTTATTTCATGAAAGCCCAATGCTGCAATCTGCTAAGCATTCTGATTTATGTCTAAGGAGGATGTTCATAATTTTCTATTAGTTGATTGGTATATTTGAGTTCTTTGTGAACATTGGAGCTTTTGGTATCCCAAGGTCGTGCCATTGCACCAAACTTATCTGTCTTTCATTAAATTTTAGCAATACAGGAATTCTTGGAAAACATGCTGAGTCACCGACCTGGCAAATAATATCTATCTAGGTTCCATTGCATCCAATAGGGATTTACCTGTTGACTTCAGTGAAATGGGAAATTATTTCAGATGAAACATGAATGATATCACTGTAAGATTCACCTTAATTACTCTGCCTTGACTTTGTAATTGCTTTTTTGGAATGACCATTGTCCAAACCCACCATCATGCTCAGTTGTTTTTTTTTTCAGCTTACCTACATTTATATATAATGCTATAATGTAGAAAATCAGCAGAATGTTATCCTGAGGAACATTCAAGGTCAAGTTGGATGGGGTTCTAAGCAACCTGACCTAGATGTCTCTGCTCATTGCAGAGGGGTTGGACTAGGTGATCATTAAAGGTCCCTTCCAACCCAAACTATTCTATGATTCTGTGATTCTAAGGAAGCCATATCATTGCTATCTCAATGACAGGGAAAATTACACACACAAAATTGTGTGTTTAGTATGTGTAAGCAAAGTGGGTGGACCAATATACCTGATAGGACAAAGCCAATATTTTGGGTTAACCTGACCCTTTCTCTTCCACTACAGACACTTTCTTAAGAACGGAGAGGCATGATAACAATGCTGCTTTTCAAAATATGATTGTTGAATTATTCATTGTATTTTAATAGAGAATAATCATATGCTACAGGTGTTTTTCCTCTGGCTTGTTGAATTGCAATATAACTACCCTCCAGTTATTGGCCTCAGGGAAAGAAGCAGTAGAACAAATCAGCCTTATTTTAAAATAATTACTGCAATCCTACAGTGCCTGTCAGTTGTTATTTTCCTGTTTTATGTCAATGTACAATACATGTACAAATAAGACTCTGAAACAGGGAGAAAAAAATGCAACCTATTAAATAAATTTGAGAAAATAACTAGTGGATTTAGTAAATATGATTCTAGTAGAAGTGAAGGCCCCTTTCTATATGTTGTATTAAAATCCTTTTAAACAGAGCAATAATGAATTCCTAGCATGATGATAAAAGGAATAAGGATTATTATAATTTTGTTCCAAATAATTGCTATGATATAAAGATGTATTTGAGGGGCTTGGTTTTTGGCTTTTACGTCAGCATTTAAACAAGATTAATTTAATTTAAGGAGGATTAAGTAAAATTTCAAAAGGAATTGAAAGTGTGTTCCACCAGTCTGATTCTTTTACATTTCTAAAATACAATGGCTGTTAGTAAGACATTAGTGCTATACCAAAGTGAGAACTGCATACCTATTTCATGTGATTGATGCAGCAGCCTTGTGATGGATCCTGGGTACTTACATGGGGAAAATCCAGCTCATGCCCCCCTTCCACCCTTGTGCATTTGTAATACTGCAGGTCAAGGAAGAGCTTGAAAAAAATATGGTAACCATCTGTGACAACCTTTAAACCACACAGTACCGCTCTATGCATTGGTTTAGCTCAGGGAGTTAAAATGCAGGTCTTTTTAGAGGTGGTAAATTACTCAGAAAAGGCTTAGGACACACACACCTGAAAAGTTGCTGTATTCCTTGTAATTTTTTCAGTCTCTTTCAGGCTAACATAGTAGCAGGACTGGGAGATGTGGACTTCTGATCAGCTGCAATGCACTGCAGCAAGATGCTGCTCAAGCATGCAGCTTTCCTGGAGCTGGTGCAGTGTGAGGTGGAGTTGTTCCTTGTAGCAGACTTGGAATATGAAAAATTTATTTCACTGTCCTCAGATCTACCCAGTAGAATGTAAAGACAAATGAAGAATTAGTTTAAGTTTAAATTGGATGTTATTAAACTTATGTAAATGGGTAGGCTGCTAAGAGGACTTTCCCAACTACAAAAAGAATATAAATGTTTTTTGTTATGGTATATTCTTGTAAGCCCAAAGCTGATAATTTTTAAATAACCTATCTCTCAGAGCTAGAACCCAAGGCAAATTTACTTGTGCTTCTGAATGGGGCAGAGAAGATTTTGTTTCTACTTTAACAACTAAAGATGCTCTCATAGCACAGACATGGACATAAATTGTTTATAATTTTCAACTTGTCCCCCTGCAGAAAATTATCTTCAGAGCACATAGTACTATGCAAAAATAATATAGATATTTTCAGATTTGGAGAGTAATATGAAGAAGATCATATTTGTTGGACAATAGATTAAAAGAATTGAAGCTTTGTACCACAAATGTTAGGTGGGAATAGTAATCATCATAGCTTTTTTCACAGTCTGCATGATCTTTGGTAGTGTTTCATAATGTGAAGACTGGGTGATATACCAGTACTTAGACAAATGATAACTAATATAACACATTTGTCCTATTTGTTTTTAATTCATGTAATTTGTTATTCTGGTGCTTTTAAAAATAATAACTTTTTAAATGAAAACATCTTTTAAATAATAAAAGTATTCCAGTTAGCCTTCTACATACAGAACATTAAAATAAGAAAAAAGGTAGTTCTGCCTGCATTTATTCAGAAATAATAAAAATTATGCATTTAAAATGTTAATGGAAGCTGATGAGTAATTAAATTTAATAATTTTGTGTATTTATTCTTCAAATTCTTCACTAGCCTGTATTAGTGAAATATATAGATAATGAAAAGTAAAAAAGGGCTTCACCATTCAATTAAAGATAAAACAGAAGACACTTTACAGGTTTTCCTTTCCATTCCATTTCTATCCTATGTCTCTCCCTCTCAATTTCAGAGGGAGGCAGGAAGAAAAAGACACTTCCAACAGTTGGACTCCCATTTCTCCCTCTTAGATCCACACAAACATTTATTTCCCTTCTCTTCAGCCAGCAAGGAGACACATGGTGTGTCTGATTCTCAATCCAGAGGAATTCTCCATGCCCATCAGTGAAGTTATTGTGAACTTACTTTGACCTAACTGAATTGTCAGTAAAATCAGAATCCAGCTCTACATCTCTGACAAGAGACAAAACAGCTGAACAAGACTAGGCATGGAGGAAACACACTCCCTTTTCTTCTTATTTTCCTGCTTTGGCTTCTTCTCAGTTCCTCCTGAAAGCTGGACACAGAGGTGGAAATCCTACATTTACTGCAAACTAAGTTTTCAACAGAGGAAAATAATATTTTGCAACGAATTTGAGAGGTGAGCAGGTTAGATCTTGTCTTATTTCTTCTGAATTGTATTAATAAAGGCCCCCATTTTTTTCCTGTCAACAAAGATATAGAGCAAGGTTATTTAAAAATTACAGAAGAGATTTGAGTTATGTCAATACTATTTTATCTTGAAACAGATGAAAAGTACAAAATGTTTCTTACCATTTAACTATTTTTTCATATGTCATTTATTGTTCTAATTATGAATGATTAAAACTTAGAGGAAATATCAGGCTAAGTGAAGTTAACTATGGTGAATCTTTCAGTTGTAGCTCAGGATTTGTTATAACTAGCCTGCATTTTCATTACACACTTTAAAAGACTTACATCAATTTCAGAATTCCTTCATCCAAGAATACATATGTGTACAGACTAACATATCTCTTTGGAGGGCTTTACCTCTGTTAGAAATTATACAGTTGAGGTCCTTTTGGAAATCTGGACCCTAGTGGGATACTAGCTCAACAGGTGTAGATAGTTAAAAGCTCAGTAGTAGGTGCCTTCATGCATCTTCAGTTATATATATATATTTTTTATATATATATATGTTCAATAAAAATCCTGTGTTAACAATGTAAGTAGTGAAGGTGATTTGACAAGGAGAGTCATTATAAGAGATAAATTAAATATTAAATAAAAAAAAATCAAATGAATCACTGATAAGATTAACTTGAACATATTTAAACTATGCTTTGATTTGATCATGCTCAGTGTTTCTGGTTCATTATGATTATAGTCTGATTTCCTAGCTCTTTACTACTGATTTATGCCTAAGAACAAGGTATACCATTGATTCCAGACTTTTTGTTTTAACTCAGTGCTAAATTAACCTTAAATTATGGATTGGATACCATTACATTTCTGATTCCCAAAATTAAAAGTGTGTTTGAGAAGCAGAGTAGGGGAGAGAGAGAGTGCAAAGGAGAGAGAAGACAAGAGTGCAATGTAATGCCCGGTTGTCTCTAGTAGGAGCTGTCTCTAATGCTGGGAAGCAATATGTCATACCACTGTTCCTACTTCTCTTTTTTATTTATGAATGTTTGGCAGAGATTACTATCACACCACTTCATACTGCTGTTAGTAGTGAGGACTAACACTGGGGCAAACTTACTGCAAGATGGTTAGAATGTGAGCCCCAGTCTGACACACTAGAGTCAAACCTATCTCTGTTGCTAAAAGGTTTTGTAAAAATTACTGGGCAGTAAGGGACAGATTTTACAGGTACTTAAACCTTAAATAGTTTAGTGTGGTGTCTACTATTACAGTTTTTAAAGGCATTTGCATGTCTGGCACTGTTATATTACTGGGAAGTAGTCACACAGGCATTTTGAAAAATCATAGTGGTTTTTGTTTCCTGTGCTACTGCACACCTAACACTACAAACTATATGCAATTTCTCAGTGGTGGAGGCTTCACAGGACAGGAGGTGCCACACCTCTCAGGAGGCTCCAAACTTTGTCCTTAGAGCCTACACTCACAGTCACAAGGGAAGTGCCATCTGGACTTATAATAGTCCTCCTCAAATTCTGTTTTTCAATTGTTTTAATCATCAAGGACTTAATCACAAATTTCTAATTATGATGCATACAGCGGGCACTCACAGTCACTCTTTTTAGAAATGTAACTCATTTAAGAATGATTGAAAGAAACTTAGAACATTGCGCTATTTTGCCCTATGCCCCTGAACAGGAACTTGCCACCTATAAACTTTGGGTATTCCTTACCCCAAATCTTGATTATATTTGAGCTTTAAAAAGTTCTCAGACTATTTGCAATCTTTTATATGTTTAGTGTATTCGTGAATACAAAAATGCAAAGCTCATGCCTCAAGCTGAGTAGGGGACAAAAGGGAGGCTGAAAGTACCAGCAAACTGACATTCATCAGTGGTAGCACATATCTGTATGGACACCTGCAGTGAACTGTTTGACAGGACAACATAAGACCATCACAAAAAAAGTCTGCAATGCTTTCTTACAGCAGTCTCCAACTCTCATTTTGCAGTTCTGAATCACAGTATCATTTCCATTCACATCATCCAGCTTTGTAGAATAAAGTTGAAGAGGTTGGGGCTGTAATTCCCCAAAGCACCAACAATGCACTCATGGACTTCTCCTGGGACCAAATCTTTTCCAGTGTCATAAACCCTTACTCTATGCCCTGGTGACTAACTAAAACTTTAGCTATGCCTTTAAATCGATACTTTATGTTAGCAAAGTTTTTACTCTACACAATTTTTCTTCAAGATGTGTTTGGTTAGTGGAACTAGAGTAAGTATTTCATAGGATGATAGTAACAAAACTGAATGGCAAGCTAACACCTTTACTGATCTTGGACTTGCTGACTGGACATCATAACGAAAGACACACTGGAAAATCATGAATGGATGACTGGTCACTGTTCTCTGTGAATCACTATATTGGTACTCAGGTCCTGGGCCTGAAGCACTCGTGCAGATAAAACACTGTCCACTGCAAGTCTGTGGGAGATTTGCCCAGGTAAAACTTGATGGAATGGTCCCAAAGAGCAGTCATCTACAGGGGACCTCATGGGTTAAGGTCACCTCTGACTCTCTATAGGAGACAGATCAAGCACCTTCTACCAGCAGTGCTTTCCTGAATCTAGTGACTGAGGCTCTGGTGTTGCTGACAATCATTGCAGGCTCCTGTTGTGGTGAAAAATTACAAGCACATCTTTAAAGGGCTGTAATTTTGGGGATCCAAAGATTACTTTTTTTTAAAAATAAAAAGCAAACCACCCATGTTTAAGAGAGTTCCTTTTCCCTGCAATTGAAGGGATGTAAACTTCAATTTAAATAATGTTTTTGTTTGTCTTTCTATGGCTCTGAAGCCTTTATCAAATCTCTACTGTTACTTATTTTTATTATGTTTTAGAAGTATCTTAAAACATTTAGTTTTTATGAAATATTTTCTCCAGAACAAAGACTGTTCTGAAGGATAATATCGAATGCTAAAAGGCTGCATGATCCAAATTTGTTAGTTATAAAAGAAAAGTATGTCCTCCTTTTTGAAAATTTCTGAATTATTATGAGCTCTGTTCTGTAACAACTCTTTGCGTCTACTAGAAATATTCTGAGTAACCAAAAAGTAGAAAAAACAGTTAGAGAACAACCTTCTACCACATCTGTTTTTAAAATTGAACTTTGCTTTCTTCTCCAGGGCTATGACCAGACTTCTAGCACTAAACTGAGGTGTTTTGTCCAAGATTTGAATAATATGGTGGTATACCTGACACCTGAAAGTGTATTTTATAATTAATTGCTTTTCTAAATTTGTGCTATTTCACTTCGGGTCATTTTGAACATACAGGATTTCATTTTGAAGGGATGAGGTTTTGTAGAACTGTGCTTTGAAAACATGCTGTAAATCTGTTGTGCAACTCACCTAACTACTCCCTTCAGTGCAGGGTGCTGCTTCACAGGATACACCATTTGGTTAACCTGCAGTAAGATGCTAGAAATGACAGTTCTGTTTTGTCTCTCTGTCCCACACGTTTCCACTTCATCCCTTATATGAAATCTAGGCTGAAAAGTGACTTAATTCTTGCTTTGGATGAATCACATTTCTGCTAGAGCAGTAAGCTGGTCCAACTCACCCTACAGCTGCTGAGTTAGGCGGACGTAAGCAAAATGAGGGGCTGACCATACAGATAATGTGTGACACAGAACAAGCAGTCTCAGTGACTGTTCTTTACTTTTGATATTAGCTATGTCTGGGCCAAAGTCCACTGCTCCCTGGGGCTTGAGCCAGCTGCATCTACCTTGCCTGTAGCAACAGGTGTGTGTTGCACTGGTTTTGAACACTGAATCTTCCCCACCTGTGCCTGAGTTGTCACTCTTGGCAAGCCAGCATGGGAGTGATAAGAGAGCTTTGTCAAGCCTGAATGACAATATTGTTTACTAATCTGAATACCAGAATGTGCAGCCATTTTTGAGAGGCCAGATTATAAAGCTGTAACGTCACACTACAAGGGGCTGGCCAGCACAGGCAGCAGAGCACGGCCCTGTAAGCACAGCCCCTGCTCAGGCACCCTCAGCAGCAAGAGAGTGAGCATCCTGGTCACCTGAGATCTGAGCTCCTGGCATCTGTCCTGTCTACAATGGAAGTGGTAACAGGAACAACTGTCCTAGTTTGTATTTTCTTTCTGTGAAAGAAAATGTGTAATATAGTTCTGAAGAAGTACATACAATCTTTCACAGAACTTTATTTTACCTGAGGAGTTTAATCCTATGTAAATAGATTGCATTTGATTTAAACAATGCAAATATATATATTCATGTAATTACAAGATGCTTATCTGCCTGAAGAACCTTTTAATGATTTTATTATATTTTTTTCCTTAGAATGAAGAAAAATTCATTTGAATAGAATCCTCTGAAATCTCTGGGATGTGTATCCTATGTATATTCTACATGTAATTTACATATATTATGGAACGAGAATACAGTGACAGCCTACTTTATATGTGGGGGGCATTAGAATATAATAAAAACTACAATAACAAAAAGTGTTCATATGAATAAACAAAGCGTTTTGGTTATGCAGTAGAAAGATTAAGAATTTATATTAAATTAGGTAACTGGAAATATTTTTACCATTACTAGAAAAATACCTGGTAGAAGTCAGTGGGGGTAGTTGGTTACTGTTGTCATTAATCTGAGAATTACCAAAAGAGATGGATGGCTAGAAATAAAATACAGCAAATATTTTTAAAAGAAAAGAGCAAATCACTGTGTAGTTGCTTCTTTATCATTCATAGCATGGAATGCATATTAGTCATCATAAGTGCTGTGCGGGGGGAGTAGATGCTTTAAAAGCTTTCTTCCTCTTCTGGAAACATCATGAATCAAGAGTGTAGAAAGAAATCCTAGAAGAGGATAAACTATCATGTTTATTAAGAACATCCTATTGATGGATTAATTGGGAGGATGCTAAAAATTTCCCAAGGGAAATGATCTAGAGCTAAGAGTTTTACAATCAACATCTAGAGCATTTTCTTAATAATGTCAGAGAAATCCATTTAAATTGAAAATACTGTGTATCAAACTTTCTAAACTAACCACAGATTAAAAAACAACCAATAACAGTGGAGAAAATGATAAAATTAAGCACATCGTAGACAAAAAAAAAAAAAATCCTGTACACATAGTGTGGGTACAAGTTCAAAACTGCTTTAATACTTAAATTTGTGAGAGTTTATTTCATAGAAAAGAATCAAATGCTGCATTTGAAAAACAGAATGATTGCTTTAGAAGAAAGTAATGCCTCGAATCTACAATGCCCTGCCTAAAGGGTTGGTCTCTCCTCTGCATTTCATTTTCATGTGCTACCTTCTATTACAACAAAAGTACTGCAAATGCAATCAGAGTGATGTCAGCGAGGAAGAGTCTGCAAGCAGAAGCTGAAGGGATTTCTGTCTTTGCAATAGTAAACATGGAAAAGTCATGAACCTTTCAGGGAAGAGATAGGAAACAAGCAGAAGAGCAGGTCAGTGAATCCAGCATTTAACTTTTCTGGAGGATTCCTGCACCAACCATTGCCCATCTTTCATTCAGCTTAGGGTCTCTAGCCTCTTCTGTCCCCCCTGTCTCTGTCAAATTTCTTTCTCTCTGATGGAGCCAACTTCAAGGAAATGTCAAGATCATCTTCAAGAGTTTACTGTGTCAACTGGCAGCTAATTAGAGCAGCCTACAAAAAGTACTACTTATACTGTTATAAAAATATTACCTGATTATAGCAATATCTGCAGGAAAAAAAATCCCTATAATTGTTACTAACTGGAATGTGATACAGCTGAGCCATATCAGTTTATTTGAATGTCCAGAAAATTATTCACATCCTTTTTTTAAAAACTGCAGTTTGGGTGAAAATTAATAATGATGACCTTGAAAAATACACAATATTTTTCTTAACTTTGAAGCCATACTTGTAAGACAAGTTACAAGTTTTTTTCCAGTATCTTTACAGTGAAAATATCTTACACACATATTATGAGCTCACAAGCCTGAACAACAAAATTCAGTTTATAAATTCAGCATGCTGTACTGTCTGCTAGTGAATAAATATAAAAGAATATTCAATTCAGAAATACATTAGACATACCACATATCCTGTGTACTTGTCCCAGGGAGGATATATACAATATAAAAGATTTATATGGATTGGTTTCACATAATACCATGATTTTCTTGGGTTTGAGGTTTTTGATAGCTTGTATATATAACATCAGCAGAGACTGGAAATTTGTTTTTATCTGGAGTTCTGCTACAGCTCTGCCCATCATATAAACAAGAAATTAGCACAGTTTTGTTCAAACAAATTACACTTATTCTGAAGGTCTTTGTAGCTCCAATTGTGATTGAACAGCATTCTGCTATAGGTTCCTGTGTTAATTCACTTCAAGTTAACATTTCATTCCCTTTGTCAGTTCTTTCTGGCAAATACAAATTATTCCCCTGGTGAGGGATGAGAGACAGAAAAGCAAAATAAGCTGTCCTTTCTCAGCATCAGGCCTGCTCACTTCCTACTGCCTAGCTGACATGCAGAATCTAAAGCACAGTGTGAACAGGCACATGGCAAGAGACAGACACGAAGTTTGTGGTCAGACTTTTTTATTACAATGATAGTGTGCTACATTTTTAGCAGCAACATTTTTCCAGAGTTCATCTGTTCTGCCAAACCAGAGCACTGTCGATTTTGTTTGGGAGTCCTAGAACACCAATACTCTTTATCACTGAGGTGCCAAGGTGTGCTGGAGTGCACCACGGACTCCCTTTCAAAGGCAACCTGTACAGGTAGAGGTGCTGCATATCATGAAAAATTATACCCCAACGCTAAGTCTGCTAAGTCTTGATAGCTCCTTAAATCCCACCATGCCCTCACCTTGCTTACATTCCTCAGATATGCATTGTAAAAACCCATTTGATCCACCTACTTGGCACCACAGAAGCAGCAAAACACCAAGGAGCAACCTGAGCTCAGAAAGACTGAGACACTTATCAGTAGAAACATGATCATGAGATGAGGATTCATCTCTGCTCTGGCAAGGAAGCTGTCTGACAGGACTGTATTCTGAGCATGGCAGAGCTGGCTGTTCACAGAGGAAGGAAGAGCTATGCTGTAAGTTCAAAGAAATATCCACATCTCTGACACTAACCTTTGCAGGCAGACAAGTCTTCTGAATCCAGGTGACCACCTGTATCTGCTTTCTTGTCCTCTCCCCTTCATAAGGAACTGAAACCAGGACATATGGACCAGCTAAACATTTGGAGAGAAGCTAAGCTGTGGTAGGCACTTTTAATGCTTTGGGACTGGGGAGCAAAGGTTGTGTAGGGGATGGTAGACTGCTCCGCTTAGCTTATCCACCTGATAATGATGGAAAAGTTCTAGCCAGGCAAAGACAAAGTCAAAGGTAGGATATAGGACTCTCAAGGATAAAGAGAGCCTTTCAGAAACAACTCACCCCTTCCACAAGCTCTCCCTTTCTCCTGGACAAAGGGGAATTCTGAACTGCAATTCCGGATGGAGCCATTCTCTGTGCTGGGGAGAAGCGGTGGTAGGTGTGGCAGGTTGTCTGGCAACTCCACCTGGTAGCAAGCTGTCATGGCCAGGTTACTGCTGTGCCTGACCACAGTCATAGAATCACAGAGTCATAGAATATCCTGAGTTGGAAGGGACCCACGAGGATCATCAAGTCCAATGCCTGGCCCTGCAAAGGACAGCCCCAAGAATCATACCATGTGCCTGAGACAATTGTCCAAATGCTTCTTAAACTCTGGTAACTTTGGTGCTGCGACTAGTTCCCTGGGCAGCCTGTTCCAGTGCCCAGTCGCCCTCCCAATATCCAACCTAAGCCTCCCTTGACACAACTTCAGGCCATTCCCTCAGGTCCTGTCACTGGTAACCACAGAGAAGAGACCAGTGCCTGCCCCTCCGCTTCCCCTTGTGAGGAAGCTGTAGACAGCAATGAGGTCTCCCTTCAGCCTTCTCTTCTCCAGGATGAACAAACCAAGCCACTCCTTGTATGGCTTCCCCTCTAGGCCCTTCACCATCTTTGTAGCCCTCATTTGGATGCTCTCTAATACCCTTCTTGTCCTCTCCTATCTAATATCCTTCGTATATTGTGGTGCCCAAAACCGCACACAATATTCAAGGTGAGGCTGCACCAGTGCAGAGTAGAGCATGACAACCACCTCCCTCAACCGGCTGGCGATGTTTGCCTGATGCCCTCTGGGACACGGTTGTCCCTGATGCCAGGGCAACACAGGCAACTTATATATACACAGGCAACCCCCAGATCCCTTTCCATGGCACTGGTCTCCAGTCCCTCATTTCCCAGTCTGTACGTACATCTGGGCTTGCTCCACCTCAAGTCCAGAATCCAGCACTTGCCCTTGTTAAATATCATATGGTAGATGACTGCCCATCTCTCTCATTTGTTTAGGTCTCTCTGTCTTTGAGGGAGTCAACAGCTTCTCCCAACTTTGTGTCATCAGCAAACCTACTTACCTTCCAGTCCTGTGTCCAATTAGTTTATGAAGACAGCATTAGAAGGTGTTTCTTTCTTGACAGACATAGACCTTCCCAGGCACCTGCAGGGGACTTGTGCCCTTCCTTCCCCCTTCTAAAGCAGCCTGGATTAGCTGCCATGGCAGCATGTTCAAGTTGTTCTACCTAACTGCTGAAAGCAAACACACAATTCAGACTGGTAAACAATTACCTGGCAGGACTCTGTTATAATTACATGGCATGATCTGGTTCTGATAAGCCCTCCCCACCCTAAGTAGACATCCTCTCAGGTTCCTCCCCCATCTGGCCTTGGCTGGAGTCATGGCTTTGTTGAAGCACAAGTCAGTAAAGTCAGTATCATTTCCCCTGGGCATTTTCTACTCATGGTTGACATTCTGGTCACTTTACCTCCTCGTTGGTAGCTTGCTAGTTAAACAGGGTATGGCTCTGCACAATATAAAATAACTCTAGGAACAAAAAGGGTTTTCCTTCCACACACTGGGACAGTAGGACAAGTTGGCAACTGCTGCATTCTTTCTCTGGAATTGATCTCAGGCAAAGGGACAGCAGCATGCCAGTTTTTCTACAGAGGAATGTTTAAAAGTAGGTTTGCACAGTGCACACATATGCTTCTTTCTTGTCCGGGCACTGCACTAGCTGAGAAAGACTTCTGGCCATGGCAAGGTTGGAGTGCTGTGTGGTTGGCGCTATCTTTTCCTGCCCATGCCTGGTCCTCTACCAAGGTGAGGCTGTTTTGGGCTATGTGTAAAGCCTGGTATACAGAGAGAGGCAGGCCTGCTCTTCTCCTGTGCATGGTTGTGGGTCAGGTAAGGTATGCTAGATCCCTCCACTTTGCCTAGCCATCTGATGGAGATGGAGGGTGGCCCTAAAGTGGGCTGGCTGCCCCTCAGTTTCAGGATGGAACCTGAAGGACAGTACACCAGCACACTGAGGTGATCACGGAAGATATCTGTGGGGAAAATACTGAATGACAAAGTTTGGCAATAATTAGTGCATATATTGGCTATGGTTTGCTGGGGCCGAACTGTCTGCATACTGTAGGAGCAGGAACGCTGGGGGAGCTTGGTGTACCACTCTGTGGGAAGCATGAAATAAAGGATAGATCAGTATGGAGGTGTTGCATTTAAAACAATGCAGGTAATGGGAACTAAGCCAAAAGAATGACCAAAAGCTGGACTTTGCTTCAATAACTTGAAAATCCATATTACTTTTCATGCCCTGCATATGCTAATGAAGTAAAAACTTGTAGATACCTGACTCTCTCTTTGTATCCTGAGACAGTCAATGGGCTCTTCTCTCATAGGGACACCCACTGGGTAAGACCTGAACACTTGGCTATACCTAGTGCTTCTTTGAGAAATTCAGAAAGCAAGCTTGTGTTTGTGATCAGACTTCTAGTGCTATACAGTCACCTTGCAATTTAATGTATTTGTCGCTGGCTGTATTATTTATATTTTATGTATTTATGCATGCTTCTGCAGACAGTGTATCACTAGCAATCCAGTAAGAATATTCTGCACATGGCTGTGAGAGTTATTGAATGTGACTGGACTTCTGGTCTGGCCATGAGAGTTCAAGCTTACAGCAATCACACTGTTTGTGAATCCATAGCTGTGGTAGTTCTTATTGAACATGACTGGACTTAGAGTGCTGCATTGGCTCTGCATTTCTGCTGCATACTGTTGAATTGGCTATCATTCAGAAACTAAACCCAGCTGCCCCCAGCCCCTCTGATACCTGAAGACCACCTGGAATGCAAGGAGGTTTATTTTCTGTCTAAATCTCCTTCCTCTCAACACAAAAGTTAGCCTTACTCTTAATACAACAATATCTGATGCAGGAGAGTTTACTGAACTTTGCAATCTACAAACACAAGCTTTTATATTATGCAAAGACCTGTGGGATAGTTCATGGTGCTCCTTCCAAAGCATGGGATGGACACCATTATGGGCTTTGAGAAGGCCAGGGTACTGGACTGGGTCTGGCAAATGAAACATGCCTCTGTGAGCTGTTAAAACAGATAAAATGGGCATAGCCAAAGTAATAGTTTGTCTGATTTTAGAGCATATTAAATTGAAATTAAACTTCTGATATATAGTATTACAGGAACACATTCTGTTTCCTTTATGTCCCATTATAGTGGTGATTAAAATATTCAAAACTATACATTACACTGTCACAATAATGAACAAAGCTAAATGAATATAAATATCTGCAGTAAAATACAATGAAGTCCTGTGGTGGTAATGTTAGTCATTTTTGCATGAATAAATTGAAGTAGAGTATGAAATTCCATAACTCTGCTATGAAAGTCTCCAGCCAGCGTGGACTGTCAAGTCTTTGCAGGACTAGTCTGTTGTAAATATTTATTGCTACTAATTTAATGTTTAGTTATAAAATAAACCTTTTATTCTTCTGGGTGATTTCCTATCTGCACTGTGTTCCATATTCAGTCTTTTCTGGAAATGAAAGTTTGAGATGTGATTCTGACAGGGCGAATTTTGGATGTAAAAATCAACAGAGAAACAGTTGCTCTAGTCACTTACAACAACTGATTCAGCACTTGTGGCTGATTGCTGAGAATCTTTTGATGTTGAATTGTATTGGCCAGATTCATTGATTTTTTAAGACCAGAGAACAGTATCATTTGGTCTCAGCTCCTCATGGCACAGACATCATGTCAAAAGAATTGATTACTAAAATAAAAATGTCAGCAACCTATAATCATTATTCTCTTGATTACTAGACTAAGGAGTCCTTTACTGTGCAAGTCTTCTTCAGTGCAAACATGTAGAGAGGATAAACAAGACGGCTCTTATTGTGATGGAGAAGTAAAAAGTACAGGGCAAGATATACTTTTCAAACCTTTGTCCAAAGTCTTTCCAAAGACTTTCTGAAACATATCCAAAGTCTTTCTGATTTAAAATGCAAATTCTGAACAGGTGTATAGATTTTCTAGTACTTTAATTACAAACATGAATTCAGATGTGCTAGCAACATTACTATACTGATGTATATTTGTAAAATTGGAGAACCATGTAGTTTGGAAGGGATCTCTAGACCTTGTCTGGAACAATGTCCTGCTGAAAGCAGGGCCAGATAGAGTGGATAACTGAGGGTAATCCCCTGCCTGTACAAATACTACCTTAGACCAGTGCACTGGAACTGGTATTCAGACGTTATCTGCCATGAACCTTGATCCTTTTTCTAAGTCACCTCTTGCAAGGTAAGCAAGTGCTGACTAAAAAAAGAATGGTTTAGGTCTGTTGACCTTTAGGATGCAATCTTCACATCTTTCTGACAGATTCCCAGTCCACGCTAAAATGGCATAAAGTAACTCCGATGCATTTCTAAATGTGCTGTTAATGGTACCTTTGGCATGAAGGAATCCTGAGATGCCCCAAAGGCAACTTTGTGTCTCTCTTTGCTATCCCTGCCGCAGGGACTTGTCGAGATTACTTTGGGGATGGAAGAAGAAACCAGGAGTGTCATTCACTCCACAATCAGTGGCTGGTTGCAAGATCTGTAGTTTTTCTGCTTGTATGGAAGAATTCTAGCTTGTGTTGGGGCTTGCTTTGACTTTAGGTAGCTTCTGGAAGAAGGGGAAGCCATTGGTTGCTGCCTCTCAGGGGGTGCCTGGAACAAAGCCAGAGAGTGTCCTTAGCCTAGTCATTTGTGCACCTTTACAACCCCTTTAATCCAGACTTAGTAGACTGAGGAATTCAACATGATAAATACTGCTGTGACAGTAGGTCATGGACAGAGCCCTGCTGCCAGGCTCTGGGGCTGCATGAAAAATTCTTTGAACTTAAAAATACCCAGGTGCCTGCGTCCCAGGTGAAATGCTCTCTAAAGCAGCAACTAAGCATTTTGTATAGCCAGGAAGCTTTAAGTGTTCTTGGGTAAAAACCGTAAATTGGAGCAAAAAAGAGTCACATTTCTATATCATGGCTGAAAAGTCCTCATACAAAAAGAGTATGCACATTCTTCTAGAAATCTGGAGACAGTAGAAAATGTTTCTTCCTATTTACCTGGCAGATTATCAGGAGGAGATATTAAGTTCCTGGCCTAACCACTTTTTTGACACATAAAAGGACATTGTCCTACTTAGAGTTCAAATAAGATTACAGTTAAGTGTTTTGCTCTTTTCTGTGTACTTCTGTGCTGGCATCTTCAGCAGGTTATGCTTGAGCCAGTTTTTTTTTTTGTCTTTTTTGAGGCATTCACTATTTCTATTTTTGAAAATAAAGTTGTGAAAACTATGTCAATGTCAAATACTGGGTAAAAACTGCTAGAGGTGATGGTATCGGAATGTGGTTTTACAAGCTTGTATAATTTTTGAAAGTGATTAAAAAACAAGAATAGAAATTCCTTTCATGATATGTTAATTCTTTAAAAAAGTAGGTTTTCTTTGTTCAGCATAGATCCTTGAAGGACTTCAGCAATCCCACTAGAAACCTGATTTTATTAGCATTTTAGAATAAATACTTGTGGAAAAATACTTTGAAATTTGTTGGAGAACTTTGGAACATAGCTTTACTTTACTCATCCATAGCAATGTCTGATCTTTTAAAATGAAATGAGAATTTTGCCCAAATTGACTAAATGACAGGGATCATGTCATGGTCATTTGCAAGCTGATGTCTGATGGTACTGTTAAAATAATTAGCTTTAAGTCATTACTCCTTTTTAATATATGGATTGATCCAGGAATTTAATAGTTCTTGTCCTAAGCCTTGGATTTGATAATCACAAGGTTTTGGTCTATGTTATGATCAGTGCAATGACTTTTTTCAGGGAAAAAAAACTTTCAGGAAAAAAAGAATTTTCAGGAAAATGGAGCTTTAATTTACTGGGAAAGCAGGTTTCTTCACATTGCATCACTTTGAGCTGACTTTCCCTAGTACCGCTTCTACAGTTTCTGCTGACTCTGACAACATATTAAAAGGCAAGAGCAGCAAGCAGTCACGGGACCCTCAAAGTATGGGGAGAAAATCTTCAGGGTTGAGCAGTTCTTCAGGATTGTATTTCTGTTACCTGGTCCATCAGTTTATTTCCAAAATGTACCTATATATATATAAAAACCCCCTAACTATTTTCAAAATATATTGGAAGTGACATCAACTCACTTAAAAATCTTAATTGTGGGGAGAAGAAAGAGATTTTGAACTAATTCACTTTAAAATCCCCATGACTACAATTTCAGCAATGGGAAATATCCCTACAAATGAATGCTTTGCCTTATCTCTGAATAATTGACAGTGTTACTTGTGCCACTATCAGAATGGCTTACTGATCAGAATTATGCACCATTGCTAGTGAGTTTTTGCAGCAATTCCCAGGCTGGCTGTGTCTAGATCTGGGTTTACACCTTTTAATATCAGGCCTGGACCTAATTCTTCAGTTTCAGGAAGTATGTACTGGGGGACTTTAATTAAAAAACAGAGAAGAGAGTTAAAAAGCTTGTGTTTCAAAGAAATAAATTAAAACTGAGTATCTGTATCAAGGTAGCACTCTCTTTGTATATGAACAGTCAAGGAATCTGAACGAGAGGAAATGGAGTGAAAACGCCCATTTAGATCACAGATTAAAAATAAACAGATAGTCTGAACTGAATTAAACTACTGACATTTAGATTAAAACGTAAAAGTCTATAAGAAAAGTATATACATTACTGAAATGCCCCAAGATCATCATCAAAACACACCACAGATTTATGTACTTCTGGAAGGTTTATTAAAAATACACTATTAAAAGAAGAATAAAAGATGACTATAGTATTTTTGAAAACTAAGAAGAACCAAGGAGATACCTACCTGACACAGGAGAACATACAGCAAACACTCAACAGGTTATATTTATTTAAATGATGAGTAAACTGGAATATTACTGACTTAACTTCTCGAGTTACTGTTGACTCTTGTAACTTTGGAAATTAAAATAATTTGTGGTGATTTTCTTATTGATTTACTTAGAAGCATGAATGTTATATTAAACATAATTTTTCTAAAACTTCTGAAACCCGCAATAGAGAAACTTGTTTTCAGAGTATTCTCACATCAATTATAAGAACAAATAAAAGGGAATATAGAAACCACTTAGTGAAAAAAAGAAACACAAGCAAATCCAAAGGAAAAAACCCCAAAAAACCAACAAACCAAAAGAATGCTAACCGGTGGTAAATCTATATGCAAATGAATACATTTTTCCATAATTCCACAGTGACAAGCATTTATAAATTTCATAGAATCATATAATAATTTGGGTTGGAAGGGACCTTTGAAGGCTATCTAGTCCAAAACTGTGCAATAAGCAGGGACATTTTTAGCCAGACCAGGTTGCTTGGAGTCCTGTCCTACCCGAACTTGAATCACGGATGGGGCATACACTGCCCTGTTCCAGTGCTTCACCAACCGCACTGTAAAAAATTTCTTCCTTGCATCTACTCTGAATCTATCCTCTTTTGGCTTAAAACAATTACCCTTTGTCCTATCATGACAGGCCCTGCTAAAAAGTGTGTCCTCAAGTTTTTTTTGAAAATTACATCCAAATTACTGCAAATTATTTTAGAGCAAATTCATAGCTTTTCTTTGAAATTGTTAAATTAATTCACAATGCAATCTATAGTTTATAGCTGCCAATCTGAAATTAGATTACATAAGGTAGGCACCTTCCTTTTTATAAAATGGAACCAGAAAGAGAAACTTTTTGAATTTTAGGGGTCTCCATGCATTATTCACTAGAGACTTAATGTACAAATGTAAACTATAAACATTCTTCTACATATGGCATATCTTAGTAAAGCCACTTTATCTACTTATCTAATTATTGTCCTACCTGGAATTTAGGTGTATGCCAGAAAAAATAAAAGCTCAGAAAAATAATGACAGATGCTATTTCTTTTAGTGTCATTTCCTTGTCTGCATTATATGGGGACAAGCTATGGCCCTGTAATCACTGAAATGTATCCTTAATGTTACAAACTTCACATGTTGAGCTTGGCTCAAAAGACTTAACATGAAGAAAGTTAACATAGAGGCATGTTCAGACACATTATCTTAAAGAAAAATATGATAGCAAGAGTACTACTCTGCATTGTTCTGATTGTGCCTAGGCCTTTTACAGATCTGAAATTAATGAAACCTAACAATAACCTGAGAGATGGCATTACAATTTGTTTGTGGATCTGAGCTGAAAATCTGAGCTATAACAATGAAGAATTAGTTACAGTAAAAGGCAAAAGCACCTATAAATTAGGTGTACAACTTGTAAGTTTAAGGCACCTGGTGCTAAAAATGGGATCCAAAACCAGACCAGATGTTCACGCTCCCCTTAGCAATTCATGGAGGCTTGCTATTCAAAGCACCATCTGGTGAATGGAAAGTGATGTAAAAATACCCAAAGGAAGTTTGGGAAGCCACCTTGGGGGACAGGCAACTTTACATTTTAGTTCAAAGAGCTGAATACTGTGGAAAGTCATCTAGGAAAACAGAGAAGTGTGTATGTTCGATGTGGTATTCACCTTTTCACAAGGTGAGTATTCTAGATGTAGGTTTGGCTCAGCTCTGCTGGGGATTATTTGCACTGCTTGCATCTTAATATATTAATGAATCATATGTGCATCATGGGAAAAATTTGGATCCTAGTGGAGTTACTGGCAAACATCCCACTGACTAAACAGGAGACTTAGTTGAACCCGGTGAAGACAAAGGACACTAATGGATTCCTGTAGGGCGTTTCTCAGCAAAAATGACCTTCCCTGCAGCTTCCCTGCCTCTCACACTAGGCAACCATTAGCTGTCCCATCAACTCTTTAAGTACTCCAGGTAATGCATTTAACTGAAAAGAGAAATGAACTGTTACTTTTCTTTTGCAGACAAAGCTAAAATGACACTTTTAGAAAAGTGAAAATAAATGTTCTTTTTTAAAGCAAAGAGGAAAACCAACCAGTCAGTTTTCTGAATGCAATCTGTGTGATTAATGTGTCTCAAAATACAGACATTTCTATAAAATATTAATCACTTCACTTCTGGACTGTATTAAATTACATTTAGCAGTTTTGAAATTCCTTCCATATATTTTTATGAGCAAATAATATTTATTAAACTTTTTGATCATATAAAGCACTTCCTGTATAATTTTACTATTTTTGTTAAAAAATGTGACTTGTTTGCCAGGCACAACAGAAGTCCCAGGAGCTTTCTAGGAGCAGAGATGACTTTTGTGAGCAGGAATCTGAGGGATGTGGTAATTTTTCCTTATAGCTATAGTGTACAAAATTTCAGAAATGAATGTTGAAGAGTAAATTATTTTTAAAAAAATATTTTGCTTTTTTAATAGGATATCATCATTGTAGCTTCTCCAATTTAAATTATTTACATAGGCAAGTCTATATTAAAGTTCTGAATACAGTTTAAATGCTTGATTTATCTCATAATACCCAGAATGACTGAAATGTGCTTAATTTTCTGTTTTACTAAAAAGAAAAATCCCCCTAATTGCGAAAGTAATTTGGTGCCATACTAGTTGTTTGATGTAATAAGGTGTATCGTTCACAAATACATCTATCACTTAAACACGGTTATTTTCTCTTTCCTTTCAGTCTTATTAAGATGAAACTTGATAAAATAGGATTAGATTATAAGAAAACAAAATGGTAATAATGACAGCTAGTGTTTAATAAACACCATATTTTCCCTTATTCATGCGTTCAGAGATAGAGAGGAGTGCCACACCTCTTTCATATGCACAACAGATTCACTGTCAGACGAGGAAGAAGTTGGCAGGCTCATGAATACGCTAAAGGAGGAGAGCATCTGTTTAGTAACAAAACCTTCCTAGCAGAGCCTTTCAGCCACTTGCTGGACTCTTTGACGTGGTACTTGTGAGAGTGTGCTCACACGTGTATGTAACTGGAAAGGCAGGAATGCAGAGAAAAAGATCACTGCAGAAGCACTGATTGGCATTTTTATAAAAGGGAAGTATTTTAAGATTTTAAGATTTTAAATATGAAAGAACTATTTTCATGACTTTCAGACACCAAATGAGAAAAATGTCTGTGTGGTTGTTTATTGGGACAATTCCCATAAATGCATATGCATGTAAGTTGTTCCTACTCAGCAGAGCAGTTCTCTTGACTGTAGTCTGTAAAGTCTACATATGGAGAATGGGTAGAATAGGCCTGTTATCCTGTGTTCATACCACTGGACAAAAGGAGAGAACTGCATATCTATTCAAGGCTATTATGAAGACATGGCTGTTCTGCATCCTTCACACAGGTTAAAGAGCCACATACACTTTTTGTGAAAAAATAGAACACATGGGCTGGAACAATAGGTTTCTACAGATATATTCCATAGTTATATTTGTTTGCTGTTGTCCAGGACTCCAAAATACATTCTTCACACTCCAGATTTAAGGATCTGAAGGTCTTGCTTTTTTTTTTCCAAATTTTGGCAGAAAAGACCTTAAAAAGATATGTGTACAACATAATGTCAAAAATTCCATTACATGAATAAATTTTGATTTGATATGTATTCATATGAATCCATTCATATGTCATTTTACAATGACAACAAAGGATCTTTTTCTTTAATGTAGGTGCATAATAACATAAGCTTTGATTTGGCAACACCTTTTAAGACATGTTTGCTCAACTGACTATTTTCATGCATATGTGCTTTGATGAGTGATTTAGATGCAAAGTATTGGGCATAGGCATATAGAACCCATTTCAGAGTCATAGCTCAGACTTCAAGTTTTAGAAGCAAATGTTCTTACTGTTTTACTATGAGCTCAAACAGTCTGAATCCTCCTAGTCTCACCTGACTAAATACTGGATTCATAACACTGGGTAAAAGAACAGAACTGCATATCTATTGAAGGCAATTAGCACCTGTTAGGAAAATGCTGGCTGTTGTTTGTTCTTCACACTGAAAATAAAAGAGCCACATAGAATTTTGGTTAAAACCAGAACATATATGCATAAACAGCAGATTTCCAGAAAAAGTATTTGTTTGCCTTTGCCCAGGATTCTTATACACATGAAAAAAAAAAAAAGCCTATTCAGCCTCTCCAACCTTTAAGGTAAGATCCAGCAATCCTTTCCAGCATATTTGTTTCCCAGCTCTCCCTTTACGTCCGGGTAGGGAGGACACAGGCACATACGGTCCTATAAATGCAATTTGTCTTGAAAGTGTTGCAACCTACAATCAACTTCTTGGTAATTGGTGAACATTCTTTATATTTATTAGATTTGCTATTCAAGACTATATATATAAGTAAAAGATCTTTACAATGATAGTTTCAGTAGTAGAAGTCGGTATGATCAATGGTGTGATCACTTTGTAATCTGTTGGTAAAATAAATGTCTGCCCTGGTCCTTCCAATTATAGGCAATGTTGTCTTTAAATGTCTTCAGATGTTTGCAATTTGGAGGATCTGCTCTTGTGATATTAAAAAACTGCAGTCTCTGACAAGGAAAGGTGCTTGCTCCATAAGAAAGACTGCTTTAAGAAACAATGCTTAGCACTGTTTCTTTAGAAATGTAATATTTTAGCATATTTTTCTTGTAACATCTAAACTGTTAGTATCTGATACGACAACAGAAATCACCTTGTTATGTTTGGAATTTGACCAATAATATTTAGTCAAATGAAGTGATGTATTATTCATGCTTAGTTAGGTCAGCTGAACATATTTCAGCCTTACCGTGTTTTCAATCATCTTGACTAGTGTCATAATATTTTCCATCACCTCTCCCGAGGCACATTTAGCACCTTTTTTCCCCCCCTTTTAGAAAAAGAAATTCTCAATTACAGCTGTGAAGCAAACAGGCAACTGAAATCCACCCATTTCCTAAAGCTCTATTATCCCTGAGGCATCTGAAACAAAAACATATCAATACTAATTACTTAGCAGAAAGCAATCAAGAAAACCTTCTTACTTTCAAATCTCTCTTCTCCCCACACTCCTATAACCATGTGCCTCTATACAGAAAAGCCTGAGCTGTCTGAAAGCACACAGGGAGACAAGATGATAGCAAAACCAAGCCTCCTTTATGACCTTGACCCCATGAGTCTTTTCTGGTATCTTCCTCTCACAGATCTCTCCTTGTTCACCTGTGATAAGTATAATCTCTTCTCAGCAGCTCCCAGTGCTTCAACTCACTGATTTCAACAAGCAAGCAAGCAACAGAAGAGGTGTTGTTCATACAAATCTATCCTCCTCTCCCTTCATCAGACTGATGCCTGCACCGAAATGAGGTATCATCACTAAGTCCGTAGGAACTGGTATCCAAGCCTGGATTGCAGCAGTGGCCTCTATCAGCTGGACAGGATGCTGTGGGCAGGCCTGTTGCAAGACTCCAGAGGAGAGTGCAGGGTGCTGTGGAGAGCTCGGTCCTCTCCTGAAGCCAAGGCTTCTGTGAGGCTGGGCTAGAGCAGCCAGGCTTCTGGGACAGTTAAAACTGGCTCATGATAAGTAAAATAACAACTGAAACAATCCTCTATTTCCTTCTGTATGTTGAGCTAGGCAATCGCTCTCTCCTCAGTGTTTAGGTTTCATTACTATATATATATTAAGCGCTAAACCTACTCTGAAAGGGTTTTCTTCCCTTTCTTTTTCTAAACTAATACGTACATATAAGGTGTCTGGCTAATTTTCTTCTCCACTTAATTTTTAGAAGAACTGGATTCCATATCTTTGCTCACTGGCTCCCTCTCACACCCTTGTTAGATCTTTCTGCACTCCTCTGGGATTTTCCAGTCCCTGGGAGTCATGGGCTTCACACTGTCAGAGTGGAACTTAGCATGGTTTAGAAAAAGCCAGGAAGTCGTAGCACAAAGAGCTGAATACGTGAATTATGTGAAGGCTTGACTTTGCATAAGCCAGGTTCAATGGAATCATCGATCATGCTCCTGATGTTCCTTTTGAAATGGTAGATGATCCAAATTAATAAAAAATTAACGATCAATGTAGTAATAAATTTAAAAATTAATAAAATACTTGTTTAAAAAAACACAGCCCAAAAACCTGAACCCCCACACTAGAGTAAGGCTGGAGATTAGAAGACTGGTTAAAAAAGTGGAAATTTCTTCCTGCTCTTTGGTTTGTCAAGTGTACTGACTATCGGAAAACCAGTAATGCTGGTGAGCTCTCCCCTTAACACGATGAGATTATGCAGTGATGCAGGTCTCTCAGTAAGTAAATGTATTTATCTAAATGATTCCTATTAGAAACCAAAGAGGGTTTTCTTATAATTTGAGATGATGGTACAAGCATTTATGATTCTCTTTTGCCCTCTCTTCCTGTATACAAATGTTTTTACACACAGCACAATGAATTAACATGAGCATAAATAGTAGAACAATTTCAAAGTGTGTGAAGATTTTCTCACAGAGAAGGTGCTGTAGCATTGATTCTTAAACTTTATGCAAAACAGTGCCTTTCCCCTGAAGTGAGACAGACCTGGCAGTTCTCCTGTTTAATGAGGGATTTTGGGGAAGAGGCCTGAAAAGCAGCTTGTAGTAAAATAATATGTGCAGATTTCATATTCTGCAACCACAAAGAGCACATTGATTTTTGTTTCAGGACACTGGTAAGATTGCTTGCTTTGCACTTCCAAGTGGTGCTACAGAAACAATTATGGAGAAGCAAGGGCAATTAAGAAAATGCTATACCTGTGAGAACTATGTGCATTGATCATCTGATCTGTGGTTTGAAATCTTGCAATTCCAGAGGCATGGGGAGATAAGCTGTCTCTTCTCATTTGGCTTCAGATCACCAGAATCAGAGGAAACTGATGTACAGGCTTCTAGATACCTACAGCGTGCTTACTTTATTTGTGTTTATAATCAGCCTTTAAAGTATGAGGATATTTCTAAGATGAAACCTGCTACAGGGAAAGGCTCAAATAACAATTATAAATAACAAATGTTGCAAATCATTAATGGCTTTCTTCTGAGTTTCTCAAGGTTTACTAAAACATTTCTCTGAAGTGCCTTTCTGTATAATTAACAAAACACCAACCTAGCTGAATTATTAATCAGTTTTCATTATAACACTTTATTTTGATGCTTTCTCTAAGTCATTCTCTGCATTCTTCTCAGTCATTAAAAAGATTTTTTGAAATATTTCTTCAGACAAATATTCACAAATATTTCTGGACTATTTTAATAAAATTTTATTTTAAAAATACTTTGATGAAGTTGTTTTCATTTATCTTACTGCTTCATTAGAGACATAAATCTCTAAGTAGCCCTATAAATCTAAATATTATGCTCTCATAAGGGCATAAAACTACCTGTTTTCTCATGGATTTGCAATTTTCTCACCACTTTCCTGTTGGAACTTTATAAACCTTGCATGTCTTCTTAACATGCATCTGAAACAGTCTATGGGTATATCTCTACCCAACAGTTAACATTAGACTGCAAAGCTTATACATTTCATAAAGTCTAGGAAAAACACTGTGTCATAAATCTGCTTAGAACCCTGCTTGCTGGTTCATTGGACATAATTCTTGACTTTTTGTAGCTTTAAGCAAAATCAAGGGGCTTAATAAGCTCTGCAAAATCATAGCAAGCTGCCTGCTGCAGCCTGCCAGAACTTTGCATGCTTCTGGAAGGCCACCAGCAAAGGGAGTTTCTGCACATAAGTTATCTCTGATTCTGGTGACCTGAAGTGAGGAAATCTATATGAAAATCAATTTCTGGCTTTACAGTCTTCCTCTGTTATATTAATTTTGGAGGTATATTTAGGGTCAGAGAAAAGAATTAGCTGATCTAATTCTGCCCGGAAATCCCTTCTTTTCTTTCACCAAGGGCTGTTTTGGAGCTGATGGTGTGTCTTATTGTGGACTAACATCGTAGGAAACTACTTATGCCTGTTGCCTTTCATCTGGTTGCACGCCTCTTTGTGAAGAGAACCTCCACATCTCTGTAACTAATGGTGTTGCCAACTGCTTCTAACTGAGATGCTCCTTGCTGTCCTTGGATGCTTCAGGTTTGAGCTTGCTGGGAAAAGTTTCTTCCTCTTCCCAAGCCTATTCGCCTTGCTGAGGTTTTTATAAACCAAGATCAGGATCAAAGTAAGTGATACAATCAATTCCTGTATTAGAGGTCTTCCACATGATGGAACTTTATGAAAATTCTCTAATATGAACTGCTTAAGGTAATTAATACCTAAGCAGTTTTAGAAGGATACAGATCTTACCCCTTTAAATTTCTGTTAAAGCCAATAACTCTCAAAAGGTTTTTCTTTTTATGTGAATATAAGGTTTTGATTCTGGTTATATGAAATGGGGCCTTAATCATCCAAGGTATTTATTTTGAACAAAAACAACAAAGCAACAAACCACAAAAAGCTCAAAATCAGGTAATTCAGATTAAAATTAAGTTCTGATTTTAGGCTTCTTTAGCTTGCCCTTTTTTTTTTTTTTTTTTTTAACTAGGAGGTGACTGCAAAAACTCTTGAACAGATGCTGCGATTACAGTGTCAAATAATTTTTGATTTCTTTAAGGTGGGCCTTCCTAAGACGAGTATTTATAGAAATAGTCTCATGTAAGGCAGTGTTCATGCTAGGCTGTCCACTCAAATTTAACATGAAAAGGTTTAGCTAGTTAGAATTTTCTCAAAAATTCTAGTTTACAGGTAATGTGTCTTTAGAAAGGATCTGATTTTGTAAATATTTTCCTAATTTTCAGATATGAGTGTTTAAGATGTGCATGCAATATGTAAAATTGTACAGAATCAACCATATTGTTAATAAATATTATGATGACAACTCAAAACTTGGACTGTGCCAGCAGTAAGATTGCTAGTAAAATATTAATTTATTCCTTTGTATGCATACATATAAGCGATCTTTAGTAATAAATGATGCATAGAATATGCATTTCTGCATGCACAGAAATATGTTGTATGTGCATGATGCCCACAGATACCGTCCCCCGTGGTGGATAGAGTAGATTAGCACCTATTTACTATTTTTTTTGCTGTGTCCCGTGCCTCACCTGCCACTGCCTGTGGAAACCCAGCTCCAGAGGCAGGAGCGCAAAGCTTCACAATCCCATCACTACTTAAGTGTGTAACAGGCCTTATGTACAACCCTGGAGGGTTCTGAGGATGGAAGAGGGGTTTCACCTCCTGGACCACGTGCAAACAGCAGCATGTAAGGACTTTGCCGAAAGCCTGTGCTGCCTTTGGTTGCTTAACCCGGCTCTGAGCTCCCCGTGGCTGGTACCCCTGCGAGGGGTGTCCTACAACAAGCGGTGCCACATCTGCAGCCCACAGAGCAGGCCCCACTGCCAGCCGTCTTTTCAAGGATTGCCGGACGAAACAAGTGCCGTGTTACATTGGCTAAACCTGGGAAATGCTGGGACTAGTTACGAGCGCTGGCAAGAGAGGAGGGAAGACAGGCCTGACCGAGGCAACATTTTTGCATCTTTTAATTCCATCGCAGTCCACCGCCATTTTCCTCCTTTAGAGGCAGCGCTGCTGGGTGTAAGCTGAGGCGGCGCCCCGGGGGTCTCCATCCCTTCGGCGGGCCGATGGCCCGGGATCAAGCCCGTGGCCGCCTGCGCTGGGGCACGGCGGCACCCCGGCCTGCGCCGCTGTCCCAGGCGGGACTCGAACCCCCGGCCTCCAGCTACCGGCGGCTGCGCTACCCGCGCGGGCGCACCTGGCACTCGAGCGGGTACCAGCCTGCGCGCGGCCCGCCCGGGCGCGGCAGGGAAGGGGGCGGGGGCGGCGCGCGTGTGCGCGCGCAGCTGCGACTGGCCGGAGCGCGCGCTCCCAGGCTTCCCAGGGAATCCAGCGCAAGCAATGGGACAGAAGGAGCGCTCCCCGCGCACGCGCAGTCTGGCCGGGCGGCCGCGCGCGCCTGAAGTCAGCGCGCGGAGGAGGGAGGGAGGGAAGCATGCTGAGGTAAAGTTAGGGAAGAAGAGAGACTCCGTCAGCTAAGCGGAGAGCTCGGGAGCTCGGCGACGCCATTACTGGAGGCCGAGAGCGCCGGGGAGCAGCGGAGAGACCGAGCAGGGGCGCGGCGGCCGGCGCCGGAGCATGCGGGCCGGAGAGCGGAGAGAGCCCGCGGGGAGGAGAAGCCGCCGGGGGCGCCCGGCGTGAGAAGCGTCCCCGAATGCTGCCACGCTCCGCCCCGCCGAGGAGCCGGACCCGACGGCGGCGAGGTAGGCAGGAAAGCGGGTCCCGGTGGACCGTCCGGCCGGCCCGAGCGGGGTGCGGCGGGGCCGGCTAGGCGGAGGGATAGCGGGGGGAGGAGCGCTCCGGCACCCCCCAGACGCGCGGGCGCTGCCGCCCAGCGCGGGCTGGGCCGGCGTGCGGAGCGGGAAACGGCCCCTGCGCCCCGCTGCACGCCCCCCGCGGCACCGCCGGCCCGCAGGGGAGGCAGGAGGGGCAGGGAGCGGAGCGCCTGGTCCCAGACAGGTGATGAAGGCCTGAGCAATGGGAGGGTCTGAGCCTGCTGTACGAGGCTGCCAGCTGGTCACGGCTCTCCAGGGAGGGAGGAAGGCAGGAAGGGGAGCTTCCCTGCTCCTCTCTCCTTCCTTCCTCATTCCCTTCTTCTCCCTACTCGTTCAGCTTCCTCCTTTCTTCCATTCTCACTACCTCCCCCCCCCTTTTTTCCTTTCTCTGTACTTCTTTTCATTCTCATTATCCCCTGCTCATTCGCACCTTTTCTGTTCTTTCCCTCCTCTACTAAATTTGAACACTTGTCCATTCGTCTCCTCCTTCCTTTCACCTTCAAATATTGCTCGATATTAAATTTCACAAAACTTCACTCTCCTAATGATGTGTGCATTTCTGTTTTTCCACCAGGTGGATTTTAAGGCTTTGGAATAGGGTAGTCAGTTGCAGTGGTGCAGCTTGCAAGCATTTTGAATCCCTTAAACCAGCATAACCTTTAGACTCTCTCCACCCAAGGGAATCACCAGAGACATACAGATATAATGCCGTGGTGTTGTAAATATAGGACATAAGGAATATAAACCACTGTTTTAATTAGAAATAGAAGCAGGACTATATAGTTATAAAAGGAAGACATACTTGTCACCTTCTCCCCATAATACACCCCACCCCTATGTACCCCCCTCTTTTGCCCTCCTGTATTGCTTTTCATATCAACGTGGAATATTTCCTTAATAAGTAGGAGGGAAACGTTTTTAATCTAGACCAAAATAGGCCTGTGGGGGTATGTGTGTATTCTTTACTGTCATGCAGATAACTGGAGGATTTTTTTTCTTAATAAAGATTCTTGACAGAAATTTGAAAACTCTACACTGCAGAGTAAAAGCAGTAAAGAGAGAACAGCATTTGCTGGTCAATTGGACGTCCATTTTAAACCTGTGCATTGAAGCCAGTTGCAGCACTGATGCCTGTATACTTATTCTATAAATGAATGAAGAATTAATAGGTGCTTTTTTTTTTTCATCTGTGCTGTCTTACCTTCTAAAGGTTCTTTGGCATGACAGTCGTTTTCAGCAGTGATATCACTGACCAGAGTTAACTGCCTTCTAATAAAACCCATACTTACTTATAGTACATATCTAAAGCAAGGATATTACAAATATTCATCCAGGTACATTTTTATGAGGGTTTATTTTCATTTTTGTGCTGCTTTGAAAATTATTTTTAAGAAGTATTAAAATTCTTAAAATTCTATGGTACTCTACTAAAACTCAGTGTTGCTAGAGCTTAGGAAGTATGATGCAAATATGGCAGTTTTTAAAAAAAGTCTGTAGTGTTAAAGTATCAAAATTGTTTAAGCATTTGTTACATTATCACTAGCTTATTTTAGTATAAGTTGCTTTTAAGCTCGTAACATACAGAACTGAAGTAGCATGCTTTTCTTTTCTCTTTTTTTTTTTTTTAAAGTATCCCTATCTAAAGCAACTGCCATTGTTGTAAAATGGTAAATAATTGCAGCCAGATGCCTACCACTCCCTGGTATTGGACTTTACTTTAGCTAAGGTGTTGCATGTGTAACACAATCCAATTAAATACTTTAGGCTCAGACTTAATTCTTTTAAAATGCTATATTTAGCACTAACAGAATCAAATGCTGCACATGTTTTTCAAGCTAAAGATAAAATATGCTTTCCTAAAGCCGTAGGTGTTTTTTCCATGTGCAGACTTTGTAGAAAAGAAAAGCACTGATCATAATAATAGATTGTTCTGTGTAACTTTCCCTGTTGGGACTTGTTATTTGAGTAGATGGTGCAAAAATAATTCCATTCTGTTTAATAAAGATATTAAAAGGATGTTGATGATATCTTAAGGCTTCCAAAAGTACTTTCTTGACACAAGATAAATCCCATGTACTGGCATCCTTCAGGAATATTTTGTATAAAACTTCAGAACACTCCCCTACGTTTAGTAGACTACTACATGGTGTGTTCCTAGGATTCCATGCATCAGGCATTCTTTGGGGGTGACACCCTCTGACCTTCCCTGAGAGAATGGAAGTTTGTGAAGCCAAATATCCGTCGCTAAGTTCTGCTGGCACGGTGACGTCGGCGAGCAGGCTGAAAACAGGCACATTTCTGGCCATGACGTAGCCGTGCGAGTGAAGCCGGTGGTGCATTCCTGCTCGGTGATAAGGAAGGAATGCTGTCCAGAGGGGCCTGCCGCGGGCTCGCGCCGCTAGGGGGCTTTGTCCGCGCGGCGCTCCCGGCCCGGGGCCGCCCCGCGCTGCCGCCTGTGCCGGGGCTCCGCAGCTCGGGGTCTGGCTGACGGCTTCCTTGGGAGAGGTCCCGGTTACACTGGGAATGGTGTCCTAGCAATGCCAGCATCCCCCCTCCCCGCGTCTGTGTTATTTCTTTCCTGATGGGCACACACAACTCGTAATCACTCCTTAATCACTTCATTTATTTGTTGTTTTTTCTTTTTTACTCTGAGAATTTTTAGCCTAGCGGTCAGCGTAAGTTAGCTGGAAGACTATTACATTTTACAGATTATTATTTGAACCCCCTCATCACTTCCTTATATTTACAGTTTCAGTGAAATATTTAAAGAAAAGCAAGTTGAAAATTTCTCCTAGGAAAATCTGAAACAATCATCATGAAATTACTTTGAATTTGCATGCTAACTGTGTTTTTCTAGTCACTTAACACCTATTGGAAACCAAAGTAATTAATCTGTGGCTGGTTCTGCACACTACATTTTGTGGTAAATAAGAGTTGTTTTTTTGAGTTAGAATTCCCACACAGTTTTGCAACTCTTCATCAGTTGACATACAAACATGACAGAAGAATGTTCATTTCAAAAAGCAAAACCAATACCCACATGCACAATTTTTTGGAAATGTGTATATTGTTGTATTTTGGCATTAATTTATTTAAGTTGGCTAATTATCATGCAGAGTATTATTTGCTGCTTACATATACCTTTTCCCTTGCTCATTTCATAATTTTAAAAAGTGGATAACCAGTGTTGTCATTTTACGAAGGTAGAAATGACACATATGGCTTGTACAAGGTCAAACAGCAAACTACTGTTTGAATTAAGTCTTAGAACTCCATGATGTTGAGTCCTGGCTTCTGTACTGCAGTTACTCATGAAGCAAATAATGTGAAATGATCCAGATATGTGGATCAGTGAAATTAGTTGAAGTTGCTGTTACCATGATGTAAATTTTCATTGTTTTTTTCCCCAGAAAAAGCATTTTAGCCCCTTTTCTGTCCTTACGTGGATCCCTCCTTTCTCATTGCTTCTTCTTCTTTCTTCTAGAAGTTCTTTGATGAATTGGCTTTGTAAAATTACTCCATTAGTTCTTTTGTGTTCTTCCTGAGTAACTCTGTAAATACACCTGATCAGGTAGTCTTACCGTGAGAAACTTCTCTGAGCACTACGCATATCTTTGGTAAGAGCTTATCCTTTGCAAAAGGAATTAAGAGTTTATTTTTCCTGTAAACTTGCACTGTTTCCTTTCCTGTTAAAATACAGGCTTTGAACCTATATTGAGTGCTTTCAGATATTCAGAAATCTGAAGATAAGTAACTTGAGAGGCCTGAATTCAGAATACTGTAGTGCTGGTAATTCGAACCTTTTCAGTTTACCTGTTTATTGTACCCTGATCTCACTTATGTAGATTGGTGTTTTTTTTTGTTTGTGTGGGGTGGTGTTTGTTTTTTTTTGTTTATTTGAATTTTTTGTTGGTTTTTTTTTGTTTGTTTTTTTGTGGAGAGCAACAATGAACAATGATAATAGATGCCTCTGGCTTGCGAGATTCATATTTTGTTTTGATTTTAGAAATAATGTTTAGGCCCTGATTTAATTTTAGGTAATACACTGGTGGTCTTCAGTGTATTGTTATTGATAGAAGACATTTAGTGAACTTAGTAGGAACTAGGAGCTTTGAACTTCTTTTTTTTAAACACAATTTCCCTGTTTTGCTTTATAATATGAAGTTGGACAGTTGGGGGTTTTTTCCCTCTTTTTTTTTTTTTTTTAATAAGTTGATTACTTTGCTTTTGTATGCAAAGAATTATCTAGGCTACAGAACTCCCTTAGGGATAGTAGTTGTTATCATACTAACCACATCTGAAATCAACAGTGGTTGGAGTAATCCATTCTCATCCTTCATTTACCTAGCCTGATTAATCCACTTAATACCACTTAAATTGTATTCCTTTTCAGTCACAGTATCACTACTGAAGGCATTTCAAGATATTGTCCTTTACTGTCTTGTTGCTTTATTGAGCTTACTTTCTGATAAGCAATCTGGATAATTTTTTCCTTGTGTTGGCTGATACTTAGCTAATTTTACCAGAGAGTGTTGCATTTACCTTTATTTATAAATAAGATTTCAAGTACTGTTACTTAATTAAGGTTACCAGCACTTGTGAAGGCAAGAGTATTGGCATGTGACTAAAGAGCAAGGGACACATTAAGTGGTTAGGACCTCAGCAGACTTATATGATTTGAAATTGTTGATAGGGTGACATTGGTATACTCTCTATCTGGTTTCATTTCTACAAAGGATTTTCATTTGAAGGGAGAATTTCTTATGCTTGTTTGAGTGAAAAAGATAACTCTTGGTAAATACTGAATGAGAAATGACAACATTACATTAAGGTTTATCAATATATTTTTCTTTAACTGGTTCTCGAAGGGAAAACAGTTTAATTGTTATTCTGTTATGTTTTGGATAGAACTGTAGTTACTGATGGGCTGATAGGGAATTTGGGTACTGTACTAAATATTTTCCAATGCCAAGTTTTGATTCTCAAAAAGTAAGAAGTGAGGAATGACTTAGTATAAAAACTTGGAGTCATGGTCCTTGATATTATGAATGCACAGTGCTTTCAGACTCAACGTCCAAACCATTTCAGTGATACCTATTGTGTTTGAATTTACTTTGTGAACTGCTGCAGAGGTCGCAGTAACTTTCCGTTGGTGTATTTTTATACCTTGCAAAGCAGACTAGGCTGTGATGGCCCTTTTATTCATGTGTGCCTTTCTTTACTTGGCCAGGTAATTTACAGACTCTATGGCAAGACTGTGGTAATTAAAACTAACCCTGGAAAATACTGATCCATGAACTTTTGTGTCTAGACAACACTACAGAGTGAGTAAAGGACTCGGAGAAAACACTCTTTATTTTCCCTGTTGGCAGTTGCTTAAATAGCTGATGGTCATAAGCAATTATGTAGACTCTTTCAGACAGCACATTGACTTCAGCCATGTTAGGTCTAAAACATTTTTAGATTCAAAAAGCAAATTTGGAAGGTGTTGAGAAATATTCAGAATGTTTATCTGTAGGTGATTTTCTTGACTATGGGCCCGTCTACAAGTTCCTGTGCAGCCACAATTACTAAATAATGATAGGTGATTAATTGTTCCAGTATTTTTTACTTGCTATTAATATGGCATTCTATTTCAATGTTTAGAATTCAGCTCAGAAGACTTCGGGAAACACTATTTGAAAAATAGGACTTTCTCTGGCCTCTTAATGCTTCTGACTGATCTTGTGGAGGCCTGTCTTTGATCTTTCTCTAGTGGCAGCCTTCCCCAAGCCACAGATGCATTTCTCTCCCTCTGTCTGCTCTTCCACATCCTGGGTTCTTCAGAGTCCCATAGTCTGTTTCCTTGTGAGCAGCTGTCTGCTCTGCTCCTCTAGCTGTGGACATAAAGGAGTGTCACAGCTAGGAGGTAAGGGCAGGGAGCAGCACTTATCTCCTGTCTTCTCTTTCAAGTGATAGAATTTAGCACTGGAGCTTGGCTAGGCTTAATGCAGGACTGATGACCTGTGCCTATTGATTTTAGTGTTGTTTGATACCACAAGATGAGTTACTATTTTGCTGTTAGTTGCAGCGTTATGGTGGTATAGGTATATTGTTTATTGGTATTGGCAAACCTTTTTTGTCCAAAAGAGAATTTGCTAAAGTTTAGACTTTTCCAGCTAGTTATATTATTCCACAGCAAGGTGGAATTTCTAATAATATAATTGTAAATGGCAAAACAAGAAAAAACTCTCCTGTACCATTTTGATGTAATGCTTAGCACATAGATAGCATGGTGCTGCATCTTGCTTAAAAATGATACCTTTGCTTAGCTTAAAATGGCTTACGTAGTGATCCACTGCAAGTGCCCCAAGTTCCTGTCCTTTTCTGCATCATAATGTGTGCATCACTGGCCTGGCAAGGTCTAGGCTTTTTGTGTATGCAAAGGGAAGAGCAATGGAAGAGAGTTCCGTTTTTGGTTACTTCATAGTACCATCCCTGCAGTAAAATCAACAGTTAACAAAGTTATACTAATAATTTGTACCCGAGTTGAGAATTCAAAATCTTTGAGTATGATTATACTTTCAATTTCTAATTTGTCACAGTTTATGAGGCCTTTTGATGTAGAAATGCTGTAGTACAGGTAAAAGTGTTTTGACATAGATAGTGCTTTTTTCTAGTAGTAAAATACATGTACCTGTAATCAGATGTAGATTAATTTCATTTATTTTGTACTTACTGTGCCAACTTCATCTTAGAAAACCATGTTCTAGATAGTTTAGAATTCCAAATTCTACAAGTGATTAGTGATTTTTATATCTCACATTTTGTCTGTTATCTGAGAAACTATATGAATTTTTTTCAGAAGAGGCTTCTGCAACTTAGGTATTGTTAAAATACCAAGTTGAACTTTAAATCTCAGTTGCTTAAGAACTGTCTTCTCTCTCTCTCAAGTATTATTAGCTGTGCTTGCAGGATTTAAACCCTCTAAACCTAGAGGAAGACCAGCTTGAGCTCTTGAGTTTTGTTTATGGCTTTAAAATGAGGAAAATGATCCTCATGCATAGGTGAAATGTACCCTCTCTGATTGCCGCTTCTGCTTTCATAAAATTGAAACTTTTAATGATGCTTACTTTTTGTTTTCAGATCCCTCAGGGAAGGACTTACTGAAGGGCACTGTTTAAATGTGTGACATCACTGCAGGAAGATCACAGCAGGATAATAACCATCTTGCTTTGCACCTTTTTTTCCTAAGGGTAAGTTTGGGCTTTAGGCGTTGTGTTTAAGGGGGGAGGTGGGTGAATAAGTACAAGATGCTACACCTTATTTTCTTTATAACTGCATTTGGAAATATAGAAGTCTGTAGAGACAAGGTCCTACAGTTCATCTGTAGATGGTCAGAGATTCTTCCTGCAGTGATGTCATACACTTTGTATCTTCTGAGTTCTTCAGAATTTTCATGAGAGATATTATTTTCAAGTCTTAAGATTGAAATTACTTGGGGGAATCAAACAACCCCTCCTTTGAATCTGTAACAAAGATGGAGAGGGGGAGGTGAAGTAATGAATCGTAGTGTTTACAATTTGTTATAATTGAATTAGGCAGATTGAAGTAAGATAATGGAACTAACTTACCATGAATTTCCAGTGTGTATACTTTAAAACTGTACAAAACCATAAAATACCTTTGCATTAGTGGTATAGTGAAATGGAAAGTCTTCCATTTGGGGAGCAGTTTAATGATGATTACATATTAAATGCAAAGCCATTATAATGTCAGATTTTTACCAGTTTTATTACTTAATTTATGTGTATTTCATTTTGTGACTTTACTTTGTACAATCAGGGCAAAGTAGAAACTTTATTAAAAAAATAGAAAACCATAGTGGTTTTAAATATTTTCAGTGATTGAGCTCCCACTATGATGAAAATCCTTCCATGTCAGAAACTTTACGAGAGACTGATGTATTTGTTTTCCCTTTGTCAGTGTCCCATTTCACCTTACTCTTTGTACTTACTCACTTAAAAATATATTGATTTAACAAGACATTTTATAGACGGAGGAGGAACAACTTTTGCTACATGAGGATGTAGAGTATATGAAAATATTGATTGTTTCTTATACACTAATTGCAAATCGACAGTGTCTTCCTGATGAGATATAATAATCCTATGGATGAAGATTTTTGTGTTTAGTCCACATCACATCTCTATTGTGCTGTGGCAAACAGAAAACATTTTATGGTGAAAGTGCTGAATAAACTTTTCATTCTAACAGTGTGAATGACACTGCTATGATAAGCTTTGCTTTAGAAAGAAAACAGTGGGTTTATTTGTAGTAATATAAATAGTGGCTTGTAAAGGATGTTACTTTTGCTAAGTATTTTTATTCCCAGAGCCATTTTCTGTTAGTTCTAAATTCTGTAGTTTGAGTATAGTAAACACAGTGGAAACAGTGAAACGTTCTCTTTTCTGAATGTCTTTAAATAATCTGATTTAAACAAAAAATAACTCTACAGCATAAAAGTTTCAGTTCTTGCAATCTAAAAGGTCTCAAGTATAAAAATCGGATTTTTCCTTTGCTTTTTATAATGAAATGGATACCTGTTTTTTCTAAAAAAGGTACTTTCCTTGACTGATTTTTATAACTAAAAGCTGTTTTTATGTGTGTGGTTTTTATTTTATAGTTTGGTTTATTAATTTCAGTACAAATGTAGTTACATATATACTATGTCTCTGGTCAGAACATTGGTTTTCCATTTCTAGGTGTTAGTAAGTTGGAAAGCTCTGTTGGCTGGGGGTTGTTTCTGTACACAAGATACTAAAGGTTTCAATATTTTTATCTTCTCTTACAATTTTTAGTGATATAAATACTTCTACTGCTGCATGTCTTCAAACTCAGATGTGTTTTAGCACTTGTGAATTAGTTTTACAGGTATTAAAGCAGATTTTGAGAGCTGTTTGGATAACAGATTCTACACATTTTAAACTAAAGGAAGATACAATACCCTTCTTAACAAATTGTTGCTAAGAATGACAAAGTGTATAACAAAGCTGAGATATTGAGACTAAAATTGCCGTATTGATGCTTGTTATACTGTTTTTCTTAAAAGGACTGTTTAAAGATTTGTTTACATACATTGTATTGCTATTCTACAAATGTTAAAGTAGGTATATTAAGTACAGGAGAATGTGCCTTTCATTTATAGTGCCGTGTGATAGCTGTCTTTTTACCAAGAAAATGGGAAGAATATTCTTATTGAAATATTTTCACAGAATATAGAACAGTGTAGGTTGGAAGAGACCTCAGGATGTCCAACCTTCCTGGTCAAGCAGGGTCACCTAGGGCAGGTTGCCCAGGCCTACATCTACATGACTTTTGAATATCTTTAATGCAGGATCCTTTACAACCTCTCTGGGCAAATCAGACCAGTGCTCAGTCACCCTTATAATGAAAAAAGTGTTTCCTGATGTTCATATGGCACCTTATGTATTTTAGTCTGTACCCTCTCCTGTCCTGTTATTGAGCACCACTGAAAAGAGTCTGGCTCTGCCTTCTTTGCACCTTTCCTCCAAATATTTGTACACACTGAAGAGATCTCCCCTGAGTCTTCTCCTTGCCAGGCTAAAGAGTCCCAGCTCTCCCAACCTTTCCTTAAGTGAGAGATGCTGTAGTGCTTTAATCAGGTTAGTGCAGCCAGGGGTCACTTTCTCCACTAGCTGTGTATCTCTCTCCTGGTGTAGAACTGAACACAGTGCGTCAGCGGCTACAGTGTTGCGAAGATGGAAAGGTTCACCTACCTTGATCTGCTGACAGTACTTTGGCTAATGCTGCCCAGGGCACTATTAGCCTTGTTTGCCCCAAGTGCACATTGCTGGCTCGTGTTTGTGTCTGCTGAAATCCCCAGGTCCTGTTCTGTACAGCTGTTTTCCAGCCAGGTGGCTCTCAGCATATATTGGCACCTGGGGTTATTCCTCCCTGGGTGCAGGGACTGTATCAGCCACTCCTCCAATTTTGTCATCAATGAACTTGCTGAGGGTACATTCTCCTCCATCCTCCAAGTCATTAATGAAGATTTTGAACAATATTGGACCCAGTACTAACCCTAGTACCTCGCTAGTTAGTGGTCCCCAACTAGATTTCATGCCACTGACACAAACTGGTGGGCCCAGTCATTTGGCCATTCAATTTTTTTATGTTTCCTCATGATGTAATTGTTTCTAAAACAGTAAATATTTTTCCATTTGCAGTATGCATGCAAGCAGAGTTTTCTAATTAATAACTGAGAGTTAATGGTGATTGTTACACTTAGCGACAGCTTCAATAAAGCCACTGGAATCTTGTAATAATTCTGTGGAAGTCTGAATGTAGATGTAGTAGTTTTTGTTTCCTGTTTTGGGTTTTTTTTGTAGAGACAGAAGGAATGCCACTACACTGTAGTCTTAAAATCTCATACTTAAGTCTTATTTTTAGTATTTGTATGATGATATTTGTGTTTTTCTGTAGAATTCAGGTTAGAAACTTCTTAAAAGCAATTTATTATTAATATGCAAATAAAGTAGTTTACTTCTGCAAATACGTAGCAGTTGAGCTATGTGGACAACTGCCTGCTTTTACAGCTTCTTATTTTGAAATTTTCTTTACTGCAACCTAAGCCCAGGCCTACAAATGCACATAAAAGTAGTGTTATTCATGCAAATAAGCATGATATCTGGTGAAAGCGTAAGTATAAACAGAAGTATGTGAATATTTGGTTGGGTTTAGAATTGTTATGTTGTATTTATTGTAGTTGAAAATGCTTTTTTGTGCCTACTATTCATAAGCTAGGAAGGAAAACAGTAATTTGGGGGTTTGGGTGTGGGTTTTCTTATTTTAGAAGTATGCTGATTACCTATCAAATAGGTGATGAGCTGTTACTAAACTGTGCTTAAAACCTGTTTATTTTTAAATTTGTAGTATAAATACCTTTAACATGAATGAATTACGAATTTAAGATCTCATTTAAAGTAGTTGTAGAGCTTTCATGTATATAGAAAATCAGGGTAAGCAAGCAAAAGTGCTTCTTAAAATCTCTTATCTCTCATGAATATACGAAAGAAATACCTGCAATCTTGAAGTTTTTTTTTTCTCTTTGTATTTTTTAGGAAGATGATCACCTTCATCCTGATTATCTGAGGTTCTCTCAATGACAAGCTGAAGCAGGAACAACTGAAAGCTCTTTCTGGAACCCTGGATATACAATTTAAATTTGTAGGAACTTTTCCAGAATGAAAACCACATACAGTTACCTTGATAATTGCAAAAGGATGAGAGGAAAGTTATGATGGCAAAAAACAAAGAGCCACGCCCTCCATCTTATGCTGTTAGTGTTGTTGGACTGTCTGGAACTGAAAAGGATAAAGGTAATTGTGGAGTTGGAAAGTCATGTTTGTGCAATAGATTCGTTCGTTCGAAAGCAGATGAATATTATCCTGAGCATACCTCTGTGCTTAGCACAATTGACTTTGGAGGAAGAGTTGTTAACAATGATCACTTTTTGTACTGGGGTGACGTAACACAAAGCGGCGAGGATGGAATCGAGTGCAGAATTCACGTAATTGAACAGACTGAGTTCATTGATGATCAGACTTTCTTGCCTCATCGGAGTACAAATTTACAACCGTACATCAAACGTGCAGCTGCCTCCAAACTTCAGTCCGCAGAAAAACTAATGTACATTTGCACAGATCAGCTAGGCTTGGAGCAAGACTTTGAGCAAAAACAAATGCCTGAAGGGAAATTAAGCATAGATGGATTTTTATTGTGCATTGATGTAAGCCAAGGATGCAATAGGAAGTTTGATGATCAACTTAAATTTGTGAATAACCTCTATATCCAACTCTCAAAATCTAAAAAACCCATAATAATAGCAGCAACAAAGTGTGATGAATGTGTGGATCATTATCTGCGAGAGGTTCAGGCCTTTGCTTCAAATAAGAAGAACCTCGTGGTAGTGGAAACATCGGCAAGATTTAATGTCAATGTTGAAACATGTTTTACTGCACTGGTACAAATGATGGATAAAACTCGTGGTAAGCCTAAAATAATCCCCTATCTGGATGCCTATAAAACTCAAAGACAGCTAGTTGTTACAGCAACAGATAAGTTTGAAAAACTTGTCCAAACTGTGAGAGACTATCATGCAACTTGGAAAACTGTTAGTAACAAACTGAAAAATCACCCTGATTATGAAGAGTACATAAATTTGGAAGGAACTAAAAAGGCCAAAAATACATTTTCAAAACACATAGAGCAGCTTAAACAGGAACATATTAGAAAAAGAAAAGAGGAATACATCAATGCATTGCCAAGAGCTCTTAATACTCTTCTATCAAATCTTGATGAAATTGAACTCTTGAGCTGGTCAGAAGCCTTGAAGGTAATGGAGAAAAGGCCTGACTTCCAGTCCTGTTTCGTAGTGCTTGAAAAAACGCCCTGGGATGAAACCGACCATATAGATAAAGTGAATGACAGAAGGATTCCCTTTGACCTTCTCACTACCCTAGAGGCAGAAAAAGTTTATCAAAACCACGTACAGCATCTTATATCAGAAAAAAGGAGAGTTGAAATGAAGGAGAAATTCAAAAAAACTCTTGAGAAAATCCAATTCATTTCACCCGGGCAGCCATGGGAAGAAGTTATATGTTTTGTGGTGGAGGATGAAGCATTCAAGTACATCACTGATGCAGATAGTAAGGAAGTGTATGGTAGGCATCAAAGGGAGATTGTTGAAAAAGCCAAAGAGGAGTTTCAGGAAATGCTTTTTGAACATTCAGAGCTGTTTTATGACCTGGATCTTAATGCAACACCAAGTACAGATAAAATGAGTGAAATTCATGCAGTTCTGAGTGAAGAACCTAGATACAAAGCTTTACAGAAACTTGCACCTGATAGAGAATCTCTTCTGCTCAAACACATAGGATTTGTTTATCACCCAACTAAAGAAACTTGTCTCAGTGGCCAAAATTGCACAGACATAAAAGTTGAGGAGTTGCTTGCCAACAGTCTTCTGCAACTAGACCATGGCCGCTCAAATTTATACCATGATAGTGCCAACATTGATAAAGTCAATCTTTTCATTTTGGGCAAAGATGGCCTTGCACAAGAATTGGCAAATGAAATTCGGACACAATCCACTGATGATGAATATGCATTAGATGGAAAAATATATGAACTGGATCTTAGGCCAGTTGATGCCAAATCCCCATACCTGCTGACTCAGTTGTGGACCTCAGCCTTCAAACCACATGGTTGTTTCTGCGTGTTTAACTCTATTGAATCACTGAATTTTATTGGGGAGTGCATTGCAAAAATAAGGGCTGAGGCATCTCAGATAAGGAGAGACAAGTATATGGCTAATCTTTCGTTTACGTTAATATTGGCTAACCAGAGGGACAGCGTTAGCAAGAATCTGCCTATTCTGAGACATCAGGGACAGCAATTGGCAAACAAGTTACAGTGTCCTTTTGTAGATGTGCCTGCTGGTACATATCCACGCAAATTTAATGAGACCCAAATAAAACAGGCTCTGAGGGGAGTACTGGAAGCAGTTAAACACAATTTTGATGTTGTAAGTCCAGTTCCCACCATTAAAGATCTGTCAGAGGCTGACTTAAGGATTGTCATGTGTGCCATGTGTGGTGATCCGTTCAGTGTGGATCTTATTCTTTCACCTTTCCTTGACTCGCACTCCTGTAGTGCTGCTCAGGCTGGCCAGAACAATTCTTTGATGCTTGATAAAATAATAGGTGAAAAGAGGCGTCGAATACAGATAACTATATTATCATATCATTCTTCAATTGGTGTAAGGAAAGATGAACTTGTTCATGGATATATACTGGTCTATTCTGCGAAGCGGAAGGCATCTATGGGAATGCTTCGGGCATTTCTTTCTGAAGTTCAGGATACGATTCCTGTCCAGTTGGTGGCTGTTACTGATAGCCAGGCAGACTTCTTTGAGAATGAAGCAATCAAGGAACTCATGACTGAAGGAGAACACATAGCAACAGAAATTACTGCTAAATTTACAGCTTTATATTCATTATCTCAATATCATCGTCAAACTGAGGTTTTCACATTGTTCTTCAGTGATGTATTAGAGAAGAAAAACATGATTGAAAGTTCTTACATGTCAGACAGCACAAGGGAATCAACGCATACAAGTGAAGATGTTTTTCCAAGATCTCCAAGAGGAGGTTCCCTTGATTATAATTACCCAGATTCGGAGGATGATGCCGAAGGACCACCACCTTACAGTCCAATTGGTGATGATGTAAGGCTACTCCCAGCACCTAGTGATCGTTCAAAGTACCGACTGGATTTGGAAGGAAATGAATATCCTATTCACAGTACACCAATCAATTGTCATGACCATGAACGTAACCATAAAGTGCCTCCTCCGATAAAACCGAAACCACTTGTTCCAAGAACAAATGTGAAAAAACTCGATCCTAACCTCCTGAAAACAATTGAGGCAGGTATTGGCAAAAACCCCAGGAAACAACCTTCTCGAGTGCCTGCGGCACCACCAGAAGATGTAGACCAATCTGACAACTATGCTGAACCTATTGACACTATTTACAAACATAAAGGCTTTGCAGATGATATCTATGCGGTTCCAGATGATAGTCAGAATCGCATTATTAAAGTTCGAAACTCAATTGTTATGAATACCCAAGGTGAGGAAGAAAATGGGTTTGCTGATAGAGTATCCAAAGGTCACGGGGAAAGAAGACCTTCAAAATACAAATACAAGTCTAAGACTCTCTTCAGCAAAGCCAAGTCTTACTATAGAAGAACACATTCAGATGCAAGTGATGATGAGGCTTTTACCACCTCTAAAACTAAAAGAAAAGGAAGACATCGTGGAAGCGAGGAAGACCCACTTCTTTCACCTGTTGAAACGTGGAAGGGTGGCATAGATAACCCTGCTATTACATCAGATCAAGAGTTGGATGATAAAAAAATGAAAAAGAAACCCCACAAAGTAAAAGAAGATAAGAAGGTAAGTCAGTTGATTTAAATTTTATTTACAACTTCTGGTGCATTGTAAAAAGGGAAGAGTCAAAATATGCAAGAGTTGCACTCTATTTTGAAACTGGTGCTTTAGAATTTTCATGTAATATTGTTTAATTTTTGTCTCAAGTTTCTATTAAGTTGCTCAGAACTAACAAACCTTAGGGAATGAGATGATTTGTCTACTTAAGCAGGTGTTCAGTAAGTTTCAGTTATTTTAACCTCTGTATGTACCATTAGCAAATTTGCAGATGCCATGAAGTTGGGGGGGGCGTATTGATCTGGAAGGCAGGAGAGTTTTTCAGAGGGACATGGACAAGCTGGAGAGATGGTCTGATTCCAACAGGATGAGGTTCAACAAGGCCAAGTGCCGGATTCTGCACTTGGGCCACAGCAACCCCCTGCAGCGCTACAGACTGGAGACAGAGTGGCTGGAGAGCAGCCAGGCAGAAAGGGACCTGGGAGTTTGGATTGACAGGAAGCTGAACATGAGCCAGCAGTGTGCCCAGGTGGCCAAGAAGGCCAATGGCATCCTGGCCTGTATCAGGAACAGTGTGGCCAACAGGACCAGGTAAGGACCTGGAGTACTGTCTCCAGCTGTGGACCTCTCAGTTCAGGAAGAATATTGAGATGCTGGAGCAGGTCCAGAGAAGAGAAACAAGGCTGGTAAAAGGACTCCAGCATAGGTCCTATGAGGAAAGCCTGGGGGGGTTGGGGCTATTTAGCCTGGAGAAGAGGAGGCTCAGGGGAGACCTCATCACTCTCTACAACTACCTGAAAGGAGGTTGTAGCCAGGTGGGGATTGGTCTCTTCTCCCAGGCAGCCAGCAGTAGGACAAGAGGGCATGGTCTTAAGGTGTGCCAGGGAAGGTTTAGGTTGGATATTAGGAAAAAAGTTTTTACAGAGAGAGTAATCAGGCATTGGAATGGGCTGCCCAGAGACGTAGTGGATTCACCATCCCTGGAGGTTTTTAAGATGAGACTGGATGTGCCACTTAGTGCCATGGTCTGGTAACCATGGCGGTGTTGGATCAAGGCAAGGATTGGACTTGATGATCTCAGAGGTCTTTTCCAACCCAGTCGATTCTATGATTCTGTGTGCAGGCTTCCTTCCATTTGAGTTAGGTACTTTTTAAAAAAAAAAAAAACCAAAAGTGCTTTGTGAGTTTTTGAGTAGAACTGGTTCTTTCAGTTTGCAGTTCTTGCTGTTGGAATGAGTTTTAGGGTTGGTGAATGAAAGGAGTGGTTTCTTTTTAATTCTCGGTTCAACCTGGAACTCTAAAACAAGAGCATGAAAAGGAAACTTTGCATAGTGGTTTTACTGACTGCTGCATTTTCCTAGTGTGGGCAAACAGGTAATCAAGTTGAAAGTTGTGCTACCTGTAGGATTCTCTGTTCGAGTAAAATACAAGGAACACAATAGGGAAATAAAGGAAGATGATTATGTTGCACTCTACTTAAAAAATGTTTAATTTTAATCTTTATGCCCAATAGTTACTTTTTGGCTTACTGCCTTAAAAGTTGTTATATCAAGGTAGTGTTGTGGTCTAAGTTTTAGATGGACACTTATAGTTTAGATTTTAATTCTTTTTACTTTCTCAATCATTGTGTTGGGTGTGATGTTTGTTTGACATGAAATCAAGGGTGTTTCTGATCAGTTAGATATTTTTTTCTTGTCTGAAAGTAAGCCAATTTTAATATTATCTTTTGTAGCATTTTAAAAATGTCCTTTTTAGCTTAACTCTGACAGTACTTGTATAGCAGTTAGAAATACGTTTTGTTAAAGTAGAGCATAGTTAAATTTTACTAATAGATTACATTCTGTATTGCACTTCCTGGTATGCAGCTGTGATTTGAATTACACATGACTGATTTAAAGGGCACTAAATTTTCCTAAGTCTTACTCATAAGCATTGGATAATGATGTCTTGTGGGTATAAAATCATATGATTAAAAATACTTCGAAATTACTCTTTTGGGGAAACTTAGATGTTTTTTAAAAAAACAATTTATATACTTTTCATAGAATCATTGAATATCCTGAGTTGGAAGGAACCCACAAGGATCGTCGAGTCCAACTCCTGGACTTTTAATTGAATTAATCTTGCTACATGGAAATGGAAATGTAGTTTCATAATCCTCCTACTGTCCCAGCTGTGTTGAGTTGACAGAAAGTTACCCTGAGTTGGATATTTATGTTTTAAGCTGAGTAGACCTAGTATAGTGGGGTCTTTTCTTCCTGGTACTGTGTCAGGAAACCCCTGATATCTTCAGCGATGCCTCCACTTTTGGTTTTGGCCTGTTGAGAAGAAGCCTGAATTTAAAGTTTCAGGCTGTTCTAAATTTTTGTAGTGGTTACAACTCTTGAAGAGTAGAGTTGTTTTAAGTTCTTTTTAATGTAGCTCTTGGTTGTTTTGGTTGGTTGGTTTTGCTTTGGTTTGTGGTTTGGTGGTGGTGTCTACTGGTGGTGTGGGTTTTTTTTTTTTTTTTAACTCACAACTAGCAGGGCTACTACTCACAAATTAGTCACAGAAAACTTCTAATAGTAATAGAAATTATTGTAATGATTGAGAAAACAAATTTAACTTATTAGTGAAAATGCTTGCAAGCTTTCAGAATATCTAAGAATGTTGAGTGCTCAGTGCTTTTGATAAGTAGTAAGTTCTCTGTGTGTTAGCTTGCATTAAGTTGAAGTGAGTGTAGTTCCAGTTCAAGTGATGGGCCATTCTAGTTTGTAATATACTTTGGGTTTTCTAACTGTTAATTTTTTTTCAGAAGAGATGCAGTTTTATTAGTTTTGGAACTTATTCTCTATGTTTTCCTGTGTTGTTTTAGATGAGCAACTAGCAGTCTTTTGTTACAAAAACTCAAAAATTACTCAGATTATATTTTCCTTGTTGAGAAAAATTGTTCCTCTCTATAAAAAAGGAACATAAGATACATGGGATACATTCTTGTTATAATTATAGCGATTCTGAAATACAGAAATCTTACAAACAAAATGAATTTATTTGGAAAAACTCGTACTTTGAAATCTGAGGTCCTAATTGTCTTTTGCAATGATTTTTTTTAATCAGCTCTGTACCGTGGTGTTGCTTTTTAAAGCCTAAATATGATGTAACATGCTTGATACTCCTTGTATCTTTGTTGGTTTGAGATGTGGTGTTTCTCTGTGGGTTTCTTGTAAGGTATTGCAGGAAAGACATTACCTTGCTAATGGATTCTCATTCTGTCCTGATGCTTTCAGGACCCCAGACTCCCAGCTCACAGTGGGCGCTAAGACAGATATAGGGAGGTAGGAGATGGGTGTAGTGTGATTGTAGGCTTCAGGTAAAAAAATTGAAGAATGCTAAGAGTTGGGTAGGTAGAAAGGAGGAAGTGAGATTTGCCTAACAGTAGGAGAATGGCAGCTGTAGTTTGGCTAACACATGTAACAAACTTTAAACATCTGTTGTGAACACATGTTATTAAAGGCAGAAGTAAATATTCAGAATTCTGTTACTTTTTGCTATTTGGAAGCATAAATTAAAATGTTTTACTGTGGAAGGTATAGTGATGACAAGTCTGTGGTGAGCAGGTAACGTTACTTTCAAGGTCATCTACTGATTCTTATTACTGAAGGAAATCAAACAATTTAAAACTGAGACCAGTTAAGAAAGTGTGCTTTGGTCTGAATTATTTGCCCATTGTTTTTGTCCATAACAGTGTGCTAGTGTTCTTAGATCTTGTTTCAGTATACTGGTAGTCAGAAGTGGAAGAGAACTGTCCATGAGCTCTGTTTTCCACTATCACAGAAATAATTTCTCTGAAAACTTTTATCCCCTCATTCTCACTACTCTGTAAAACTCATCCAGAACTTCTATTTCCTCTGTATTGGTGAAGAACCTTCTTGCAATTCCTAGTTTTCACCTTTCCTGTGGTAACCTTTCTCCTGAAATGTTTGTGATCTGTCACCTTCAAACAGGTGAAGAGAAAATGGCTACTCGATCTGAGTTTTAGAAGATTTAAAAAAAAATGAAATTTTCTTCTGAACTTATGTTTTTGAATGAGGATGACTGAAACTGTGTATATTATCGCAAAGAATGTCATAGCAGTGCATCATATAATACTACTGTTTGTTGATGCCTACTAGAAATTACTACCTGACAAAATTGTGTGATCGCACTCAACCTTTTCTTAGCTGCAGTTACTGTGACTTTAGGAACCTTTGACCTGTTCTTGTCCTTGATAACTTCCGATTAATGACTTCCCACCGTATAGTACAGGTGATTTATAGTACATACACGTAGTACCTGTACATTGTAGTACATGCTACACGCACCTTACAGCACATAACTTTTGTTAGTCGTGCATTCCAGGGCACAATTTTGCGTTGGTCTGTGATGGTCCTTTTTGTTGTTGAATATCATGTTTCTTCTGCTACTCCAGTTGTCACAGTAGTTTCCTCTATGCCATCACCAAGTGCCTTACTTGAGTCTGGTGAAACCAACTGATGGTTGTTCTATCTTTGCGTCTAGAAAACAGTACATATTTTCAGTGGAGGAGGTTGAATCAGTCCGGTATAGTCTGACTTGTGATCCACCCACCTTTATCCTTGATACCATGTCTAAATTTTCTGAAAAAATTATTGTGTGGCCTTACGTGTGCTATTAACAAGTGGACTGTTGAACTTTTTCTGGTAGGGATGTATATAAAGAGAAGTGGAAAGAAGGGCAAAAAAGAAAGCAGACTTGCTTCAGTCACAGGACTTTTTAGCCAAGCTCATGTGGAGTTGTGCGAGCACACTGAGTTTGTAAGCTTTCAAGTGCATGCTGTGTGCTAGTATTTGTTAAGCTACGATGACCTTTTTTCTTCCCCTACAGAGCTTTTTCTGTCAAGTTTCTCTTCAGGAAAAAAGCACCTTGTTTTTGCTGTTATTAAACAAAATAGCTCTCAGATTTAATGCATTTTCCAGTATGCATTTGGCATGCTTTCTGTGTTTGATTTAGCTCATTAGCGGTGTTCATAAACTTGGAGGAACTAAGCACCGTGTACAGTGTTCATATGCAGCTTTGCCTCAGTTGTTCTTCTTTGCCAGGTTAGACCTTTCCAGCTGAGATTAGTGCTCATTCGTGTCCGGGTCTCTTTCAAAAATTGCAGGTGGGAACTACAAGTAGATGCTTATCACAATTAGAATCTTTAAGACTGTAATACTAAGGTGTAGTATAAACATTATTGGTGTTGGTACACATGAAAAGCAGCAGCCTTGCAAGCTATATCATAAATTATTTTTGTCTTCGGTTTAACTTGATGAGTTTGGGGATACAGAACAACAGAAATTGCAGAAACTTTGAGGCCGTGAAAGGGCATGAACATTCCTAGAGCATAAGGATCTTGCTGAAGGAAGCCTTCTAATATCTCAGACAGGAGGAACCTCTTCATGTGTGTGCAATAACCTTAAAACTGCAAGTGTAATGCAGTTTATGAATTAATATAAGGTCTGAACCATAGTACTCCTTGGCTTTTCATTGTTCTCATTGCATTCTTCTTATGTGTAAACAAAAATATTTAAAAAGTTATTTATCAATTATTATTGATTTAATCTATTAGTATTATTACCACATGAAATAATAGCAAGCCTTGTCTTAATTTAGTAATTCTCTGTAGCAGGAATTCCATTACTTTAAATGAGTCTGAAAACTTTTTTCAGTATTTCAGCAAGAAATATCCACTAGCATCTGGATGAGTTCTCATATATTTTACTCTGACTTGTTTTAGAACATGATGTAAGTAATGCAGTTTTCGTTATTTTTTTATGCTTAAACTTGTTTGGTGCCATTATAATTTCAAAAGTATATTAATTTTTTTGTTTAAGCTACTACTGAAATAGTGTCAGGAACTGTAGAGCCCATGTGTGTTGCTCTCCATTTTAATAAGACTATGGTAAACATGTGAGCAATGGAAGATTCACTTGCATTTTTATTCAAGTGTTCTTGTGTAAATTCAGTGGTTGATTTAGGGAAGTACTGTTTACTTCAGACTGGAATGTGCAGTGAAATTTTTTTTTCTCCTGAGGAGCAGAGGAAATACCAGAATCTGTGCTTTCAGGTTTCATCTGTTCGAATTTAACACTCTTAATATGCATATTTAGAGCCATATTTCTTCTTGAACCTCTGTAGTTTAAAACTTACTGTAACAAGCTGGAATTCTAAAAATGGCAGAATGTGTAAAGGGAAGAAAGAGCATATTAGGGACCATCATCTGCATTATTCTACGTCATACAGTTTCTGAAGAGCTGGCTATGAATTAGAGATTACAAATATTTTATTAAGGCTGTAAATGCTATTCATGGTGCGTGGTCTTATCAAGTGTTTTACTAGTCTTGAAAGTATTGACCTTGCCCTTCATGAACCCAGGGCTGACTGCAAATGAAGCAGGCAGAAAGTTTCCTTTGTATCGAAAGTAGTAGTGAAGCTTGTGGGAGGTAGAGAAGTGGCTGGATTTCCCCTTTGATAAATAAATTATTGATGATAATTCTGGTGGGTTGAAGGTAAGATGAAAAAAAGGAAGAAGAGCCTGTCTTGAACAGAGAGGGCTTGCTAGAGTAAGCAGCTCATCCATAAAGGGGTTTAATAGATAGGTTTGGGCAGTTTTTAGTTGTCTAAGTTAATTTTAAGAGGTTGTATTTAAGTGTATTGCACTCCCAAGACTCGTAGCTGGCTGAAATCTCAGCCATGTTTCTATCCAGATGATGAGTGCTGCTTATCTGGTTCCCTGGTACCTACTGTCAAGAGGGTTAAACTTGAATATTCTTTATGTCTATATTTTTTTCATGGTTTCATGCTCTTTTTAATATTTCTGGTTTTGAAACCAAGAATTGGATACTTTTCCATGCTAGAATATGTGGTTTTTTGTTTACCTTGTCTTATATTAAGAGGGCTTGAGCTAATCTTTTGCAACATGTTTGGTGATTGAACTACTGCAATTAAAGCAATACTGCAAGTAAATGCTTTTAGTATCAGCAGTGCAAGGCAAGTTTGGGATTCTCAGAGTTAAAATGCTTTCCTACCAAAATATATAAGGATCCGTTAGAGGTTTGGCTTTAACTTCAGTTAGGGTATGAAGAGAAGTCGTCTTTGGCAAGAAGTGAGTGGTGAAACCCATGCTGAAAGCTCAATATAAGTGCAGCAATCAATTATAAAAAACCCCACAGATTTATATGAAAACTAAGGATTCAACTTTATAGTGTTGGGCTGGTCTTTTAATTGCTAACAGGAAAACAGTGGTATGTGAAACAATCTTTTTTGCTGGGTTTATGTGGCAAAACTTTTATGTTGGTTCTTGTCTTCTTTAACTTGGTGCCTATTAGTTCTTTTTCCTTATGATGTAGAAGAAGAATAATGAAGAAAACCAATATTTGCTACGTGCAGTACTAGATGACTGCTGTATTGTTGGGGAGTAGGTGCATTGAGCATAACTATTAAACTAAAAGTACCTGGGGCAAAATCATAATCTCTCTACCAAAATCTAGGAATATTAGAACTGTTCAGGTGCCCTTTAACTAAAGGAATAGTTTAATGTTTAACTGGTTTTGTTCATTGTTTCATTAGAGATATTTTAAAAGTTAATCTTACACAGAAAATTTCTGATAGTTGTTATTGTGACTAGCAAATATAAAAGTTCACTTCTATATCTGGATCAGAAAAGCTGCTATTTTCTCAGAGTGGGGAACAGGGATTTAAAAAAAACCTGTCACTAAAACATACTTTTTTGGAAATGAGACCCATATTTTTTTTCCCTGAAATTGGTTGATCTTTTGGCAAAGATCAGGTCTTTTGCACAGTAACACACTATTTTGTTCAGGACAAGTTCTCTACTTAAGAAGTCTAGACCCACAACTTAAGGAAAGCATGGAAGTCTCAAATCAGGAAATAGCATGTTGGTTTTTTTAACGCCTTAAACTCTTGTTTTTAGTTTACAGAAGTGTTTTTTGTGAAGATTGTGTAGATAGTGTTATTTGCAGGAAGATTTGATTTGCTCTGTCAGTGGAGGGTTTATGCACTCACAGCCCAAAAAAAGAGAAATTGTGAGAGAGATTTTAATAAATATTGGACTGGAGAGACAAAATGCATAATGATATATAATGGGAAATAGCTGATAAACTTATTGCTGTAACTCGTCCTAGTGAAATAACCATTTCATGTTTATGGAATTGTCTTGCAATTATCGTCTCTTCTCCTACTCTGCTTTTAGACAAGTTTGCAGAGGACTTCAGGGTTGTTTTTTTTCTTTTTCTCTTTATTCTTTTTTTTCTTCTTTTTTAAATTTTTTAGACAAATTCTCATTTTCCAGTTTGGAGATTAAACTGGTTTCAGGTAGACAGTTCACCTAAGAAACCTTTCTCCCTTCCTGAGTGTATAATGTCATACTTGATTGATGTCATACTTGATGTCTCTGTCCCTTGCAACCATTCTTCTAAATGCAGGACAGCTATTAGAAAAAAGCATTCTTTACTCCAATTTTGCAGATATATTTAATATGTTGTACTATGTCCAGGTATTCTACACAGATAATAATATTTATAATTTTCATATAGCTTCTGTAGAATCCTGGTTTATTATTCCATAACCAGATTGCTTTCCAAGAGTCACAGTGTTTTTTTCTATCCTGTTGATCTAAAATACAGAGTCTTGAGTGCTGCTTCATTTATTCTAAGATAGGGGGGATATGCACTGAACACCTAGGAAAAAAACATTTAAATTGTTTTTCCTTTCTTTGCTGCCTTAATGGACTTATCTCTAAAATGGTCTTTAATTCCACATTTGACAAAGATGTTTTCACTTAGTTTTATACAGTTTAGCTTCAGCTTGGTGCTTTCAGCTGTTGGTAATCTGAACTGGATGCTGCCTAAATAAATATTTTTGATGATGTAATGTGGTTTCATCAACATTCAGAGATGAAACATGGTATCTAATACAATATAATTCTTGTAATCATCCAAAGGTGATTTATCAATTCCACTGATTAAAGTCCTTCTCAAGGGAAAAAATTAAAAATAAAAGCAAGCAATAAAACTCCATATGAAACATGTCTTAGATTTGATTGTATGTAAACCTTCTTTTGGCTAAAGTCCTGTTCTTGTAACAAAGCAATCATGCTTAATAGGAGTGCCTGCAACTTTAACTTTGAGATTGATTGTTATACATTCTGCATCATCATGTTTCTTGTACAAATTGTAGTATAAAGATTATTTTGTATCTTTAACTATATGCAGAACTTCAGAGTTTTATCCTAATAATTTTTATAGAGGTCATGAATCAGATGTGATTCATATAGATTCATTTGTGAGCAGTGTTGAAAGTTAGTATGTAAAGACTTGTCCACAGCACTCCGAACAAGTGGTGTCTTTATTTCTGTTCCTGTGGTATTTCAGTTACTGATACATTGGGTTATCCTGTTCCTAACGTGATACAAAAAGGGCCAAACCTTTTAGAAGTTATTTGAGTGCTTTGTATCTAATGTATGCTATTTAGAAAGTACATTTAATTTTTATTCATTCAGTTTGTGTGATCTGTTTGTGTTTACTGAATGATTGCAATATGAGTTAGTTAAAATGTTACTTGAATATTACTTAAATAACTCTGTTTTGTTGTAGCCAAAAAAGAAAACTAAGACATTCAATCCTCCAATCCGTAGAAACTGGGAAAGTAATTACTTTGGGATGCCCCTACAGGATTTGGTTACACCTGAGAAACCGATACCTCTGTTTGTTGAAAAATGTGTGCAATTCATTGAAGATACAGGTAAGATAGGAGGACTGTTGGAGGAAAGACTTTCCCACTTTGCATAATGAGTAAAGCCTCTCATTTTCTGTTTTAAAGTACTTCTAGAATTTTGTCCTAGAAATAAATAATTGTGGGCTAGGCACATTTGAAAAGTAGAATGTGCTTTCTAAGTTGTGTGCTTAATATGTCTTTTGACTTTATTTATACAAATACTTAATTACTTTTTGGCAAATGTTTGAAGTTTAATGTGTTTCCTGTAATTTAAAAAACTTATATCTTTTTCTAATGGCAAATGACTTTTTGGTTTTCTCTCTCTCCTTTCTCTGTGGCTTCCTGGTTGTGTGTTTGTCCCTGCTTTCAGCCTATTAACTGTGTGACAAGGAGGCAAGTAGGATGATTTTGCTGTTCCAACAGAAGACTACAGTTAGGAGTGGGGATTTGTTTTGAGGTTTGGGAGTGACCTGTGGTTGGGTTTTGTTTGTTTTTTTGAGGTTGTTTTTTTTTGGGTTTTTTTTTTTTTTTTGGTTTTTTTTTTTTTATTTTGTTTGTTTTTAAAGATTGTGAGCACCAGTTTTCAGTTAGTGCTGAAGACCAAGTGACTCTTCTAAGAGTTTGTAAAATCTAGCAATAACTTGATTTGAGTGTGTTTAACTTTCTAAGAATATTTTCAAACAACAAAATTATAAATCCAGTTCTAAAGAAAGTTCTATTTGCTTAAAAGTGTTGTTGTCTAATATCTGTTCATTTTGTGGTAAACTTTCCAAATAAAAGGCTATTTCTCCCGAAGAATTTTCACCAGCTTGTGGAGTGAGAGAGCTATAATAGTGTGGGAACATTATTTGTTGTCCTTTTTTTGTTCCCCATCATAGTCATCAAATCATACAAGCACCCAGAAGATTTAGCACTTCTACTCTCCTCATGATGTGTCTTTTAAACATGTTTAGTTAAGTTGCTATGTGTTCAAAATGTAGGAGTTTCTCAAAAGTGATTACTCAGGAGGCACTGCTTTTTCCTTTAGTGGGTTGGGTATAGGTTAGTTCATCCTGGGATGCTGCTGTGCAGCTGGAGAATTTTAATTCTGACCATACATATAAGCTGGACAAATGCTGTGCCATCTGCTTACTTTGTTTGTGGCTGTGAAGACAGTAGTTGTCTTGCTTGTTTTGTTAAGCACTTAGAACAAAACCTCTGCTTTTGATCTGTATTACAATTTTCTTTCTCCTGCTCTGGATTCTGTGTAAGTAGCTTTTGTGTTCTTTTCAGCCTCCATACTTGGCTGTGGAAGTTTTATTTTTGGTGTGTATTATTTTTATATTGGATTAATATTGCTGTAGGTATTTGAGTGTCTTCAAGCAGGGATAGAATCTATTTGTTGCTTTTGAGAGAGGAGGATGTTCACTTGCATTGCTTTCAAATCCTGTACTGAGATAGACTCACATCACTAATTTTGGGACTGTCTGAGAAAATTCCACAAATACAGATTTGGAGGTTATCAGTCTGCAGAAGGCAAGTCAGGATCTATTGGCTCCAGGCTGGAGTCCAGAATGGTACCATTCCTATTTGATAAAGCTTCTTGGCCCTGGGGAGTCATCCAGTAGTCAGCTGTCTCTTACCAAGTCAGCCTACTGTCAGTACTAACTGCACTGAATACCAGTCTTTTTAATCAAGGAGTGCAGTCTTTTCCAACTTGGCTAATCCGTATATTTCTCCTAGAGAGGACATAATTGTTTAGCTTTTCCTTTTAAGGTACTTTCACGGAGTTCATCTCCTTCCCTTTGTATTATAATATGTAATTTGGATTGTTGCTGAATTTGTGAAGATGTCATTAATCTCAATTTGAAGGGCTAACCTTAATTTTTAATGTTCCCAATTTCTGCTTTGTGCCATTATACAAGATGGTGCTTTCTAGCCACTCATCTAAACTGTGACTGAGGCTAGAAAGTATGCAGTGGGAAAAACAGTTTTCTCTGTTTCAGATGTTTTCCATAATTCTGGAATATCCTCACAAAAAAAAAAAAAGTGCATATCAGTAGAAGAGGGACAATTTGGAAAAATTAAAGTACGTCCAGGAGCTATAAAAGGCTATAAAAGTTCTAGCCTTTTATAAATCAACAGATTTTTCTTTTGAAGAAGCCATATGAATCCTGTCAAGGTAAAGGGAGATCTGGTAAAGATAAGGGATCCTAAGTCAGGGCCTGCAGGTGTAGTGTTCTGTTTACTTTGGTATTTTCCAACAGGAAGCATTATTGTGAATTGATTTAGCTTTGTAGAGTCAACCAATTTATTTTTGAAATGTAATATAGGTTTTGAATCCCTTTGTAATCTTTCTGATAGTGTTGAAAGTAGAAACTGAGGAGCGAAGGGTTAATACCTGAGTAGATCTAAACCTGATAAGCTCTGACTGTGTCAGAACCTGCATTTCACAGCAGTGTGTGCTGTCACTGATACCAATAGTATGAAGCAGCAATAGCACATAATACTTGGGCTTGTTGGAACCTACTGATTAAAAAAAAAGCATAATACCTTGTAAGATTATCTTAAATTTTGTGATATTGTTACTTCTGGATAAGAAATGAGGAAAGCTTTGCTAAATACTGTAAACAAACTTCACTTCTGTGTTTCCACGTTGTCTATGATTATAATTTTTGAACTCATTGTAATTATAGTAGGATGAATAATCTTTTGGTTGGTTGTTAGACTTCTTTCTTGTTGGTTCATTGAACAAGATGATCAAAAGAATATTTTTTTTCAGGTAAGTAACTTGATAATTGTGAATTACCAAGTTTTCCACTAAATATCTTCATATAAATGTATAATGTTTTCAGGAAAACTTACGGTAAAGATACTGTGATCTTACTGTAACCTTTTATGGACGATATAAATACTTTCTCTAGTGACACGCTTGACATATAACATGTCTAACTCCATGATGTTAACATGTATAACTCCATGTATGCTTTTGCCTCTATCACATTCTTTGCAAATCAGTTTGTAACTGGCTCATGAGGGCAGCTATGTAAATTGACTTTTTGACTGTTTTCAGTTACAGGCTTCCAAAAGAAAATTTTGATGATATAGTTGTTCTGGTGTGTTTTGTTGCTTTCTCCTGATGGACTGAAGAGAAGTTCATTTTGTTTCATCAGTTGAAATGAACTATTAAAGTGTATTGGTTTTCTGTAAACCAGGCTTATGGAAATGCATTTAGCAGGGAAAACTAGAGATTTGATTTTTAAGAAAATTGTAGTGACTGTTTTTGTGCAGAAGTAATTGTGCTCAGCTAAGACATGCTAGAAAAAGAAAACCTGTTATTTAAAAAAAAAATACTGTCCAGTGTAGACCCTTACCTTTTTTAGTACAACTCATTTTTGCTAAATTTAGGCAGCAGAATTGAGATAATTTTTGAAGCAAAACTGTTAAACTGTATTAATTGCATGAATTCTGTTTCTCTAGGAATTACCAAGTGGAGTATAAGAGGAATATTCTGATACTCTGGTAATTTTGTTTGAGAGAGAGGAACACAGATTTCTGAAGGCTAATTTAATGTCTAACTTCAATAAAATGTTAATATGGTTTGAATTTTGTATTGCAATATCATGTAAAAATATCGAATGTCTAATTTTAACTGTAAAGAGTGTACATGTTTATGGCAAGTTTGTAGCTTGAGTGTTTTGTTAGTAACATTATACTGTTTTGCACCACCACTTTGGTGGTAAAAAATTTCATATACTGTTTGTGTACTATTCAACACCTACTGTTGATTATTTTTAACTTTCTCAAACTTACAATAATTCAGGCAACATGACTAGTGCTAACTAATACTATTAGCATGTGAGGTTTTTTTAAATATTTCAATATTTTTTTGTGTTTTGGATTTACTTTTTGTATTCGTTGTTATTCATTGGTGAAAAGTTTGGTATAGATTATATTTTGTTCTGTTTACCAAGGAAAAAGACATCAAATTAATATTATGAATACAAGTGCAGTTTTAACATTTTGTAAATTTAGCCCCTGATGATATTCAAATTTTAATAATAGCAGCAGGGGTTTTTTTAAGTTTTTTTTTCTCGAGTTTTCAAATGTTTTTTAAATTTTTTAATAGGATATTGATATCCATGTACTTCATTGACCAGATTATAAATTTTAGATTCTGTACGTCATAGAAAACTGATGGCATTAATACAGCGTTAATTGTACACGAAACAATTGAGGGAAGAGAAGGTTATTGGAATAATTTGTATTTTAATAATTTAGTTAATTTTTGTGAGACAAGGAGCAGAATAAAGAACGAAGAATGAATTTGACAGAACCACAATCATATCTCATTTAATATTTCACATGGTCTGTGTGGAGAGCTATAGGTGAAATTAAAAATTGCATACTCGGTATATCTACAATAATTACTGCTTTTGATATTTATACCTTTTTGTAGTCCTGCTAAATCTACAATTTTGGAGGTAATTCAAGTAATAGAATATTGCCTTCTTTGAATTTCCCTCACAGGGAAATTCACATACCCAGATCTTTTATGCTGAATCTGCTGTGAGGTCAGATTTTTACATTGAAAGTATAGATAAGACAAAGGTTATCTCCAGAGAACTGGGTAGAAATAGGCAATGAAAATGAGTCAGCAGCGCCTGTTGAGGTAAAAAGGCTGCTAAATCATGGAAGTATATTCCCAGTGGCTGGAAAATCCAAAAATTCAAGATTGATTATCTGTCCTTTTATTTAAGGGTCTTGGGAGAGCTAGAAGCTTTTGGGAGCTTGTTCTGCTGGACAGAGAACAGAAAAGGACAGGAGTTTCCACCCGCCTCAGCCTCATGTATGAGAGCTGGTAGTTTCATAAGAAATGGTGTAATAACCAGGAATATTCTCTTTTGCTTTATGCTTCTGCCACCTTCTTGTTTTGGGTACTTGTCAGACATCTCTCAATCAGTGGAGTTCACTGTCTTGGAAGTCTGTATCAGCAAAAGTGGTCAAGGTCCTGCTGTGTAGTATTGCGGCTGGTAAGTTAAGGGTCAAATATGTGCCCAAACAAGCATGAGGCAGGAAGCAGGAACAAGGGAGGGACAGAAACAGTGATTGATGAGGCAGGGAGTTAGACCATCTTTTTCAGTCACAATGATCAGTTAAGTTGACTCAACTCCTGTGAAGCTGTATGTTTAGCAAAAAAACCGGCATGGGCCATGACTGTTACTCTTGATTCTGGATAGGTACAGTAACAATAGATTTAAATAGCTCTGCAATGCATTTTGTACCCTCATCGTGTTGGTGAGTGATCCTAGAGTGGGTGGTGTGGTTAATGTGTTTGAGGCCAGGGCTTCTACTCAGGGACAGGTCGACAAGCTGGAGGAATGGGACAATAGGAACCTGATAGAATTCAGTGAGGTCAAGTGCCAAGTCCTGCAATTAGAATTACAAGGACCCTGCAGTGGTACACGCTGAGGACTTGAGTGGCTGCGTATCAGTGCTAATGAAAGGGATCTTGTGGTTGTGGTGGAGAATAGGCTAAGCAAGCTTCGGTATTAGACTGTCCCAATGGAAGGGGAGGCACTACAGCTGCAGAAGTGGTTATTCCTTTTTGCTATGCACCTGTTAGGCCTTGTCTGAAAAAAAAGTGTTGACAAACTTGAGTCTAGGAGAAGAGGGTCAGGGACTGGAGTTCGTAATCTGTGGGTTTGTTCAACTGAGAGAGATAGACTGAAGAGGTGCCCCAAAGTAGCTTCCCATACCTGTGAGGAGGTGCACCCAGGCTAAAGAACCGAAGTACAATGTCATTAAAACACAAGGTTCTGATTAGAAGGAAAGGAAAGACTTTTGCTTGGAAGGTTATTTAAGCACTGGTTCAGGTTACCCAGAGGGATTGTTAGAAATCTTGGAGATATTCAAGGTAAGTTTAGATAAGCAACCAAATCTGAATTCAGTGTTGACCCTTGTTTGAGCAGGAGGAGGTTGCACTAGATGACCTTCTGTGAATCCCTTCTGTGATCACTTCAAAATTGGGCATAGAATAGGTTTCAGTAGTTAGGAGACTACACCAGTTTGTGTTGGCAACTTTGGAATTGATCAACAGAGAGGAAACCCTGTACAAACTCGAGAGGAGGGTAAAATAGGCATCAGTTGTTTCTCCTAATGGAAGACTTGACTACCAGACGGATGGAGGAGGAGCACATGGATTAATTTAGTAGTGCGAGAGCATCACTGAAAACTGTAAACAAATATGTTTTGAAATACTCATAAACACATGTTGTGCGCTTGAGCTGTATTGCTAATTAAGGTATCTCTTCAAAGGAAGCATCATAGGAATTATATAAAGAATTCCTAAACCATGTAGATAGGACCAAGATGTCAATATCTTTTGCAGAGTGTGTACAGTACTTATCTGCTCCACTTATTCCCCTAGCTTTCTCCAGGCCCAAAGTGACCGAACAGATATATGTATGGAAAATTAGAGTATCTTCAAATGTCATCATTTTTAATGAAGCAAAGAATGCACCTACCTTTTCGTAGGTGTGTTTGTAATGTCATATTAATTGAAGTCTTGTATCCTTTTGAAATGAACAGGCCATGAAATAAGTGGTTGAGTGACACTGCATAAAGTGATTGATACCTTGTTTAATAATTGGTTAGAGTAAATTATAGAAGTGTTAATTCAGCTTTGGAGAGCTTCCTATTATATGAGTCTTTCTAAAAGGACTGCTTATTTTTTACACTACTTACTGTTTATTGAACATTTCAATATGCTAAAATTATCTTGTTACAAGAAGCAGTAAGACACTTATTTTTGGTTCTGATTTTCAGTGTGTGAATTGAATGTCATGGGTCTTTAAATGTCAGTGTTGATATGTGTAGATAAGAACATATGTAGAATTTTGAAGGTATTTTATGTAAGTAAAGTTAGGGCTAGATTCTTACATAAAGAATTTGAATTCTTTGCTCTACATTCTAGGTATACATAGAAATTACTGTTTTGGATTAGTAAAGTGGCAGTTCCTTTAGTCGTGTTGTAGCATAGGGGTTGAAAAGGTCAATCTGTGGAATAAAATTGGAGAATTATATAGATCGCAGAATTTACAAAGGTAAGTGTGGGAATAATGGTCTCACCTACTGTAGTGGAGAATGAGCCCTGAAACATTCCATTGGCTACTTTAGGGGAAGGAACTGAACTGGGGAGAGAGACTTACTGTGATTAGGTGGCATGTATTCAGAAACATAGGCAGAACATGATGGAAGAACCTGGCTGTGGATATTGTTAGCAGACACTGTATGATTTTTTAGCAGTCTAAATGTCAATATACCTGTTGTCACTTGGGAAAAGGCTTTGAGATCATCAGAGACAACTCTCTGAAAACTTAACCTCTCTGTACTTGCTATCAAGCAAGCAAAAAAGAGAAAAGTTGAGAGTGAGTGTTATGGGGGGAAAAATCATCCTCTTACATAATTCCATTCTGTACACACAGTTTGAATACTAGTTGCAATTTGGTTCAATCTTTCTCAAAATAGAAAAGAATTGGAAAAGTTACTGCATATGGCAATAATGGTAACTATTGGATAAAGAGGGACTGAACTGATTGGGTTAGAACATTCCTGAGGAAGAGAAATTACATAAATTTATAAAATGAGTGCTGAGAAAGTGTAGAGAAGTTACTATTTCTTTTTAAGAAAAAAAAAAAAGTTTATGAAAACTTCAGGTAATGAGCATAAAGTCGGTGTGCTTTCATGATGTACGTTCCTGACTAACAAAGCTGCATTTACTACAATGTAAAGACCACAAGTAGGTGACTTAAAGGGGTTTCGATGAATTAGTGAAGGATAAATCCCCAAGTGGCTATTAAAACACCTTATGTAAAAGCCTATGTAAACCACCGTCTCCAGAAAGCTGGAAGTATATATCACAAAAGATTGCTGTTGGGTTTTGTTGTTTTTTCTCTCCTGCCCTTCCCATGTCCTCAAACATGTATTACTCAGTGTAGTATATGGTATAGGAAGTGGATATTGTACCAGGTAGACTTTGGTCTGGTCTTGTGCTGAAGTTAGTATGTTCTATGAAGGAACAAAGAGTTTTGTAAATATGTTGGTGCCTAAGAATGGAAGTGTCCTACAAATTAATTATACATATAGGTGCAGATCCACGTTGCTCATTTTCTTCGAAATGCCTTGAACCCCACGTGGTGAAGTTTGTTAGATAGGCTGGAAGCCTGATCACAACTGGCAGCAAAAAAGAAGGTACAAGAAGAGAATTTATTAGGCACTAGCAGGTACTTTAGGAAAAGGATAGTCTAGGCAAGGGAGGTGTGCTCAGTCTTGAAGTAAATATAGGCTATTGTGACGTGAAGTAAGGAAGAGCTAATTGTTTAAACTTAGAGGTGTTGTAAAACTAGCAGGACAGAGAAACCAATAAATCAGATGATTCTGTTGTATAATATTACAGCAGCCATTGTGTTTGGTAATGTTGAAAATTACAGCTGGACCAGAATGGAAGCAGGATAAGAACATAGATAAGAATTCTGAAAAATCAACCTGCTTGCAGATGAAGGAACCAAATCTTTTAAAAGCTGTCAGAAAAAAAAAATGTTGTGTGCTCTTTTTCAGTATAGATATGTAGTATAGATATGCAGGAGTTTAAAAGCTAAAAGTAGTGAACTGAAATGTCTGATAAATGATGAAGATCTTGGTGTAACAAACATTAGAGAGACCTGGTTGGATAATAGAAAGCAACAGAGAATTGAAGCATTTCTTAAAAAATAATACTTTAAGATTTTTAGCTGTGTTTATGCACACAAACAGATTAAACCTGTCTCCTTTTGTGCCTTAGGGAAACAGTGTAGTGACAGTTGACCAACTGTTTCATGAAGCATTACTTTCTAGAATATACACAAGCAAGAAAAATTTTTGCTTGAGGAATTCAAAGGACAAATTTAGTTAACTGAGTCCAGAATTGCAGGATGTTGCTATTTTTGGAAGTTGCCTAAATTCATCTCCTTGTTTAATCTGAAAATTTTCTGAAGTACTGTGTTTCTCAGGTACTATAGTGCATCTGTCTCCAGAGCAGCCCAGTTCAAGTATTCAAGGTTTATACACTCTGACTAAACAGTGACTGTGTCAGACATCTCACTAACTGCTAATGCAGCTCATTCAGTTCCTTTTGTGCAGAAAGAAACTGAAAAGTAGTTGGATAAAACACAGAATACCCTGGAGCTGTAGGGTCTCCAACTGAGAATTCTCCCATACTTAACAAAGAGAATCTCGATCCTAGATTGTTCTTATCTGCCAGTGATTTTTTTGTATTTATTTACAGCTTCTGGAAAAGGAGTGCAAAGTGTGTCTGCCTGTGATCACACTAGCACATTGGGGGCATTTTTTTAAAAATGGGTTTGAAACCCCTTTCACATGTGGAAATTATTGAATCATTGGAATTACTTTTTGCCCTGTGCCACCACATTATATCTTCTGGTGCTTTTTGAGGATATCAGGGAACAAGGCTCAGGTTTTTTGAAAGGACTGTTTAGGTGTATATTTACAAGAGGAAAACTCTTGGCTATGGATTCGGAAAGCTAAATGATAGATATAAAAGTTTACTGAAGAAACGCTTACTAAAATAGCCTTGATGCAGCTGGTAAAGAGACATGTGAATTGTAAAGGCATTAAGAAGGATAAAATGAGTTAGAAGAGTTTGTATGAAATTGTTATAAATTTCCCAGCTGTATGAAGCAGTTAAGTGCTTTCTGTTCTTTGGACATTGTAACAAGATTCTTAATGTTTCTTGGTAACTTAAAGGCACACTCGTGGACTGTGGTGTGACAGAGGAATTATATATTGATCTGATAATCTAAAATATGTTCCGTTATTGGCCTGTGATGGTAAAAAACCAAGAGATTTCATAAAGCTCTGAAACTTGTGAATTTTTTTTATAAAATCATATACAGTTATGAAGATCTAGCATATAGATAATTTTGCACCCATGACGGTAACTTCGAGAATTATGGAACTGTAAACTGCTTATATTCCTTAATGGGTTCTAAATTAACAAAGAAAAAGATCTTGAGTAATGGTGTGATTATCAGGATGGACACTTTCATTCAATGAGTAGCTGTGGGCAAAAAAGGTAGCAATGTGATAGGAAACATAATCACTGGAGCGGAGTGAGCAAGTTTGTGCATGTGTGCATGTGCATAATAAAGGTATACTGTTGGATGTTTGCCTGGAATGGCTGCTGGAATTATGATGACTCTGTAATGCATAGTCAAACAAAGTAGTAATGAGAAGCATGGAGAACCTCTGCTTCCCAGCACCCTTCTCCCTTTCCCCACCCCTTAAAGAAAGACTTGTAAATGATAATTTACCTTAGATAAGAAGTGAAGAAAAATGGATTCAAAGTTTATAAAATATAAATGGTAAAAGGGAAAGCATGTTGGAAGATGAAGTTCTTGTCCTATACAGGAGTGTGTTACACCGTGAAATTAAAAGATCAGAATGAATTACAAATACTTGATACATTTTCTGCCAAGTATTTTTAGTGTGTTATTGCCCACTGTAGTAAGTTGTTAAAATGTGAAGACAGTTTTTAGAAACATAAATGTTGTGGGTACCACAGAATTTAGGATTTTGATTATTAAAAAAAAAAGTGAAAATAACAACAGTCTAATAGCGATCAGTAAGAGAATAATTTGGGGTAAATTATTCCACAGATGTCTGCAGTCAAGTTCTTGTTATCCTACAATGTCATTTCCTCTGATTCTTATTGAATGGGATAGTGGACTCAATAGAGAACTGGTATTTTGGTAGTTCTATATCGCTATAACCGTGAATGTGTTTACTTTTTAGGCACTTAAGATTTGTATTCCTGCTTTTAGTTTCTGAATTAGTGGTTATAACTGATTCTGTTTTGCTCTATAGTATATAAACTTGCTTTTTAATCTTTATTTTTCCTCCTCTTTTAAGGTTTATGTACTGAAGGCCTGTACCGTGTTAGTGGGAATAAAACAGATCAAGACAACATTCAAAAACAGTTTGATCAAGGTAATCACAGATTTTATTATTTAAAGCCAAAACAGAACTTGAATTCTCCATGGAGTTATCACAATGCAGTATAAAAAGATTGCACTTTCAAACCAGCTTTCATACCACTGAGTACTTAATGCTCTGGTAGGTTGTATTGGTATACTCCAGGTTATTACCAGTGAAGCTCTGTGTAAACACTAGATGGGGGTGGAATCTTGTTGCAGCTGGATTAAGTGCTGTTAAAGTATTTTTAGGTGGTATTTTAGTGTTTAAAAGAGTTTAAATGTGGTCATAGCTGTTCCTTCTGTTAACAGTTCATCAGTTCTGGGCATTAGGGCATTCATGTTACCTTATCTTTCTTATCCCCCACAAATACGAATTCTTGATACTTATTTTATTGAAAGGTTTCTTGAATAATATGGATTAACAATTAAGTCTTGATAATTTCTAACACAGCCTTTGTCATTATAGAATATAATGAAATGTGATTGATAGGTTAGGCTATTCAGTTTGATGTGTTTATATTTCAAAATGAAAACACTTCTTAAGAGTTCTTGGATATTAATCGTGAAGTTGAGACTATGAAAATAGTAAAATTCTTTGTAGATATTAAGGAAAATAAAAATCCTATTTTTTATACCTCACTTTGCTATTTTATGACATTTTGGGAAATAGAATTTAAAACCCATTACTGGGCAAACTTGATTAATCAGAAACCACTCAATGACAAAGACAAAAACATTTAAGTCTTCATGGAGAAACAGATGACTTCATTTTTCTGGACTTCTGCTGTTCTGTTATACTGTCAGATTTTCTTATATTTGATTTCATGTGGGTCAGTGCGATAGCAGCTTATCAATAGGTTCATCTTTGTGCATTTTTTAATAATCATTTGGCAAAATGTTAGTTTTCAGTGTTTTGAATAAATTCCTGTTTTTATAAAATACTATAAGGAATGATAGTGGTAGGTTTTACTTACACTGCTGTTTAATTTTTTTTTTGCAGATCATAATATCAGTCTAGAGTCAATGGGAGTAACAGTGAATGCAGTGGCTGGGGCTCTTAAAGCTTTTTTTGCAGATCTACCAGATCCATTAGTTCCTTACTCTTTGCATCAAGAGTTGTTAGAAACATCAAGTAAGTAATAAACAATCTTTTCTTGATTTAATAGTGTTATTTTCATTGCCCTTATTGCTATTTTTACTTCATTATAAGTTGAAAGTACTATCTGCACTGAGTATTTTTAAAATGGCTTAGACATGTACACTTTTAAATATTCTTTAAAACTAATAACTATATGATGAAATAAATGTAATACATTATTTTTTTGAAATAAGTTATAGTGTAATATTTCTCCTTTTCCTAGAAAATTTAATTGGTATAAATCTCCTTTTATCCATTTTTTATTTGTGGTGAAAAGGATGAAATCTCTTGGAGTGGATTTGCATTGTTAATGGGAAAAAACCCCTTGAATCCATAAAGTCTTACATTCAGAGTAGGCTTTAGAAATCAGACACATCTATGGGATATTATGGTAATTCTCAATTCTCTTAGATTTTTTTCATATTCTTTTTGAACTCTTTTAAGATATTTAGTTTTGTTTGCCTTACAAACATTTTCCAGGCACTTCATAGTGAATAAGTTTTAAATTACGAGTGTCTCTCTTGTTTCAGAAAAAGACCACTACACTTTTTTGCAAGGTACAACTGTGACGTACATTATCCCTAAGTATTTTTTGTTCAAGACATGAAAACAGTAGTGTAAGCCTAAGACTTGATTAATATATAGGCTGTTAGAAATTATGTTTTCTGACAATATATGTAGGTACCTATTTGTGGTATTTCTGCTCTACTTTTCAGGCATATTGCTTGTGGAATGTAATTAATCTGGTTTTATTTTTTCTTAAAAGTATAAAAGCTAAATTCCAGTCAAAACATTAAATAGCTTAGAATTGAAGTGAACTTACTGTTTTAAAATGCCATTAATACCACTTAAAATTTATATTTATATACTGGACTATACTTAGCATTTTTCTCTATGGAAGTAGGGTAGATGGAGGTTCTTTTTAGCAATGCAGTCAAGTAATAGAGGTAAACTTGTATTCCTTTTTATTGTATGAATCATCATGGATTAGAAGTACGTTCTGCAGAACGTTTGGTTCCACAATCCTTTAGGGTACTCTTCACAAGCATTTTATCAGCAGCATTAGTTTTGGGATTTTTTAAAATAAAATTGTTATTTTATTCGGTATTCCTTTTTTACATATTGTTTATTTCCTCTTTGAAGTGTGGATTATGTCCCTTAGGCCTGTGAAAAATCCCTGTTCTTCTTTAAACCGTATATTTAAAATAGCTGCACCAGCCCTATGTGTAATTTTTTTATTATTTGAATAACTGAGAAGCTTAAGATATTCTAAGTTCATGTGAAGATCTTTCTGCTTAGGAGGAAACTCTTAACAAGAAATGACCCTGTCACATTGTTATTCTACAAGTAAACAGTAAGCTAATCAAGTGATTCCTTGCTGTTGAACACAGATAAATAATTCTGCTTAAATTCAGAAAAATATTTTTGTACTTAGGTAGTTAACTTCTATAATGAAAAAGTTACTCTATGCAAATAGGAATTTTATAAAATACCTTCTTACTTGATATTTTTCTGTGGATGTCTTATCTATACTATTATACAACGAAAAAAATTTAGCAAGATTTTGTTCAGTATGTCTTTCTAGATATGTCAGAAAATGTCACTTATTTCTATAGAAATCATGGATAAGACAGAACGGCTACACGAGTTAAAAGAAATTGTGAAGAAATTCCACCCAGTGAACTATGATGTCTTCAGATACATAATAACACATCTGAACAGGTTTAGTATTTTTCTATTTTGTTTTAAGTTGTATCAATTGCAAAAAAAATTGTGTTTGTAACAGTGAATTGACTACTAGAATTGAAAATTTTGTACTGCATTGCTCATTGGTTAGTATAAATGTGGAAAAAGAAGCTAGGAATTAGAGGTTGATTAGTAAAGCATTGTGTATTTATTTTTCACATTTTATTGATGTGTGTGTGTGTATATATATATATGTATATCTGGCATCATTTCGACTGTAAAATTATAAGAATGATCAGCATACATAACATAAAAAAACCTTGAAAGAATAATTGCACCTAAAATTAACTATGTACCTAATTATAACTATTATAGATCCTCCCCTCCAGGAAGTAATAGCTATTAAAATTATAGACTAATCTAGATTTTAAGGGATTTGAGTCATCTGGCCTAGACACGCTTCCCCCTGCCCCCAAAATAGGGCTAGCTTCAATTAAAATCTAAAATGTAGCACCCAAAACATGTACTGAATAAGTAAAATGTAGAATAAAGATATAAGTAACAGTAAATTGGTTATACTTGCTTCTTAAATTTTGCCTTTTGCATAGAAATGTAATGTTTTTATCTTTAAAAATTATTTGCATATTTACTAAAATAGTAGATGTCTGTTGCCTCATAGTCTGACCTTTAAGTGTACAATATTCAGTTATAAAAAACAGAGAAAAACACCAGCTTTCTCCTACTTCTTTATCAGCTAAAATGGAATTATTCTCTGAAATCCACTGAATGAGATTGTTAGCTATATTATTAAAAGAAAAAGCAAAAGCTGAAGTAACTTTTTTTAACATAAAACTTCATTATCCAGTAATCTATCACTTAAAGATTAGCTTTTGATATTTTTTTCTGCATTTTTAAACAGACTCCCAGTTGTTGAGGTTATAAAGGATCTTTGAAGATTGATTAGTTCCACCCCATTGCTTTGACGGAGTCAACTAGAACAGGTTGTCCAGGATGGTGTCCACTTAGGCTTTGTGTCTCCAAGGAGTTAGACTCCACAATCTCTTTGGACAACCTGTGCCAGTGCTCAGTCACCCTCACAGTAAAGATGTGGTTTTTTTTGCTCAGAGAATTTCATGTGTGTATTTGTGCCTGTTGCCTTTTGTTCTGTCACTGGACACCATTCAGAATAGTAGTCTCAGTCCACCTTCTTTACACCTTCCTATCGAATGTTTAAAACCAGTGATAAGATTTCCGCTGAGCTTTTCGAGGCTAAGAAATCTTCACATTCTCAGCTTTTTTTTTTTTTTCCCTCATTTGAGAGATCCTTACTCTCTTAATGATTCTTGTGTCCCTTCATTGGGCTTGCTCCAGCGTGTCCATATGTCTGTTGTGCTGGAGAGCCCAGAGCTAAATCCCAGATGTGGCCTTTGCAGTGCTGAGTAGAGGGGAAAGATCACCTTCCTAGACCTGCTGGCAGCACTCCTAGTGCAGCCTAGGATGCTGTTGACCTTCTTTGGTACAGAGTCACCTTGCCTACTCATGCTCAATTGGTCCACTAGGAATTTCTGATACTTCTCTGCAGTGGTACTTTTCAGCTAGGCAACTTTCTGTGTGTGTGTGTGTATATATATATATGTGTATATATATATATGTATATATATATGTATATTCATGACATTTAATTGTTCTGGAGTACTGTCCTTGTGTTTGTGTCTTGGCAGGTATTTGTAATGATCTAACTGAACATGTAATATGGGGGCAGAAAGAAGAGCTTTTAACTTCCCTATGTAGTCAATAGGGAGAATGTAGGTAATCTCTTTTGCAATTCAGAAAGAGTCTTCCGTTTTCATTGAACGTGTAAAAGATTTTAGAATTTAGGTACCTACTTTTACACTTCTTTCCGTCACATATACTACTTGCTTAATAAAAGTTGTCCATTTTCCTTTGCAGGGAAATGGATCAATTTTTCCATTAGTCTTGTCAAATACAAATTCAGCCCTAAAATAGATAAAACCGTATCATTGAACAAATATCCATATTACAGAATTGTAAGATGTGCTTGCATGTATCTGAAGTAAAACTAAACATCTCAGACTTGACACAGTTATTAGAAATGTTTTGTTAATTCTTAATTGACCTGATAGAAATTTTTGTGGAAGAATGGCACTCTCTGAATTGTCAGTCTTCATCTGATCACCTATTTGCCTAGCATAGCTAAATGTACAGTGTCAAGTACCTGGATTGCTACAAGTAAAAGATCTAAACATAATTTTAAAAATTCCTGAATAGGTTCTAATACATGCATATCTACAAACAAATGAAGCACATTCATCATGGAACTTACTGGACAACATAAGTGATGCACACTGGCCTTGGCTTTCAAGTCTGGTCCACTCTCTATTAATGGTGACTGACTTAGTAGGTTGCTAGTTACAAAATAATCTTTTCTTATTTGTCTTGTCTCATTTGCAGTATCAGGTAGTTGCATTCAATTCGGCAAGAAAACTGCTTGAGCGTAAGCAATTGCATATATAGAATGAGGTAGATACAGCTCGATTTTAAAGGGAACTTGTAGCTAAATTCTTGACAGTCAATATTTATTTTCAGGAAATTAATTTGTGGTAAATTACTGCTGGTGTATAATTAAAAGGGAAGTGTTTGTCAAATGCATTGTTCATTAAATGAGATAAAGCAGTCTTCTGCATGATGGAAGAGTTCTCATCAGAGGCTAATGTTTTAGATGTTTTGTTTTTGCATCCTATGTCATTAGAGTAAAAATGTGCTACTGTTGTATAGTTAATAGTGGTTGATGATTGATATTTTGGTGTATCCACAAGCATAGAACCTGGTTATTGAAAGAAAAAATACAAGTATTATTCACAACATATAAATATGAGACCAATAACCATGAGAATTTAATAAATGGCAACAGTGAGATGAATTTTTCATTAGTGTTATAGACATCTTTCAGAGCATTCCAGCTCTCCAATTGTGATTGATTAACTGACTTAGCAGAACTGAGCTTTTAAGACTGGAGTTGAAACAGGATAGTATTGGTTTGACACTGCCTTTTTTGATATTGGTTGTGTTTTATATTATTCTTTGATAGAGTCCCTTTATACATAAGGGCTAATATGGCATAATATGTCTCTAAAGTCAGGAAAAACATAGGTGTACAGCTTTTGAAGTCGGATCATAGAGCAGGTTTACAGTATGAAGCTCCTGAGACTTTGCAGTGGAGGAAGTGGGCAGGATCAAGAGAAAGAGACTCTTCAGTTTCATTTTGAGTGAACGTAGAAGATGATAAATGGGCATTTGCTCAGCACTAAGATTCTAAAGTAGTTTGAGAAAGTTTCATAGGAGACAGCGTACAGATTGGTAGGTTTTTGTTTACTCTTAGAAAGTACAAAGGTAAAATGAAGCACAGGAGAGAATGCAGTCGATTGTTCTTATGTTATTCTGTTATTGGGGAAGAGGTGCAATGCCCTTTGTTTCTCTCTAGCTATAAGTTCCCATTGCTTCATTTATTGGATCTAATGATTATGTAGATACAGCGTGTTAATAATAATAATACTAAGCAAAATGTAAGTTTGTATTTCTGTTTTTGTAAGCGTAAGCTTGCGTTTATGCTTCAATCTGTAAATGAATTTAAAATATAAATTTTTTTTTAGGAAAGAGATTATGAATATTACTGTCACTCAGAAATATCCTTTGGATCAAACTTATTCAAAACAGATTGAGAGGCAGTATTTGTGTACCTTCACACTATTTGGAATAAGTAATGCACATGCTAAAATGGAAGTCTACCATTTATGGTTACCATTATACATGCATTGTAAATGCATGTAAATTTTCTTATAGCATTAATTCTAGTGTTTACTATGGTTTTCACAGCTTTTGACTCTATGGACTACAGCCAGCTGTCAGAAATTCTTGTGGGCTGCTCTTGTTAATCCTCAAAATTGTAACTGACAAATTTCTGAAGTTTTATTTTCTGTCTATTTCTACAGGAGAACTGTAGCTTGGTTACCTTTGTGATGTCTACTGTAATATATGAATTGCATGTTCCCAGCTGAGTGCATATCTTAGGTGTTTGTCAGATCTATTAAGACCTGATTTTTCATGTATCTCTCAGTAATTTCTTCTAGATAAAATTGTGATGTCACTTTAGAATGAAGAGTGTTTTTTAAAAAACGAATTATCCTGGCTCTCTCTAGCCTATTACTGTGAAAAGCATTTTATTTTTTCTGAGGAGGCATTTACTTGTAGATGATAAATTTGGTAACAGGATGGTTTGTTGTTCTTTGGAGGTGTTTTGGTTTTTTTTGTAATAGTATTGCAATAATGAAGTTAGATCATAAGCGAAGAACCTGTTTCAGTTTGTTTCTTATTGTCCTTCAAAATGCTGGTGGAATGTTGAATTTTTTTTTTTGATTAAAAGCTTAGTCAGATTTATATTAGTTAACTGTGCAAATCTGGAAATGTCATGGTTTCTAAATTTTCTTCTGCATAATCACTTAAAAAAATTCAAAGACAATTGTTTTAATGGATTACTGGAGGAAAGCAACAAAAGTCTTGAGTTTTGGTAATAATGCCTACAGTTAAGAGAGCTATGAAAATACTTCTAGTTGATTGCATACTGGTTTTAATTTACACTGTGCATGTCGTTCTCATTTCAGGGTTAGTCAGCAATATAAGACCAACTTTATGACTGCTGATAACTTATCGATTTGTTTCTGGCCTACTTTGATGAGACCCGATTTTGAAAACAGAGAGTTTCTTTCTACCACCAAAATCCACCAGTCAGTTATAGAGACCTTCATTCAACAATGTCAGTTTTTCTTTTACAATGGGGAGATTGTAGAAGCACCAAACCCAGTGGCGTGTCAGCCACCGCCTTCCAACCCAGTGCAGATGGTGGAGCCCATGGTGCCCCTTCAGCTGCCGCCACCACTGCAGCCTCAGCTGATACAGTCGCAGTTACCAGCAGACCCTCTCGGTATCATATAGACAGAAGATGATTGCAAGCAGCCTGGCGCTGGACAGTAAGGACAAGCTGTAGACATGCATGTTTCAGGATACAGTAATGTACTTCATATTTATGGAAAATAATTCCCATCCAGCTGATTGGACATCTTTTTGTTACATCCCGTACTGTGTTCCTCATTTGTACACACTGCAGATAAAAACTATGTGATAAGCATGACTGGAGAGGTTTAATTTTTAAAAGCAAAAATAGCTATAAAGTACAAAGCTGCTGCTGCATGATACCTTATTGCAATCACTATATCATTCCTGTGACAGTTTGTCACAAGATATTGTGAATAAAATTTTTCTATAGAAATTTAATGATTTAAAAAAACTACATTTATGAAACATTCAATGCTTACAGCCTGCTTTATGGCTGGTTTTTGTTATTTAACATGCTATTTTTGGCAATTTTCTTCACATTCAGGCATTCTGTGTAAACAACTAAAGCCCAGATATAGTTTATTTTGTAATCTCCTGGCTACTTATGTGATGGTATGCTTAGGGTGGTTTATGGAAGAATGCAAAATGCACTGTTGAGAATTTTACAATCCTTCACCATCCATCTTTACATATAAGTAAACCTGTGGACAGTTTAAGGGTGGGTGAACTTGCTTATTATTTCTTACAGCACAATACCAAGGACATGCTTGTTGTAAAAGTGAGTTTCAAATATTGTACAAAAATTTTGATGTTGCCTACTTATTTCTTTATGTTCCATTACTGAACTAAACATTTTGTAAAACTGTTAATTCTGTAAACAGCTGCATGTTTAAAAGATCATTGATGGTCTTGTAAACTTAATCTAATATATTTTAGATATTTTAATTTTTCCCACTTGGGAATACATGTAGTGTTTAGAAAATAGCTCATGACATTTTCATATAAGGTTATATAACTTTTCATACATAAACATGACTTTTGTTGTAGTAAAATTCTCTAAACCAAACTATGTTTTAATCTAGGACTTCAATTAATCTATTCTTTAAATCTATTTTTATGTGACCCTCTAAAGATATACAAAAATGCATTGCTAATACATAGCAATAAATACTTTGGGTACTGACAATTAACCTCTTTGGAGTGTATATATATAAGATCACATAAACTTGTATTCATATTTTTTTCCTGTGGTATGTTGTACTAAAATTTCAAATGACTGATTTTTTTTTTCTCTGTATTTTTAAATTATCTTTTTTTTTCATTTATTTTACTTTTATATTGGTACCAATTTTGCTGTAAAAGAATGCTGCTTAATTTAAAAATCTTTTGGTTAAATATTTTGATAGTGATAAAAAATTTAGAAGGTTACAAATTGTAGCAAAGGGGAGACCATAGATAAACACTACCTGTGAGACTTTTCATAGCAGCTTTTTTTCTTTCATGCTCAAAATGTACCTTTTTAGGTCTGCAAAGAAGGAAGTCGTGGCTCATTCAGCTGCTAGAATGTTTTGTGTCGTTTAAAAAAAAAGCTTTATGATGGTCACTGTTGTAATCTTCACTTATAACAAGATTTAAGATCTTCTTGTATGTATTATAGTAAATAGATGATTTTGAGAATTAAGGCTTTTAAGAGTTTGATTTGCTCCATTTTCCAAAAATAAAAATTGCCTTTCCCACTTATGTCCTAGGTATTGTACTTCTAATTATGACTTTGATTATCATTCTAGATTACTATGATACCATAAACCCGGCTGCTGTTTGAAGTACATGTATATTATAAATTATCTTGATATTGTGTTATATTCTTGCAAGTAATTATCTTTTTTAAGAAAACATAGAAAAGAAAAGTCAACCCTATTCCTATTACAAAGCACACAGGAATTAATAGTACAATAAAGTCTGTCCTGTAAATTGTAGTATTCTTAACTTGTTCTACTTTACCTGTTGTCTGTATAGCTTTTATTTATAGTTTTCAGTCTATTCTTGGCATGTTTAGCGAAGAAAATGAAACTTCAAGAGTTTTATAAACTATTTCTAGGTTGCTAAAGAATTTATTTTTCTACTGTATATGGCATAGACAAAGCATCACCTGTACAGGAAACAAGTCTATTTCTAATAGAAGTAAGCCTAAAAATAAATGCCAGTCATATCCATGTTTAAAAGTTCTATCTATAAGATATCTCCAGTCTTTGTAATGTGAATTACATTTTAAACTTTCTATAAATTCCAAGTTGTTTGCCACAATATTTAACTAATCTTTGAATACTAATTTTTAGAATAATTTACATTCCATTTCATGGTGAGCTTTCACGTTCAACTGTTGTTCAGCAGTATTTGCAGTGTCATTTCTGGTGTGTGGTGTTATGGCTAAATCACTTCATTTGGCCAAATATGAAAGTGTTATTACATTTACTGGATAAACATAAAAAGAGAAATAAGAAAGCATGGCATGTGGCATGTGATTGTCACATGAAGGAGTCCCTGCATATTGTTTGCATTATGGAGGCATTGTATGCAGGAATGTGGATACGTGTGTATGTGTAATATATACACTTCGATTCTGTGTGTGTGTGTTCGTGTGTTTATGCAGACATGCATGCACATACACCCACATAGTAAAGTTTTTAAAAGTTAATAGGAAATTATACTGTGGTTATTAAAGATTTATAATAGAGCTTTCTCTGTTATTTTTATTAGTGCTATAAAATGAGGAAGCATGTCATTATATACAAATTCCTCATACTTTGGCTCATGTAGTCCCTTCTAGTTTTAATGAAAATCCAAACTATAATGACTATATTTTTTAATGTGAGCATTTTTACGGTAATATCTATCTTGATAAAGATACAAATGCATATTATTTTGATTGAGCCATCTCAGTGACACTTTATGGAGTAGGTTTTTTTTGTGTTGTAATGGTATAGGCATACTGCAGTGTATTGTCTTTCACTGTTTTAGCAATTCTAAAATCCCAGACCGGAGTTACAAGAGTGCCATTTTAAGTAGTGCTTAACAGGTTATTTCAAAATTCTTTACCCTTCATGATCATGTGGAATTTTAACTTATACAGTGTAAATAGATCGCAGATGTCAACTCAAGTGAAAAGAAATTTCATTGTTGTTGTATGTTTTCTTCTTTATTTGAATCCTAGTTGCTAGGAATTTATAGGTATGTTTATTTTTAGTTGCTGGAGCTTAGCTTCCAATATTTATGATAAATATAGAAAAACTATCAATTGGAGATTAAAAAAATGGGCCATAGCTTATGTGCTTCTTTCAGTTTTTTTCAGTAATTGTAATGCTGTTTGTCAATTGCAAAAATTACATACATTTAAAAAAATTTCAAGTCAAAAATTTTGTTCTTTGTTTATAATGTAATCTTTTATTGCTACATCAGCAGAATACTGCAGAGAATTAAATATCAGTGAAGCTTATTCTGTATAAAAGATGCAACGAATAAAATACTAAGATGCTTACTGTGTATAATGTTCAGTTTAGTTGCCTACTAAATTTTTAAAGGCAAAAGCACTCTTATCCTTCACAGACACAGAAATTAAATTCAGCAGTAAATCTTGCTAAACTGAGTGCTGTGTGTTTAAGGCTTTCTTGGGTGGGAGGGTGTCTCTCATGGGTCTCCTAAAATTATTTTTTCCTATGGAATTTTTAAACCTGAGGTAAAAACTGTGGGCTTTAAGGTCACTTTTAAATTTTTAGAGTTGTACGTTATTGGTCATAATTCTTCCAACTATATGGGACAAATCCAACTTTGATAATAGTACTCGTTTTAGTTCTTGTGCTTGCAACATCTGTGCTTTGTTTGTTTTTTTTTTCAGATCATTTTAAGTCATATGGCTGATGCAGAAATAACTGCAAAAACTTCCTGACAGCCTTCAAATCTGAGCACTGTTTAGGTTTTATTATATATCATAACAGCTCTTCTGAATCTGACTGAAGTATAATGCCATGTTCAGGCTCAAGTTTCTGACGAGTAGTTGTCCCAGAGAACCAAAGTGTAACATCAATTTTCACTTGTGTGAAATTCAATCCTTTAACTAATTCATAATTTCCATGGAATCTGAAGGGATGAAGTTAGTCTGTCATTGTAGCTAGTGGGACTAAACACTTCCTTTCCTTACTGAGAATTTCTTTCCCAAGTATGTAACTGGTGCATCTTAAGACTGTTGCCTATATGTTTCTCATCCTCCTTATTGAATACAATGCATGTGTGTTTAGACGTTATTTTTGTTGCTGAATTGAGTGTCATTGATGCACAGCCAACATTCTAGTGCTTTATATTACAGAATAGGGTTTAATATACTTCATTAATAATAATTCATCCATTACTGATTTTAATTTAGTGTGGTTTAGAAAATACAGAAAATGAAATAATTTCACTGAATGTCTACAGTGCAGTAACTGTGGTTTTTTCAGTCTTATAGTGTGATTATAACAAAAGCTAAGAAGCTTTTAGAGTTAAGAAAGGATGGGAACAAAATCTCATGGTGGTAATTCTAGCTACGACCCTGCTTCAGGATTAGGTGCACTGGCTTGCAGAATACCTTTGACTGTTTATAAGTCTGACTGATTTCTGTAGTGTAGCTGTAGCTTGTATTTTCCCCAGAATTATAGTATCACAATCCATCTTGCAGTTTTTTCTGCTTTCTGACTCAAAGGGAGGGTGAAGTGGCTGTTCTTGTCAATTCCTGCAGTTCTCAGCATTGTCACTGATGAGAATTGTCAGGGGCTCCTAAATTGTTTTTGCAGCATTTTACTGAAGTAGGAAATGTGCAGAATGGTAAGTTATCAGTTAACTGACAGTGCAATCAATTGGTGAAACATATAGAAAAAACCCCAAGTCGCACTATTAAATTGCAGACGGTGTGGTCTCCCCTTGAAGGCTCCACCCTTGGTACTTGACAGTGTGACCTGAGTTTCTGCAGTGACTGCCCTTACCTGGTCATATTGATCTCATACAAGTTGGGACTGAAGGAAAGATCAAAGTTCATGATTTTTTGGAGGTAGGTTTCTTGAAGAGCTGTCTCTTAAAACACTTACATGAAATTATTAAATATAGAATGTAGCAAATAAAATAAATATGGAAAATGAAATGTCCACAGTTCCTTATTGAAGTATGTATGTATATACACATGCTTTTTTAGCCTAGTAAAGAAGTGGATGTTGATATAGGGGTTTTAACATATTAAAGGGGGTCAGCCTGCTACAGATAAATATTGCTTACTATTCAAATGTTAAGTTTTGAAAAATGAATGAAAACAGTTGTATCTAATTTTGATATCCTGTTGGTGAGTTGTCTAGCTCTAACATTAGTTTAATTTTGTTATCCTGTTATCCTGTGTGATGACACAAATAAGCCTGATTTTATGTCCCTGATGTACTGTTAGAGTTGGAAAATTTCTTTCCACAAATGACCACTTTCTTTACTCTTTCTTCTCTTAGTACTTTTTTTTGACTTAAAGTCAAAACTTAAAATTTATAACATGCTCATACTGCTTCTCTCCTGTAAAACATACCAGGTCTCACATAAAGTTTATGGAAGTCTGACAATACTTTTTTGTCCCCTTTTGTCTGCACTTGCCTGTGCTCCCTCACTTGTTTTGGGGATGCACTTGTCCTGTCTGGAGATTTCTCATTGCTAGCAGGTAGATACTGGGATGATCCCATTCCATATCCTAACCTGCTTTTTATGAAAGAATGCTGGAAAGAGCAGCTAGGAGAGCATGTAAAAATGGTGAAGGATAAATATGAGCTCTTAAGTAGCCCAATGAGGTGAAGATGCTCACCTCAATTGACCTTCTGTGTATGTGGTAACTTTAAGCCTTCCACTGATATCATAAAAGGGAGGAGGAGATGGGAAAGCTTTTACCTATACACTTGTCTTTAACCTCAAGGGCTAGTGTTGTTCTTGCACAGTTTGGGGCATAAAGTCCTCTGTCCGATGTGGAGTTTTGGCTCCACAGAAGGGGTCACGTGGCCTTCAACCAAACATGGTACACCTAAACAGTGGGAGCATACATACAAGCCTTAAATTGTTCCTCACTGTCGCTATTCCTGAATCCTGCTGCCCTGAGAGTTTACTTGTTTTTTATTTTAAAATGGTTTTAAGTGGTATTGCCACCATGATCTGCAGTTCTAAGTCATCTTTACATGTCCTCAAAACTGTCCAGATGTATGAGGATACAAAGCTTCTCTCAGAAATGCTTCTGAGAAAGTAGAAATCAAGCTTTATTTTCTTTTTGTACTGGTGCTATTAAGTGTTATTTTGTTTTCTCTCTTCAAAGAATTGTTTCTAAGAAAAAATGAGAGGGCTGAACTGTTACCTCAGAGGTGTGTTTTTGTAGCATGATAGTGACACCATGAGGTAAAATGCCCAGCTCATTCAATGGAGGCATTGAAGTAGTGTATGAAACCTAAAAGACACTGCAGATGTGTGTTGTACATCACCCCCCCCCTTCATTTCTTTATGTTCTTTCTCCCTTTGCCCCCTCTGGAAACAACAGAGCTCCTCAGGTAGAGTTCTGCCAATATGAAGAAGGGATTCTACTGCAGGGCATTCTCGTTTGGGAGTACTTTGCTTTAGATCTCACCTTTTGCTTTGCACTGTAAGAATTTATCTTTGTTAACTTCTGGGATTGCTACGAAGCCTATTTGTTCCCCTCCTTTAAAGGTAGTGAGGATGAGTGGGCTGAAGCAAATGTCTGCAGGCAGTTAGTTATCTTTGTGCATTAATTTATGGGATAGGTGCCCAGAGCCCTAGAATGCCAAAATTTCTTCAGAAATGTAAAAGAAGAATAGCTTAAAACTTCTGAACCTCTCTTCTTCTGATGTACTAGTTAAGGAAACCTACAGCTATTCCTGTACTCAGTGGTAGTAAAAAGTAAGTTCTGAAGTCATCTAGGTGATAAATGTCTCTATATCAGAATTGTCAAGCGAAAAAAAAAGCAATTGCCTTCTTGCAGATATATTGCATGTACAGCTGAAGTGAAGGACTACTAGAAACCATGCTAAATATGAGCAAATAAGATGTGCAACTAGTTTAGCTCATCAGAAGGAAGCCAAGAAAGAGCAGGAATTTTAAGAGCTGAGAGGTTTTAATCTGAAACAAAGGAAATCTTTATGGTGGGTATTTTGTCCCTCCTAGTGTTTTCAGTGCCTTCTGTCTGTGTTTTTAAAATATGAGGACATGTTTGGACACATTCCATTCCCACTACTGCAGTGCTCTTAACAAACATCTAGCTGTATGCTTGCTGAGGAGACTGCTAAGGAGGTGATGAAGACAGTTTGCATGAGCCTTTTCCCTTTCAATGTAAGAACCAAGACCCTTAGAACAAGTGTTTTCTGGTTTCATGTAGGATAAGGGAGTTAGTTTCCTGCCCTGAAAAAGTTCTCAGGAATATACATAGTTGACCAAACCCACAACAGATTCCATGGGAGGTTTTTTTGGGGTGGGTTGGTTGGCTCGTTTTTAATAAAAGGAAGGGGGAAGAAAAAGGTTAATATGAATTTTTATTGTTGAATTGGCAACAACTGTTTTGTGTGTATGTGGTGGTGGGGGGGAATGTTGGAATTTACTATTCAAAGAAAGGATTAGAATTAGCTAAGTAACCCTCTGGAAATACCAGTGAAGTATTCACATTGAAGGGAATAATATTTTATTCGTTTTTCAGGTGGCCTCACAATTTTCTGACTAGTAACTAGATTCTTTCTTATGGCTTTGCATAAGTCTATTTTATTTGCAGGGATATTAATGCCATTTTAAAACTACTACAGTTGCATTCAGTAGTTTAAAAAAAATGTGTGAAGTATCTGCTTATAGGAGGCCCTGGATTATTCTTTATTCAGATGGTGATTAAAAGGGATCCAGATTTCTTCCTGAGAATATAAAAAGGAGACAGCTGACATTCTATTATTAAAGAACAATTAGGGTGACCTTTTTTTGCCTGAACTGGTGGAAGTTTGTTTTCAACTGCAACTGGCACTAGTGCAACTGCAATATCTGGAGCACCCATGTACAAAGGAAAGACAGCCAGTTCTATATGTGTAGCTTTCCAGAGAGAAGCATAAGTAAAGAAGATAAAAGTCTGTCTTAATTTTTTTCTTACTGGAAATTTGACTACAAGAATGACTAGAAGAATGAATGTTTTATAGTCTTAGGCCATAGTCTGGCTGAGAAATGCCAGATGTATATTATCTACCCTGTTTCTCAAAAATACTTAGCAGACCTGTGTTCCTACATTCATTTCTGACCTGTACCTAGTTTCTTTTTTTAAAAGAGAAGTTGTCTACACATGCCCAAAATCATATTAACACAGTGACAGTATTAGCTCAATTTAAAAGATTTAGTCAATGTTGTCAGAAAACAGTTTTTGGTTGGAGTCAATCTGATAAAGTTAGACTAAGTCATGTGTTATTGGTAAAATATTGTTCTCTACCTCACAAGTGAAGTAGAATTTCACTGGAGATGGAACTGTTGTGCTGTCTACTTTGGTGCACATTCATTTAGTGAGGAGGGAATTCAAGTTTTTGTTTACTTGTGAAGTCCACAGCAGACAGCTTCTGCTTGATCCATGGAAGTGTCACATACGTGCATGCATGCACGGAGGGTTATGAAAATGGCTCTCCGACAGTGCTGTTTGCTCGTTAAGTACCTCTGTGTCCCCAAATGTCTCAGATTCAGCTGTGTGTAGCACTATGTTGAGTTTTCCATCTTGTGTTGGAAACTAGAACTCAGATTTGCTCTAAGTGCATCAATTTTTAGTTTCTGTCTGCTTCCTGAATAACATCCATGGTTTATCCATATTCTTGGTATTCATAGAAGCAGAGAAGAAAATAAAGGTGACTGATCTTACATCTATGAATTTCAGAAAAATGTGGGGGTTTCTGTGTTGGGAATTGGCCCCTGTTCTGTGTGTGTGGAAGAGATCCATCTGTGCTTCTCCTACAAGTGCTCTTAGGGTAGCTGGTCCTTTGTGTCTTGTTTCTAGGCAGGACAGAGTCTCAAAGGTTGGCCTTTCATATGCAGTTGTGCCCTTGAAATCCTGTAGTAAATGGCTGTATACTGTTCTCTTCCTCTGATTTTGAAAATAAAATTTAGAAAACTATCCTCTTGTTTTACATTAGCAATGTGAGTCTTTGCTCTTTTCCTCAAGAGGCTTAAAGGAGCACACATCTGTTCCTGAACTGCAAACTTTCCCTAATCCTTCTGATTTTAATTGATGTAGGAGATAAAGAATTGCGTAAATGGGAGAAAGAAGTCCAAATACATGCATGAGATCTTATGTGCATATACTCACTGATCAGGAGATATTGAAATCCTTTTCCCTTGTGACTCTGAAAAACAGTTTTTTAAAAGATGTGTATAAAAATGCATGGGCACGAGTATAGTGATCTCAGATCTAGGGATCTGATCTCACCCTTTGGTTTGTTGCAAGAACTGCAAATGACTTTTTTAGCAAGATTACTGCTAAAAATTCTCTGGCCCTCCCTACTTCCTCAGATGAAACAGGTAGCAAAGAGCAAGAGTGACCTTGCCTGACTTGCATCACCCGCTTTTTGCTGTCTGTTGCCTTGCCCATTTATTATAGCCAGTTTCTTGCCTCACACTTAAATCACAAGCTTTTGGAACAAGCAACTTTTCGTACTTTGGCATTCAGTATTTGCCAATACTGAAGGTATTTGGCACCTTCTTGATGGTGTGTCTAAGGATCACACTTGTATAATAAAAACGTAAGTGTACAATAGCTGGGATTATGCTGAGTTTTGTAAATCATATGGTCAAAGTTTCATTGGATGCAATACCAATAGGATGGTAATAATGTATATATTTTCTAGAAAGTATAAGTGTATAATAGGAACTGCATTTAGACTTGAGAAGCCTTAGAATGATTCTGTCTTCCCTCACTACCCCTCCTTTCTTTTTTTTTTTTTTCCCCGATCCTCTGGAATTGCTTTCATTTTTTTCCTTGTGTGACAACCTACTTCTTTCTGTTTTCCCTTGCTAGGTGGTAGATCTCTATGGTCATACAGTATTTTCTTCCAACAAAATTGCAGGGACTGCACTGTTCTGCTAACAGTTGCAGAGACTGCACAGATTGTTTAAGAGATGTGTGACTGGGGGCAGGGAGGGCAGAGTTATGTAATATTGAGAACAATTTAAAAAAAGGCCATAAATTAGGGACCCAAATATGGAAATTGATAAGTACTAGAGTTAAGGCAAAGGGCTTCAGAGGAGGGACAACTTAGTTTTTAATGAAGGTGAAGATGCAAAAGTAAGCATGGGGGAATGGCTGCGTGTGTTAAGGTAAATATTCTAGCTTAAGCTATGCAAGTGGGTTTGTTTGACTATTTCTATGTATTTAAGTTATTGTGCTGGTTTAATCAATATATATGCTCATTATATTTCAAAATTTACACAGGTGTTGAGACAACAATTCTTGATGCACAGGAGATTTTATGCAAGTAAGTATTTGATTATACAAATGTAGGTCTTAATCATTCTTGTTTTTCTGATGGAAATTCATCTGTGCTTTTCTTCTAAACCTGTGAAATAAATTCCACTGCTTTCTCCATACCTTATTTCATTGATTCAGTAGCCTTATGGGAAGAAAGATTCTCCTGGTAGCCAAGCTAAATCTTCTTTACTGCAAGATAAAGGAATTCTTCTAGTTCTATTACAGGTGGATGTTGTGGGTATTTATCACTGTCACCTTTATGGTGATCTTTAGATGCTGGGAGATTGCTATGTCCCATTTCTCTCTCAAGTGCTTTCCATGACTCTCTTTTCTTTGTCCAAGTAACACATTCCATTAAGATTTTTTTCCATTTTGTTTAAAAACTTGTAATATTTTTGTTGCCTTTCTTCGAAGTATGTTGGTGGTCCAAACTGGACCAAGTCCTGACCACTCTATGAATACAAATTTCTCCTATGTAATACTTCTTGTGTCTTGTAAATAACTTGTAAGGCTGATTAGCCCCTAAGCTGTAAGCCCTGAATTTTTTTAGCAGTATGTACTTTTAAAATAGTACCATTCAGCTGGGGAGAGTGGCTTGAGCTGAAGCTCATGAGACCCAAGTTCTTCTGTTGCACTGTTGGGTGGGTGTTTCTGTCCACTCGATAGACTGAAATGGTGGGAACTGTTGTATTACAGGTGCCTCCTCAGTAGGCACGTGAGTGACGGGGAGAATATGTGGTATGAGACATTCTGCCTTTCAAAGAAGTCAAGAGGGCAGTGGTTTTATTATTAGTTGCTCCTGAAACACTAGCTATTAAATCATGCTACATCTGTGATCTAACGCTGCCATTGAGAAGGATGATAGAGAAAACACAAAAGACACAGTAAGCCTGGGTAAGAGCAAAGGTGGCCTTTTAAAATGGTTACTGAATTGAGTGGTGAGGAATAGATGTCTCATCTTAAAGCGTATGTACTTAATGCAGATGTGCTGTTTTCCTCAATTATGGCTACCTTGCTTTAAAGAAATATAAAAATTACTTTGTTCCAGGGATGCTTCTAACATTCCAGAGAGAAATATTGTTATGTGATGCAAGTTAGGTGTCTTCACTTCTGAATTACTCCAGTATATCCAAAATGTTAAAATACTTCCCATTTCTCAGAGTACCTAATCAACATTTTATAATCCTTATTCTAAAATTGAAAGAAATTAAGATTTTCTTGTGGTGTTTTTAGCTTTGTCTGCAAAGACACGTGTGATGTTTTACAAACAATGCAAATATATTTGGCACTGGATTTCATAATAAATATTTATTACATGCTAATTTAAGATTCAATGTTCATGTTTCCATAAGGTTTGTTGACCATTAAGTTTATGGCTCCCTTCATCAGTTTCAGGGCTAGATAAAAGTAACAAAAAACCCAACAAAAAATCCACAGACTTTAATTTGTGCAATAAATGCCACTGTTTGAAAGTCTGTGATCTGGCCTTTTAAACACACAGCTGTCCTCCTCTCATTCTTCTTGTCCTCTTCTCATTCTTCTCACTTTCTTTACGTTCATAGGAAGGTAAATCCATAGCACTGTAGCGTGACTCCTCATTGTAATAGAGGCCATTAATCAAGCTTTGCTGGTTTTGGAGTGTGGTATCAATATCACTCCCTTCAGCCTTTAGTGTTGCCAGTGCATTCCAAAATATCGAAGCAGCAGTTTCTTAAATAACAAAGCAAACAACTTACTGTACACCTGTAGAAGGTAACATAAAAGGATTGCTTTAAGAAAAATATCCTTTTAGAAAGCATGTTTCTTTCATATTCTTGATGATATATTTACATTCAGCTGTGCACACGATATGATATAGAATGCACTGTATATTGTTCTAGAAATGCATTTGTGGTTTGAATGTGAAAGCTTTATTGACAAAACTGTGGGATAACCATAGGACCAATTGATTGCAAAGCTACTGCAGAAAGCACTTGTACATATACAATAAGGGATATATAGAGATTTATTTTTTGCAATCCAGCCTGTTTTGTATTGCTGAGATACTAACACAAGATGAACTTGTTTACATTCTACCCCAATTATACCCCAACTGGAACTTCATTAAGGTATGTCTGGGAACTGAGAGGGTTTACTGGGGTACTGCTCATGTTACGGAAGATCGCGTGTCTGAGTGAAAGGGGAATATTGCCAATGAACTCAGTCTATTTTGCATCACGCTGCTTTGAGTAGGCACAAAAATACTATAGTGTAAACAGGGACATGTGAATTCTTTTGGGTAGCAAAGGCCTTTCTGTAAATTAGATAAGCTTCCTTCATCATTTCAGTGGTTTGGGGGATCTGACTACTCGCTAGCTTGCTTTAGTATTATTCATTTGACCCACAAGTGGTTATTTTATCCTGAGCAGCAACCCAGTGCTTGGGCTTCAGCAGAGAGATGTTCTGGCTGGCATGTGTTGATGTTCTGTGAAGACAGGATAAGATGCTATGTGGACTGGGGTTTCCAGCCATAGATCCCATACTGTGAATGGACTGCAAGTTAAGCTGCCTTCAGCTGTGCTTCAGAGCTCAGTGAGTTTCTTTTTAATAATGAAGCAAGAGAAGAGAAAGCATATAACTAGGGAGATAAAAAACAAACCTCAAAATGTTTCTGTTCCCTATGAAATGCCGTAATGCTTTCAGGAACACAGTGGGATTTGTGAAATATTTCACTACATGTGCTTTCAGTAATAATGTGTTAAATGTAAAGTGTTAATTTATTTAAAAATAAATATCTAATTACTTGATCTATGAAAATTTACTCCTTTTAAAATTAATTTATCACTTTAAAAAATCAGAGCTGCTTGAACCATTCAAAAAAATTAAATACTTTCCTGTTTGATTAAAATACTTTGCCCGGTTTTCGGGTTTTCACAGCTTGATGTTCATCACTGAAAGCATTCACTGACAACAGCTTCAGTCTTCTCAGGCTGAATTAGATATAGGAATGATGCTCATGTTACCTTTTCAGTCTGAATGGCTTCCTCCTTTCTCTCCTTCCAAGTGGTTCTGCTAATCAGCAACTTGGACAGCAAATCAAGCAGAGCCCTTGCAGACCTTGTGCACAGAGAAATTGTTGAGCAACACTGAGTTCCTCCTCTCTCCACTACTTGTCACTCTGTTGAGGTGATGGCTTGTATCAGCTGCAGGCCTCCAGCTCCAAAATGTTTGCTAGGGGACAGGATACACCTGAGTCAATGCCCCAGCAGAGAGCTGTGCATTAAGACAGTGGACAAGTACGTTATAGACAGCTAAAGGCCAGGAGGGCACACAGCCCTGAGTTCCTATGTTGTGTAGAAAGGAGGACAGGATGCCTTCCCTCTGAGGTTTTAGATCATTGCTCAGATCTCCAGGTTAACATCTGTGAGCAAACTGGTCGAGAGCTGCAAGTGTGCTCCTGGAGAACCGACCCCTGCAGAGTTCGAACACCTTTGTTCCTTTCTTTGCTTTGTCCCAGTTCTCCCATGGCCACATCACTCCACTGAATGTTTGCTCATGTTTTATTGCTGCATTTCAGTTACTTTTTTCACAGATGGATTAGCTTGCATTTTTCCTGGCTAAAAATCTTTATTCCGCCAATACTGAAACATTCCTGAATCTCGTCTCTCAGTTCATGAGATGTGTTATTGACTAAAAATTTGACCAATATGCAAATAAGTATTTTCATGTTTCTAAATTATTTCCTCCTTGTCATTTAAAAAAAGTTTTTGCTTGTTCACGGTCAGAAAATAAGCATAAATAGTAGTTAGGACATAAAAAAGAACTCATGGTATTTTTATGTGTTTTTGTGTTGGCTTTTACCTTGAGATGTCCTTATTGTGCCTATAGTTCTACGAGTCTGCACTGTTAAGAAAACAGCTTTTCTTTCTCTACTGCTGTGAGAGACTACTGCCACTTTAAATAATTATCTTTGTGAAAACAAATGTCAACTTGCCATTGCTACTGTTACTTTATTTTGTCCATAATGCAACTGAGGCAAATCACTAAAATTTCTCTGTTGAATAATGACTCTACTGTAAAAGCTGAGTATCACTCATAATACATAAGAATAATAATCTTCACTGTGGTTTACTTTTAGAAAAAGTTTGGTTTTTTTCTTTCTATATAGGTTTGACCTCTAAGCTAAAAAAGAAAAGGTCTGTGAGGCCTCCATTCACATTCACTGTTGAACCTTAGAGCTCAGCAGATATATAGGAACAGGAAAAATAAAGACTTAATGCATCAGGCCTTCATGACGGACAGACCCTCTCTGCACATTACATCTCGTTTAACCAGATGTGAATTGTATTCTAGCTAGAATAAAGGTTATGTGTGCTACAGGCTAATCTCTTGAATCAGAAAGCCATTTGTTTTATTATTCTTTAGGGTCTTATACTGCAGCAACCTGCTGCAATTCACAAGTGTGAGTAGACAAGCTGCTGCTGACAAAACTAAATATTGCAAAAAAACTGTTTATAGAGAGAATCATAAACTGATGCATCTGAGCACGTGATTTCCATTTAGAAGATTTCTAGTGTTTCACCAGTGCAATCTGCCATAGATAACTGAAATGAATATAACTGGGTTTTGTTTTGTTGGTGCAGACATTGACACTGCGGCTTTGTGACTACATGTACACATTTACTGTATGTTGAAATGATTTAAATATTTTGACTTGCAACAAGAAAAAATAACATTTATACTGCTGTTTTTGCTTTCTGTTTATGCTCTACTGAATGTTATGTACCTAAATGGTAATTGAAAAACAGATTCAAAGCCCAGTTTTTAAAAAGACTATTAAAGCAGCCAGCATAGGACAAAAGAAATATAAATGTCTCAAGTGGAGAATGGATCTGGATACAATTCTTCTGAATTGTCTCAAATGAATGCAGACATTTAACCACACTGGTTGAAACTGAAGAACCACTGCTTGGTCTCCTGCTTTTGTTTTATGAGCAATGGCTGTTGAAGACACTGAATTTCAGGAGCAGGCTCAAGACCATGATTCCCATGCAGACATGACCCCTCAGTTTGGTCTGTATTTTTGCTGCCAAGACTGGTTTTTTTTTGTACACCCACTTTTAAGTTATCAGATCTTTCTACACATCATAATGGAATTCTAAGTCCCACTTAAAAGTAGCACGTTGTACTAGACTGTGAATGCTGAAAACCTGGCACTCTGAAATCCTGATTAACAAAGGGTATTCTCAGGCCTCTGAAAGTAAGCAGGAAAGGCTTATGCTGGGACAACTTTAGCTCTAACTTCTCCAAGTTTCCTGCCCTACTCTGTCCATGTTCAAGTTGTTTATGATTTAGGGTCTTATGCTTCATGTTAAAATGTAACATTTTACAGAGAACTATCACTCATTTCTCTGTGCTTTAAAACTGTACTGTAAAATAGCCCTTTGGGAGCTTTTTCACAAATGGTTTGAAAATCCATGCAGTGGAGTTAGAGATGTAAGCTTGTCATGTGTCCCAAGGTAATACGTTCTGGATGGTTAATCAAATCCTTCACTTAAAGTAGAGATTGGAGTGACTGACTTCTTTTGTATCCTTGGAGCATATTTGGAAAATCAGCACTTGGAAGACTTTAAGAGGTTGTTAAAAGATGCTCCTCTGGGGGAGAACTGCTTGCTTTGATGCAAACTGCTTCTCTAACAAGTCAACTCAGGTCTGTTTACAGCATCAGGAGAGGTGGACTGCAGAGAAACTTTTTCGACTGTCTATTTGGTTGTCATCTGGAGAAAGTGTTTTGTCTATGCTGACATTTCAGTATGATGTTGCGGTATGCATTTGTTTTTCACAAGTTACTTTTACTGCTTTGGTCTCAATTTTGTGACATGAAACAAGCATGAAGCAGGAGATGAAGGTAGTTGAGAAACAGCAATGCTTCTTTAGCTGCCTTCCTCACTATATGCTGGTACAGTTGTCTTTAATTCTCTTTTGTATTTGCTACTCTCGATTTATGTTTATTCATGCCTTTTTTTATTTATTCACCTTTATTTGGTGCTCTTTGTCAGGCAGTTACTCTGCTTTATTGTTCTTGTGTGCACAATTCCACTGCAGTTTTATTTAGGAAAGATTTTAGCCAAATAAACTAGCTTGGCCTAAGCTCCATAGGGACTCATAAAAGTTCTTGTTATTCTTACTATTCATGTTAATGCTTTGAATTGTAATTACTTACACATGCAGATAAATAGTACACATTCTTTATCCTTGTAAAGGGGGTTCTCTGAATTCTATAAAAATCACTTCTGTTTCATCTAGTGTTTGTTTTATAAGCTTTTCAAAAAGAGCAAATTTGAGGAGTTTGCTGGGTTAAAAATCACACTGAAGTCCCTAGTGATTTTTATCTGTGCTAGATTTAACTTTTTACAGTGTTTTGTACATAACATATGCATGTATCAGGTCCACATTTAGCTGTCTTCCCACACTTTTAGAAAGTGAATATCACTTGTGATCCTTTTCTGAATTTCAACACACAGAAACAAACATGAAGAACTTAAGCATTGATAGAGCAGACAGAACACCAGCTGAGGCAGTACACATTACACAAATAATAATACAGCAATTGAGACCCAGGTAAGATCTTACTGAGCTTCAGAATCAGCAAGATTATTTCTAAGAAAGTTCACAGTGATGTGGATGTACCGGAGTGAGAAGAACGCTGCCCACTCTAGATAGCCTTGGGAAATGTCACCATTAGCAGTGGCTAGTTCAGAAGCAGATGTGTTCTTTGGAATTTTCTGACAGCCAGCTTCTTCCATAGATGACATGACTGTGGACTGCCATGCTAATTGGTGTTGTGCAGCTAATTCAAATTCGGTAAAGACGCTTAAATCGGTCTGACTTCCTAAGACCCACAGCAGTGCAGGATATTATGGGTTGCAGTATTTTTTCATGGGAGAAGAATGTTTCTTGACACCTAAGATAGTGCTAGGAAACCATACAATTATTTCTTAATATCACGAGCAATTTGGTTGTTAAGTAAATGATTCCATATGTAGAATAAACCACAAAATATTTAGTTCTTGAGTTCTGTTGTTTGAAATGCCTCTATAGCTGTGGATTATGAAGGAGCTTTAAAAGACTTAAAAGGTAAAATCCCATATCAGGAATTTAAACAAGGGTAATTTTTCATTTTCTGTTTTAGTTTTTCCCTCATGGAGAACATTTCTACCTCTGACAAAGGTTTTGAAAAGTTTAGTGATGTTTGTGCTTTGACTTTGATAGACAAAACTGTATATATTCTCTTCTCCCTCAGCACAGGTTTATTTCAGATTGTAGCGGGTAAGATGTTCAAAGGAAAAAAATAAATATCATAGATATTCCTTGGACTGATTTAGCAAACTTTGTTTTACTTAAAGTAATGAAATTTATTTCAGCTTCCAAATTAATTTGGACACATATGTAGTTCTCTAAAATATTTACAACACCCCACCCCACCCTTAACTAATGATATAAAAAGCAAACGAAAGAAGCCATTTTCATGTGGTCTTCCAAACTTGCAGACAAACCCAAGTCATTTAACATTTTTGGTAGTGTTGAAATGAAAATTTTACCTCAAATGTTTTTTGTAAGAAAAGAAAAATGGCAGAGAGAACAAGACTTAGTTTTCTCTGGAGGGTAGTATCCATTTTACTTAGGTTTACAATGAACTGGTTGTGCTCAGTGTACAGTTAGTATATCATAACTCATGTAAGAAGGCTAACAGGAGTTCAAGCCTTTGTTGTATTAAAACATCTAGAGAGAGGAAGGCAGCTTATATACTTTAATATTCTCTAGTTTGATGCCCTGATTTAAACAGGCATCAAACACCTTTTACACATAACACCTTTTACATATACTTTGGATTGGCTGTGTTCAAAGTAGTGGTATGCAAGTTGTGGTAGTTAAAAATGACGTAGAACATATGCAGTGTTTTCCTTCGAAAGATTCCAGAGCAGTTCTGCACATAATTTCCTTACAACCTTTCTCAAACAGAACTTAGATTTTAAATCTCTATCAAGACAGATTATAACTGTTACTAGAGAGGTATTGTTTATTCTTTCTTAATTCTCTGTTACTCATTTGATTTGTCTCTTTTGGAGATGGAATACTACAGAGCCAAGCAGAATTGCAGCCAGGGTGAATTTGGCTGGGCACTGGCAGCCACTGTGTGTGTTATTTAAATTATTTATATGCTCCTTTGGGAGACTTTCTTCACTTCTGTCACTTCTGTCAATCATAAAAGAAAAAATCTGAACAATGAATACCTCGTGATTACCTTTTGTCCCAAAAATATACACAGAAATCTTTGGGTATTTCTTTCTTTCTTTGATTTCCTAGAAATGTCAGTGACCAGTAACTGAGAAATTTTGCATAAAGATTAATTTTTCAGCTATTAAGTGGTGAGATTCGTTATCCTCAGGTTTATTTATGATGATAACATAAATTAAAAAAAAAAAGAAAATTAATGATTTGGACTGACAAAGGTAAGTACTAGGGCAAAGCTGATTTCATTGTTGCAAATCTTGGCTAGTTAGGCTAGATTTTTCAGCTTAACAACTGGAAGCTGTGGATCATTTCAAGTATTTGTATCCCTGTCTTCAGAATTTGTAGAGGAATGAAGTTTACTAAAACTATCCCTAGTTTTTTACCTATGGAAAGAGTATCCTACACTCCTGGTGATAGGGCTTACAGTCTGACATGTATCCTTGCTCCTGGCCACCCTTGTCCAGCCCTGCTGGCCCATGGCTGAGCAGCTGGCAGGTGCAGAGAGGTGTCTGTTTTCAGCTCATTTGTTTGTCCTTCAAGCCCAGACTGAGTGTGTTGCTGCCTCACTGACCTACAATGCTTCTTTCCCCTTCTTGGGCTGCAGCAGCCATCTCGCAAGTGCCTGTCAGGATTGTTCCCTGCATCAGCATTTGCCCCTGCGTGTCCCTGACATCAGCTATACACCCTTTGCAGGGTGATTCCCAGACAGCAGGCTCCAGATAAGCCACAGGCATCTCTCTCAACACATCCCAACCTTTTTTTTTGCTGTGGAAAGGAGGAGATGATGGGTGGAGGGTGCTAAATTCTGATACTCAAAACTTGAGACAGTGTCTTAGCTCTGCTTAACGTGAAGGGAGGTGAGAGTCCAGTGCTCTGGTCAGCCGTGAGGACTGACCTCACCCTCCGGGCCCCTTTTATCCGGATTGCTTTGGGTTGTTGAATGTGTGCACATTTGCAGGGTTAATTTTCTTCACAGTGGCATTATTAATAACTAAAACTCTCTCTTTGACCGACTCCTGCCCCTACATAGTTCTGGTGGTGATTTAATACTTTCTCCCTCACTAGCAGTCCCTGCAGTTGGCTCCCAGTAAAAGGCTGTGGTAGGACTGGGATTCCAGCAGCCTTACTATGGGTTCCAGCTCTTTCTTGTTTGAACTGATAGGTATCGTAATTCCAGCTTGCTTTTCCTGTAATGCATTTCATTATTGCCTCTGCATTATGAGGAAGAAATGATATTCAGACTTTTTTTTTTTTTGTACAGACAGATGGTGAATAACTAAGCCTAATGAAGAGAATAAGTTGGATCATGGTGCTAGTGTCAAAGAGGGGATTACTGGAAGTCTGTCTTGTACAAGCTGAGAATGTAACAAACATAAATTGTAGCCAAAGTATATTGCCATGTGGCTTTCTTATTTAATTTGTTTCCCTTTTGCCAAGATTTTTGCAATTGTCCTTGTTACTGAAAGGTAAGTCAGTGTCGTTCATGTGTAGGCATGTGGCCTTGTTGGAAAATAGCTTTAAAATCTACTGTCCTAGCTCTGTCCATATGTGCTTTTTAATATTTCTCTTCCCAGATCTCAAATTTTCTCCCTCTCTTTCTCCAAAGTGATAGGAATTAAAACAATTTTTTTATTTCTTTTTGTTATTCCTGCTGTATGTGAAAAACATTTGGCAAGTGTTGCTATGCCTAAGGATTGCTCTGACTGACTGGTGAACTGAGACTACTTAATTGCACTTTGCTTTCTGTCTGTTCTTGGGAGATTATGGTTGTGCATGCAAGCCTGGCAGTTGGCCTAATTTAGGTTTAGGACCCATTGTATCTAGAGGTATTCAGGGCTGGCATTTGGCCAGGCCTATTTTAATTGCAGCTTCTCTCAGGCTCCTTCCTGGAGTTCTGCTTTTCTCTCTACCCCTCCCTTCAGTTGTGTGGCTGGAGAGGGTGTAGAAGAGCAAGCTGCTCACAAAGACTCAAATCTTGGAAGGCTTACACAGCCAAACCCCTTTGCTGCAGACTAGCCACCCATGAACTCTCCTCATCCAACTGGGTAAAGCCTTTGGCACTCAGTGGATCCATTTTGTTGGACTATAGATGGTAACAGGAGTGAGCTCAAAAACCAAAAAGGAAGGTGTAGTTTTTACCCTGTCTGTTCTATGAACAAGAAATCCCTGCCCATGAAAAAGATTTTCATTTGCAAAATTATGGCCTGCAGTCAGGCTTAGGTTCCTGAGTGGGTTGTTTAAATCAGACTGTGCATTTTACTTACACTTTTCTTTGTCAGAGATTGAATCTTAAGCCAGAACCACTTACTGCTGTTTTTTCATTTGCAGTATGTGAATGCTTCAGCAGACAACTGGAATTTAGGGAAAGAAATATCATGATGTGTTTCTAATGTCTCAAGTGTTTGGAAGGAAAAGAGTCTTCCTTGTGAGCTATTTCTTCACTTTTATGTTATCCTTTATAATGTGCCATCTAACTATGATTTTTCTTCCATTTACCTTTTATAGCAAGAGGGAAAAGAAACCTTCGTGTAACTGAGCTGTAGACTTGGAGATAGGTTATCTGTTTCACTGCTTGTGTGGGGGCTGATGTGGGAGCATTTAGTTCAGTAGAAAACTTGACCACCTTTTTCCCCTATGTTTTCTTCATCTATAAAACTTATTTCTGTTCTGACAAATTCTGGTGGTACCACTCCTGCTTTCTTGGTAACACATCTTTTCATTCATTTACAATTGAAATGCAAAGTCATGAAATGAAAGTCTGGAA
>NW_021940750.1:16102502-16196927 GCF_001715985.3 Manacus vitellinus
TTATTTATTTATTTATTTATTAAGGGAGGAAGCTTGGCACCATATTTAAAAAGGACATGCAGTAGGCTAAATGTTCTGATATTTCTCTCTTTTCTGGAACAGATTTAGAAAATTACCTCAAAACAATCAATCCTGCATCCTACTGATGCTTTATTTGCAAGATTGATTGCACATCTGGAACAAGGCTGAGAAGAGATTTTTTCCCAAAAGGAAATAACTATTAGAGGAACTGCTCATTTTCCACCACATTTTTATTCCTTCCTGTCTGATCTCTTCTGCAGCACAGCACAGGTGCTCCCAAGCACCTCTTTCTAATGTAAGCATTGACTAGTATTTCCAACAATAGAAAGTGCTTTCAGAAAAAGATCCTCAGTTGATGGGTAATGATAGGGGATAGAAGCAAGGGAAAAAAACTTGTACCCATGATAAAAATTGTAATCAGGTCTCCTGCCAGTAAGAATAAAATTCACTTATGCATTGAAGTCAATAAGATTTTTTGCAGAAAAGCTGCTCAGTGAGAATAACATTGGGAGAATGTGTGGCTCACAGGATCTACTGTGATGGTACTGAAAAACCTGCAGAATGACTAGCTAGTACAGATGACTGACTTTCCTGACCATAAATCTGATTCATGGTGATTGAATTCAACTGCATCTGATGTTGCTACTGAAATATCTGAAAAAGTTTAACACTGAAAAACACACGAACAAAGCACGTGAGCCATTGCATCTGATGCTGCCAGAAGAAACTGCTGTGATCGATCCATAAAAGAACTTTTCTTCTTGAAAGCTCTCATACCTTGCATGGTCTGCCAGTCTTTTAATCAATCCTTGTTCTCCAGAAAAAAAAAGCTTGAAAACAGTCTTACCCTTCTCTGAATTTTTATTCTAAACACCCTCCATACCTTGTCTGTTCATTACATCAGAATGCAGTTGAGATTTTTGCATTTCCGAACAGGAGGTTGCAGCTGAACTTCTCAAGTCAGTTAAGCAATGCTAATGGCTGGAGCCTCCGAGGCTCACCCTGTTTGATAGTTACTGTTATACAAAGGTTTCACAGCAGCCCATGGTGTTTAAATGAAGGACACACACACAATATTTCAGGAAAACAGAAAAAGTACTCAAATATCCAGTTCTTCTCTCTTGAACATGCAGGTACTCAGGTAATCACTTACTCCTTTCTCTTCTCAATAATAATGATAATAATAATAATAATATGGAGTGTTACATATTTTTGACTCCATGGTTTGCTTGGTTCTTTTTTTTAAAGTGTGAGAATTTAATTTCACCTTTTCCTTGCTGAAACTTGGCAACATTTTGTAAATTCCTATTCTTTCAAAACTATCTGCAATGCTATCATTTCATTTTTCTTCTCTAGTAGAAATATTTTTCACACATGAAATTTCTGTCAACTTAATCATGCCTCAGCAACGATATTTTCCTGCCTTTTTAACCTTTATATATTGAAAATATTTAAAATATTTGGATTAATTTTTTTCTGTACCAGAAAGAGCTGTTTCAATCAGTAATAGTAAAAATAATAAAAAAAAATTTCCTTTTCACTTGATCTGAAAAAAAAAACTAAAACTAAATTTCTGAGAAGTCTAAAAGGAAAAACTAAAGTTTCAGTACTGCAACAGAGTATTTTGTCACTCCTTTGTCTATATTCTGGCTTTTTAAGGTGAAAATCTTTGTACTAATTGGGGAGCAATTACGTACTATGCAGGAAATGTCATCCTGACCTTCTTGAGTCCTGGAAGTGGTTATCCTGAAACATGAGGATTAATATTTCCTGTGTTCTCATAGTGTGTTTTACAACTTGTTGTATCAAAAAATCTCCACAGACATCTGAAATATCTAGCAGCTTATCTAGCACCTGTTAGTATGAATATTACTTCAGATCACTAACTGTAAAAAAGAGCAGAAGTAAAGGGAATACTACTACTCATCTCTGGTAAAAAAGAGTTATTCTTTTAACTTCCTTCTGTATGTGTATGATTGCATTATCTCCTTTGCATGGTTTTCAGAGATATAGTACTCTTACTTTAAGTTTCTTTTCATATCAAAGCATCATCCTCTCTGGTTTTATTTTCATTTTTTTTTCTGTGTTAAATTTGTTCGAAGGGTTGCAATAACTGAAAATCTTTTCAATATAGTATACAACATCGGTTTATATTTCAAAATTTGTAGCAGTTTTACATGGTCTGTTAAAGTGCTCATTAATTCCAGCTGGACAAGTTTAGCATTTATTTAGTCAGAGGTAGCTGGGGCAGGGAAAAGTCAGAGAGGAAATAGTATGTCATAAGGGAAAGGGTTTTTCATGGTGAAAGTCATTTAGTGTCATAGAGATTATTCACTCACCTGTTTGTCAGTGGCCTTGAAGTATGTTTGTGAAATCCTCAGAAATCCATATAGAAATACATTTTCACTAGTGTTAGAAGAGATTGTCCTTCTTCCCCCCAGTAGTTGGGGAAGATGTGGAAGTCATCATTTGTCGTGTACTGGAAGTCATCTGAGAATCAACTCCAATAATTGCAAATCCATATTGGGTACCAGGTGGATACCCTTCATTTTCAGTGCCAAATACTGTGAAAGATCATTTCAGTAAACAGAATTTAACTGGTCCTTGTTTATTTGTCTGCTTTCCTAGACCAAGTATGGAATGAGATATTCACACCAGAATTCTCCAAAATTCGAACATAGGATTATTCACTTCAGATATTGAAAGGACATCCTCTTTGCTCGGAACTTCATCTTCCCGGGTCCTTTAAAGCAGACTGTCCATAGCACATGTGTGCTAGATAGTGCTCAGCTGTCTGAAAGAGAAAATCAGGAAAAGATGAGCAAAAGTCTCCTTTTTTCTCTTAAACTAGAAAAAATTACAGAGAAACACAGTTGTCTCAGCCGAAGGAAAGGGTATATGATTTAGCTGGTAATAATATTTAGTGAATTACAAGTGTTGTTTAATTAGCTGACAGGTCTTCACAAAAAAAGCCTTGTATGATAGAAAGGTAAGCCTTATTATAAACACATATATAGAGAGGGAGAATGTGACAGAGGGGCTAAATAACAATCTGAATTCAGGACCTAAAGCAGAAGGAGAGCAGGACAAAGAAGGAAAATCCAACGCATGAAAAATCTCTCTGGGAGGCACTTTTCAAGAAAACCTTCAATTTGAAACTCCCTGAAAAAGAATGTTTGGCTCCACATTACTTACTGGCAAGGATCCCATCAATTTTTCTCTCTGAGCTATACAGACAAGATATTGGAGACTGACAACTTGGCTCTCATTTTTCCCAGGCCTCTCTTTCCTTTCTAGCCTAGTGATCGTTGCTGTTTATGTAGCTGGGTCTGGTATGTTAATCCCATGTGAGATTTTTCTTTTCTTGACTCATATACAATTTATGGGAAACATGCGCATCTGATGTAAAGAAATTCCAAGTGTCACCTTTAAAATAAAATCCATAAAATTACTTGTCCAATAGATTTAGCAAAGTATGTCCCATGTGTGCCCTACAGAAACAGAAAATTTCAACCATTAGTATTTATTGAATTATATACTTATATATATAAAAATATAAGTATGTATTTCTATACTTAGATTCAGTGTATTGAATAAAATGAAATTCGTTCAATAGGAGATCAATTTCTCTTTCCTTTGCTCTTGTTGAAAGAAAGTGGCTATTTGTTTATGAAGTCTACAAAAACCACTGTCTCATCCAAAAATAAACAGTTCTTCAGTAATGTTATTACAGGGCTTTTTAAATAATGTTTTGTCAACTATGAGGCAACCACTGGTAATTATTTCTGTGAATGAATTTCAGTGCTGTCTGTTCACCTCTGGACCTATTCTGTAGCCTCTCTTTCTTCTGTCTTTCTTACTTTAATATGCCATTAATAAAGAGTGCTGTCAAACACCTTTATCTTTTCCTGCTCTGCTGGAGAATATTACAATGGCTGTGTTACATTCAGGGTTACTGCACCACTGTGTTTCTCCTTTACAGAGTATCCTATTTTGTGATCCTCAGTAATATGTCAATTTCTTTTAACTTCTCAGGATCTCTTCATTAATATAACAATGCTTTATTTTGCAGTGACCACACTTATTTCTTTAGTTCAGTTAAATATGGTCCTTTCACTGAACATGCCATCTATGTAAGTTGATTACTCTTCATAATCAGAGATCCTTTCCCAAGGTAAGGGTCTTCCCTTCAGCTGTGCCAATCTCAGGGCCAAAGGCTGTTTCTCTAGGTTCTCTTGTAGCATCCACTCTTCAAAGTAAGTGTTTTAATGAAAATTTCCCCCTAGGAATGATATATATATTTTAAAAAGTCCCAGATGCCATAATCCTTAAGCTTTCTAGTGATCTGTATTATTTGTCATTGCAGTTTCCTTGTCAAAAAGTCTAAAATTTTAACATAACTTCTGTGAGGAAATTTTGGTTTTTGGAAAAAGGTCACTTGATAGTACTTCCCCCACAGTAACTACTTCCTCTCTAAAACCTGTCTACATGCACTCGTATTATTAATACCTATTAATGCCCAATTATTGGCAATCAGGGTAGGATTTGTTTTCAAGCTAGTGAGTCATCATTCTTAGACCAGCTTATAGGACTTTCTTTCCAACCCTTGATTAGTCTTTGCTGGCTAATATTAATTAAATGTTTAAACATCCTGTACCATCAAGGATTATCATGCTTCATTAGTATTGTTGTTTAAACTGAATGCTGAGACAGTTTTTGGTCACAATGGATTGTAATATCTGTCTTTAGAAACATTTGAATTTGCTGCTTCACTTACTAAAAGAATCGAGTCTGTATCTCATTAAGATATGGCTAAAGTTCAAGTTATTAACAGATTTCAGATGCTTTTCCTGTGAAGGATGAGACTGTAACGTTTGAGTTAGGACGTTTTTTGTGTAATGTATTTATTTTCTTATGGTTTCTGTAGGTGTCAGTAAAATAGCACATCTGTGGCATCGGATGTCAATAAGCAATATACATTATCTACTGCATGTGCTAGGAAGTTAGGATAACTATTTGTTAGCATTCCAAACTCCTAATTATTGTGATAACCAGCAATTATTAGTAAGGTTAGAAATCTTTATATGTGGTGTTGTTTACTGATGGAGAGGATAGGCATACTATGTATAAGGCTCTGTTTGTTTCCTGAAATAACAATGAGTAAATTTCCTTATGAAAATGGCAGCTTTGTATGTTCTGAAGCACTTTTCTGAAAGGCTATACATCTGAAAGTCTTTGATGCATTATTTCAATTTCTTCTACATTTGAAGCAATGAACAAGCAAGGTGGTAACAGTCTTAAAAACATCACCAGGGTTTCAACTGGGAACAGTGTGATTTATTTATATGGAACAACAATACCTATAGAAAAGGGTTCAGAGGCTGAATTTTCATGTGGTAGACTTGCTGCTGTGAAAGAGGCAAGTCCTGGAGTACCGTCATTTTTGTGTGGCAGGTACATGATGAATCTAACATGATCTGTGCCTCTAGCTGATTCACTGAAGACATTTGATTTCCAAGAGCTGCCCAATGATGTGGGATGGCAAAGTGGGGGATTTTTGATAGAGGAAGGGTGGTTAATGCTTCTCTCCTCCTTCCCCATCAGTTACTCTGATTGCCGTCTCCATTATCTTGTGCATCTATTCTTAAAAGTTGCCCTAAGGAGAAGTCAGTGGTGGAGAACAACTATGATGTGATGGTAGCAGCATGTGGGGTTTTTTTCTGCTCACCAGCTGTGTTCTAGTGCACAGGATCCCCTGTGTCAGTGACAAACCTTCCTCCTTCAGTCTTCGGCATAACTTCTCAAATAGATGGTCAGGAGGCCTAATCTAGGGGTATGGTGTGGAATGAAACTGGTATGAATTCCACTGAAAGGTTAAATGTGTGGACAGTTACTGTGGACCAGGAAATTCATAGTAACACTTTGTGTATGTGCTCTTAACCAGAAAAATGTTCAGTAATTAGATTTAGCCCATTTTCATTGAAATTCATTAGTACAAGCTGCTATATAGACTAATTATCCCTGCTTATTAGTCAGACTAATACTGCACTGTCTGTCTTGTTTCTGGTACTTGAATTAATGGTTTCAGAGGCAGCTTGGGTAGCTCATCTCAAGTTTGATTTGTGTCAGGTAGAAATACCCCTGTTACACCATTTAATAGAGCTATGCCAGGCCACCCCTGCCCATGGAGAAAGTGTAGGCAGTCATGGCTCTTCCACATGTACTAGAGGCCAGGTGAAAGCTGGTCCAAATCAGCCCTAGCAAACAGCCAGGTATACTACAAAATGTAGTATCTAAGATGCATCTAAAATAGGTTGTAAAACTTCTTTTTGCTTTGCTAAACAAAATCAGATTTTTGCAGCTGAGATGTATATGCAGTTGTCTCTTCGTGTTACTAAAAGTAGCCTTCAGCAAAATGTCTTAAAATCTTGAAAACACATTAAACACATTAAGGTAGTGGGAAGTGTGTTTTCTTCTTTTATAGGTATATCTTTTGGTCAGTGCTTTAATGCGATGATTGATGAAAATGTTGTCTATGGCTGACATCTGGGATTATTAATGGATGTAGAATCAAATTTCTTTGGCATTAGAGGAAAAGGGAGATCTGTGTCTCACTAGATAAAATGTTCAAATGGTAATGGACTTTCAGTTTAATTTTAGATATTACGTTTTAAACTCGCCAGTCTAATACGTTGCTTATTGCTCCTATTGTTTAGGTCTGCATTCCTTATGAAAACATGTAACCTGGTAATGAATAAGAGCAAGAGCTTTGAATTTTATGGCTAAAATCTTAAGCTTTGATATATGCAAAATTGTAATCGGAGCCAAAGCGGCATAAAGTAAAAGCAAATAGGCAAGTTCAGAAGGTGGCACTTTTGCTCTGTAGTTGTTACATTTTACAGCACTCCATGAGTTAACAGTAGAGCACAGCACAAGGCTGCTATTGTGAGAAGCCAACTCAAGGATTTTTAATGCTGTAAGACAAAGGGTTCCCTTAGCTAAAAATAATCTTTTCTTTCCTCCTCTCCTAAGCTTTTTCCTCCAGGGAGCAGAATCATTATTCTGCCTGTGCGTGCTCAGTGCATTGCAGGAGTTGCTGAGATTTATGACGTCATGGCTCTAAGCTTTCCTCTTTTGCCACAAGGTCTACATGCGTAGCCGTTGCCCTTTGTGTTTTTCTAAAATGCCACTCTGATGTACTAATGTGCTTTTTACCTATGTAGAAGGGCAGCATTTGCCATTCTAGGTCAGTAAATTTACAAAGGGAAAGCATGGATAAAAAAAGTGGGCTTTTTTTGTTAGACAAAGCTTTCCCTTGAATTTTAGGGCTTGTTAATGAAACCAAACCAAACAAAACACACACCTCATCAAGATTTTACACGGTTCACTTGTCAAGCAGAAGTGTGCCTGGAATCCATTTCCGTCAGAGGTCAAAGATCAGCAGTGCTAAGGCAGCCAAGGCAATGATTCCCCTGTGACACTTTTGCTGTGTTTTGATGAAAGTGAAAGCCATGTGGTACAGGGATGAAAAACCAAACAGATCTTTTTTTTTCCTGTGGCAGTACTGAATTCTGAAGCTAAGCACAGCAGGTAGGAAGAGTCTAATATTTGAAAAGCACTGGTACACTGAGACACCAAAGCACTTATCTCTGTCTTTTTAATGGCTTGCTACATTTCCTACACAAATCTGTGGTTTTTAAAATTCACAGTAAATTTTTTCTCCCAGGAGCTCGGGTGTTTCTCTTCATTAATCGTGCACTGGGATCAGGAGAATTGTGTATCTAACACATGGGAGGTCGTAATGTGGCAAATGATATGTATAATATCTTATTAGAAGAAGTATACTTCCCTGGTAGAAGTGCCCATGTAAACTTAAATATGCAAATTACATATGTTGGCATATTACCTAAGGATGGGGTTAAAAGCCAATGTTATAATTCATTTACTATGCCAAAAATAACGTATTGCTCATATATTTGGTTATACAATTCTATTCTTCTGAAATAGTATTTCCTTTCAGTGGGTTGCAAGCCTCTTATTTCCAACCCATTTGACAGTTATATATTGCTGATTCCATTGTATTGCCACATTTTGAGGGTCATTTAATGCAAATACTTCCATCTCTTATGTCCTGCTTTTTATTATGCATTTTTCTGAAGCTTGATGAACTTGCAATTTTTATAAGATAATAAATAACAATACTGCAAAAGCCATCTAGAAAAAAGAATATGAAGGGATTTTTATGACTCAGGGGATCAGTAATGGAATACAGAATTTTCACCTCTAGGGCACTGATTCAAATATAACCTAGGTCATTAGTGAGCAAAAATCATTACCAGCAGCTGTTCAGTGACCTACAGAATGTGAAATGAGTTTATGGTCTCAACACAGTTTCTACTCCATGTATATACAGATAACACAGAAATCACAGTCAATGTTGGCCTCCTTGTTGACATTCTCACTGGAGAAACTAAAATCCAAACGGATGCAAGGAGCGACTAAATGGCTCTCACATTTGTGAGTATGAAAAGCATTTGGCTGATACAAGGAAAGAGAGAAACCCCATTGACAACATGTTTAAGAAAATGTACAGCTGGCAGTTATTGATTGAAAATCCTCTCTCCTCTAATAAGGATAGATTCCCTTTCAAATGACTGCTGCTGTGGACATCTGAAGGTCTTGAATTGGGCTTGTGGAGATTTCATTGTCATTAACATATTATGCTGCCAATGAAGCAAAGAATCGTGGGTTGAAATAACAAAACATTAGGATTGTCAAGAGATGAATTTCAGTTTCTAAAAGTTTAGGTGGGGATTGAGCAGCAGCACAAACAATGTGGGTGGAAAAATGTTGTGGGTGGTGGGAGGGATTTCATGGCAGCTCTTTCCACATGACTGAATTAGTTATTGGCTTATCTTCTAAACCAGTTATGTGTTCTCGCCTCAGCTGATGGATGTAGGAAGAAGATACATTTTTTTTCTTGGCCTTTTTATTAAGAACAAATATATCCTCAGCTTAGTATCTGATATATCTTCTCTGACAGCCCTTGCAGTGACATAAATTTGATGAGCTCTGTCATTTCCATCTTAAACTACAGTGCAATTAGAGTTTAACTGACTAAGGATTTGACACTGAGCAAAGTTGCTTCCTGCGTGATTTTTTATAGAATCTGCTAAGTTCCTGGTTGTGTTAAATTCTTCCTTTTTCTTTTAGTATTCCCAGTAAATGAATATAAACTGAATATACAGTGTTATAAAAGCTTTGATATTTTTAGACAATTGGTCAGGTCTGTTGCATTTTATGATAGGGTTCTAGCTTTCTTTTAGAGAATTGCAAATCTGCTTGCACTTTGGGTAATGTTTTTGGTAATAAGAAAGATGTAGCCATGCTGTCTTTACCACATTTAGTTAATTAACCAGGTTAATCAGGGATAAATCATCTGTAAACATGCCCTGAAAACAAACATCTGCAAGGGAGGTTCTTGACTGCTTTGCTTTTAGGACTTCATAGGATTTATCTAGTATGATGCTAAATCATAGCTGCTAGGTAAGAGATATAAAGTGCATGAAGCTTTTCTCAGTTTTGCAGGGAGTGGGCAAGGCAGTTGTGGCTGTGTGAACATGATCAGTAGTGGCTGTATCAGCCCAGTGGTGTTTTAGCTTGGCAACAAAGTGCCTTCTTTCTTTGTGGTGCTCCAATAACATATCTTCATTTTACCTAAGCCCTTTTGGTCATAATTTTCTATGTACCACTCTGATGCCCATTAACTATAACAAGTAGCTTTGCAAAGTAGATTATCCCTCATATAGCAAAACCCCTCTTGCTGCAAACTGGAAACCGTTTGCAGGGTTTCCTCTGGCTCATTCTTCTGGGGGAGGAGCAAGCTGTTCTTAGTGAGTAACTCAAGTACTTAGCACCAAAACTAGGCAGCTTTAAAAGACTGCAGGATCTCAGCAAAAGGACATAAAAGCCACTGTGCTGCTTCATTTCCTTAATTTCTGCATGTCCCATGTTCTGAAATATGAAAGCCTAAAGGCTGTCAGTCAGGATAAGCATGCACCTGGTATAGCATGGGGATGCTTATCAAGGGGAAAATTCACAGTATAGACTAGGGAAATCTGATCTGACCCTGCTTAGCTAGACTTGAAAATACAGATCCAGCATAATCTGGAGATAGCACCTTCATGGAGAAAGTACATTTGGCCTACTCTGATACACTTCCTTCTTGGCTCTGTTCCAAACCTTCCCAGGGATCAGGGCAAAAGCAGGAGAGCAGAAGCTCCCTAACTCAAACAGTCGATGCAGAGCCTGCCATGCTTTCATTTCCTTTCTCCTCCATGGTACAATAAGTAGTTTAATGCAAGAATTTTAATTTAGTGCAGGGCATTTTATTGATGTTTACGTTATTAGTCCTCTTCCATTAAGAAAAAGAGAACCCTCAGCATCTGTTTCTGTCCTAGAAAGAAGACAATTTAAATAGATCCAAATGACACAGATGAAACAAATGTGACACACTGCCTCCATCACTTCTCAGGTGAGAGTAGGGATGCGACTCACCTGAGGCTATGTGGAGATCTGTGAACCATTGTGGTGGCAGTTCCCTGTCTCCTGAATTTCAGCTGTAAAATCACCTTTTTCCAGTTTAGGTCATGAATAAGATTCATCTTTTTCATACATGAAACAATTGAAATGTGTTTCTTCTCTCTGTGAGAAGAATATTGTTAAATGCCCTGGCTTCTCTTAGATGTAGGACAATGTCTCTGTAGATGCACAGTCCCACTGGTATAAAAAGAAGCTATTCTTAAACTCCACTAAATTACCTTGGAGACTCTGGCTGCTGTAAATTGATAATCCAAAACCCAATAAAGGATACTCCAAGGTTTTCTTGTGGCATCCCAAACACATTAATGTATTTCAGTGGATTAATTTTTTTTAACTTAGGTCTGGCTCACCTGATTGTAAAAGAGAGGGAGGCACAAAATGGCAAACTAAATATACTTACAAACCTATTTTCCTGATCTTTAGGGCCAGAGCAGGAGGGAGGGATGACTCTGCTGAGGCTGCAGTCACTGTGGCACTATGGTGAACATGGAAGCTGTTGCATAGCACAGCCTGGCTTCTTGTAGCTGTTCTGTTTGCGTGTGGGCAACATATTCAGTCAGATGATGTACTTTCTTCCTGACAAGCAAAAGTGATTTAAAAATCCCTTTTTTTTCCACTTCACAAAAATTTTAATCACTTTAAGCTGATTTTTAAATGCTTTCTTAATTTGATTTTCTGGCTTGAGCAGACTTGGGAATATTTTTTTTCAACAAAATCATGGGCATTTTCACAAGTTGAAGAGAATGTTTGTTACTGAGACATGGTTGTGTCAGGTCTTTTTGGCACATGACTGTTTACTGCCATCACTGCTGTGTATGTGGCTTTATTGTTTCTGTTCACTTTAACTGGCTTTTGCCTGACTTCGAGTTATCTTTTGCTTCTTATTTTATTCTGAAATAACAACAGCAGTCAGTTCCACTGAAAGATATCTCATAAATTCTTATTTTTTAAGCCTCTTAGAAGGCCAGTTACACATATGGTATGCCAGGGCTGCAGGCCTTTCTGGAGCTTGTAAGGATTATTCCTACCTACTGCTGATCCTCAAGGGGGAAATTGCAATTTATTGATTGGAGGCATAGGAAAAACTGGGAGTATCTGGTACAGAGGTAGAGAGGAATTCTTATGTACATGCAGCATGTCTTTTTGTCTGCTTATAAAAAAAAAACAGTGTCAGGTGGACACTAAGAGAGATACTCTGAGGGAAGAGGATGAAAACTAGAGTGTTGAGCAAGAGTTGTTTCCTTTCTGCATCATTGTGATCAGTGATGCAGCTTAGGCAAATCCAGGAGAGGAACAGTGTTGTAATCACTAGTTTAGAGAAGTGCCTTACACCTTTTTTGTAAGGAAAGAACCTATGGCACATGGCAGGGCCCTGACCGGGCTGCAGGGCTTCTGGTTCAGCCCCAGCTTCATCCATCTCCTCTGTGCTGCAGGAGGGAACTCACCCCAACAGGCATGAGGCTGAGCTCACAAACTGCTCCAGGCTGCAGTCTGTTACCATGATTGCAAATCTCCTGCTTCCTGCTGAGTTCATGTCTTGCTCCTGCCCATTCCCTGAATCCTGGGTCTAGAGTCCTAGAGCTAGAAGGCTCTCCCTGCCAGCTGGCCAGGCAGCCTTTACTCTGCCTGCCTGGCTCCTGCTGCACCCAGAGTCCCCTGCTCAGGCCAGCCCTGCTGCCCAAGAGGTAGCCCACTGCCCACACCGTGCTCCTGTCCGACAGAGGCATGAGAGCTATCCTGTTTCATGCCAGGTGCACAGCCCTGTGTGATCTGAGGTTGGATGCCCTTCCCTACATGGCATGTGCCTTCATTATCCACCTTGAAACTTATGTTTTAAAAGCCTGATATTGAGTTTCTTTTAATGAATCTTTATTATTTGAAAGCTCATCCAACATGAGGTTATTGCCCTCCAGGCTGGGTTCATTTGTATTAAAATATGATCCTCTTTCTTATCCAAATTGCTTTCATATCCATTTCCATTCAGATAACCAAGGCATCACTGGTTGGCATTTGTGCAAAACCTCCATTTGCATAATAATATTTGAGTAGATCATGATGACTAAGCAGTTTAATCTCGTCTGTTTGTGATCTTCTGCCTTAAACTTTTGTTATGTCATATGGCTATGTTGCACTGTTCCAATCAACATAGAATTAGTTGTTTAAGGATTTATTTTGCTTTGGTGGCAGGACTTTTAAAATGGTAATTTTTTTACAAGGCTGAGATTGGGTATAACCATTATTGGTCAACTGTGTGGTCTTTCTGCCACCTTGTGGGGAAGAATCACTAAACTGTTGAGATGAAATGGAAAAGAAGACATTAATATTAAAATCCATATTTTTCATCCAGGAGATGCTGTAGCAGAGTAAAAATCATTGCTTTCTCCAAAAGTGTTTCAAATTTGTTAAAAAAAATTGCTGCGATCACCTCAGATTGCTCAAACCTAGACTACTTGCAATTGTAATAAACTATTACCACATGAATTCCTTAGTTTTTGTTTTCTGTGTTGCCTATCCATACCTTCACAACACCAGTCCTTCTGGCCTCCCTGGCTCACCCATTTTGAGCAAGGGTTGATAGGATAGTCCTCACTTGGACCTGCAACTTTATAGCATGGATTACCGTGCCCATTTTCTAATTCAGTCATAGCACATGTAATTAGCTTGCACCAGCCTCTCTTTGTTGGCTATGGTGTTAGTGAGCACCAGATGTTAATTATTTCCATCTTCTAATTTCTGGCTGAGCCCCCAGCATACAGCCTGTATGCATACGCTGAAATTAAGCTGTTGCCAAATGTGGAACATTTTGCCAAAGGTAGTCAGGTTATTAAAAGAAAAATTTCACCTGGAAGCATGATTTGTTTTACTCAGACATGTCAGAAGTTGACTCTGTTTAACTCTCTATTTCATGTGCAAAACCTTTTTGCTATATACTGTACATAAAATGTTCAGAATGTTATAGCTCTATGCATTACAGGTCTTCAATGAACGAAGAGGTAAAATCTTCTTTAAAGATTCCTGGCATTTGACAGTCAGAAGTGCGACTTCTTGACTGACTACCAAATTTGCTTCTTCCCTTCCTTCTCTACTGTGTAAAGGATAGGGAATCCAGCTTCTCCTCTTCTGTATTTTGGGACTTCAAAGAAGTAGAAAAGATTCAGTTTGTTCACTCCCACTTCTGTTTTGCATGATCATTGATTTTGTGAATGCTTTAAACTAGAAAAAAACCCCTCTCTGATTTTTCAGTGTTTTACAAAGAGGGACTATTAAAACAGAAGGTTTTTATCAGCCTACTGTTACTTGGCTACTGTTAAAATTATGTATACCAACCGAATTTTGGTTCCATTTGTGCTAGGTACTCTAGATGTATATGCTACTTAGAAGGTAGTGGGATACTGGAACAGGTTTCCCAGAGAAGCTGTGGATGTCCCATCCCTGTTAGTGTTCAAGGCCAGGCTGGATGAGGCCCTGAGCAACCTGATATAGCAAGTGGCATCCCTACCTATGGTGGGGGGAGTTGGAACTAAATGATCTTTAAGGTCTCTTCCAACCCAAGCCATTCTATGATGATTCTATGATCCTAACAAAGGTCACCAGACATATTCTGATCTGATAAAGACGAAGGGTGGGGAAATAGACATACATAAGGAGAAAATTGTTATTAGCTCATTTTATACTTAGTGTTTTGCGTCATATGGAATGGATGACTGATTCTGCAGATAGATATGTTTGTGAACACTTAAAAAGGATGTGAAAGGAAGGGGCTATTGGCATGAATAAGATTCATCATCTGCACAAGAATACGTATGACTGCCTCTGAAGCTTCCCAAGATCATGCAGATAGTGTGCATCAAAACCCCCAAATAAACTCATATTTCTTCCAATCAACTTCTGTAAACATTCATAATCTTCTGTATGAACACTTCTATGGATTAAAGTACAGAATATATAAATTTAATAGAATTTATATGTTTAAAGATCTATATTATCCATTATTACTGTTTTAGAATGATTTTATTAATATTTATTTATATTCTTCAAGAACAACATTGCATTTTTCATAGGGGACAAGAGAAATTTATCTTTTGCTGGTTTGTCTTTCTTTGCTTCTTTAGTTTTGCAGAGAAAGAGCTCACGAGTCAGTTTATCTTTCTTTTATTAGTTTATTTTTTTTTGCCTGGTAAGAACAAATGATGGAACATAGATGTTGGTGGTAGGAATATCTTCAGCTATTTCATTAGTTCTATAATCCCAGTCTCTATAAAGATGTCTTTCCCAGTTCTACTGTGCCAATGCCTTGACTCCTCATTGCTCTGGGTGACAGAAATCTACTGGTATTTCCTCCAGGATCTGTAACGAGTGACCAACGTTTTGTGGAATGCTTTTGGGGAACACATTTTCAGTTTAGCAGTTCTTCTTTCAGTTCACTTGGCTTTCTTCTTACATTTCACTGCCAGATGAAGCAAAAAACACAGTTGCTAGCTTTTGCTTATATTTTAACATGTAGTTAAATACAAGTTGTAAACATAAGCGTACCAGAGAATAGAAATAAAGTTGGTTAGCATGCTGTATCTTACAGTATTTTTGACTCAGTATAGGTCAAAGTACAGCACAGAAAAGAACAATATAGATTGGAGTAAGATCTCTGTGTGTCACCTCATTCTCATTTTTATAGAAGAGAGGAGGCAGATTTGCTGTGTTGCAAGTTGCTGTATTAAATCTTTCAGTGTAGCATTGGCAATCTGGGCCCTCAGTCAGCAGAAATCAACTAGATTTTTCTTTCTGCTGAGAACGAGTATCACAATATGAGATTGCCTTAATTGCTGTGACCGTTAATTACCATACTTACTTATTCCATTGCACTGTGGAGGATTAATTCTGAGGTAAGTATCTGGATGCTCTTTACATGTTAGCTGAACCCTGGCAGGTTTAATTGCAAAGAGATTTAGTGGAGGCTGTATGAAGAAAGTAGATATAAAAGCTGGAGAAGAAGGGAATTCTCACTCTCCTGGAAGGGCTGGCTATATGTTATGGCTCTCTAGCCCATAACAGCTTTTACCATCTCTTAAATATTTCCTTCCCTTGAGGTATAAATACAAATGCTGAGACTCAGGTTAGTTCTGTGTAGACAATGGTATTTGCTTAAGACATTAAAAAAAAATAACCTGTTTTTCACTCCTTGAATCTATAGTCAAAATTCAGTGCCCAGGTTCTTCAGGCTGAGATAATTTTACAAAGAAGGAAAACTGCCTCAACAGTGGTATTAGCCTCTTCCTTGGTCACCAGGAGAGAAATTGTCTTGTGTGTGTAAATAAATGCAGGCTACCACTGAAGAAAATGTGCTCTAGACATCTGAGTCAACAAAGTTGAGCCTTAATTCAGTACTGTGTAGAACTGGGCCTAATACTGAAAAAACAACTTAGCAAATTCACAACAGGTGGGTTATTATCTATTTTCTGTTTACTCCACCAAATTCATACTGGAATGTGTTCAGATCACTGAGAGCCAAGCTCGTCTAGAACTCTGAGCAGAATATTTTGATTAGAGAAGTTAAATTTTTGGAAAGTGCTGCAATGCAGTATCATGGAGGTTATATTAGCTGGCTTTGCTTTGTGCTAGTGTAGGCAGCAGGTGGGCTACAGCCTGTATTTTGCATACATTGAGAATAATTGCCTGCTGAATGAACAATTCAAGTAGTAGGGGAATGATTCCTCCAGATATTTTCACATATAGGATCTGAACTACTTTATATAAGATCTCTGCTCAGAAAAGAAATGCTGGATTCTAAAACGTTTTCACATTATTATCTTTTTATTTAGTGAATCAATTAGAACATGTGACCTTTAAACAGGAAAAAAAAATTGTTACATTTAAACACCTATAAATAAAGAATTCCATTAATTCAATATTCACATTTGATTCAGTTAAATTGTTGCTCTTATATGGCATATGATATGTAAACTCTGGGAATTTTAATATACACCTTTTATAGAACAATCTAGGCAAGGTAGAAAAATGTTTTAGTCTCTTCTGTCACCTTCACTTTTTATTAATTTTCAGAGGGTTAGACATCCTTCTTTGAGGGAATGCACTGCAGGTTTGCTTTTTATTGTTTTCCCTATGTAGGTTTTATATAAAGAGGTCAAATACCAGATTGAGCCTGTGATTGAGCCTGGAGGGCAGTGACTGAACTAAATATAGTAGCTACTGAATAAAACCTTTTGAGACGTGTATATATGTGTCTGTGTGTGTATAAAATACAAAAGTTGTTTCATAGTACAACTCAGAAATGCTATTCTGAAGAGTCAGATAAAGTGGTAGTTGAAACTCTGGGTGACAATTTTGGCAGGATATCTGCTAGGTTCTAACTTCTTTTCCAAAATAAAAGCTCAAGTATAAAGAATTTTCTGTGCCATTTAGGATTCTAAATGGTCACGTCAATCTGCAGTGTAGGCCTTGGGAACTTAATTTTCTTGTTGCAGATCAATTTCATCTCAATGACTATCATGTTCTGTTGCATAATGATAAGCTCTGAGTCATCCTATCTGTGTAAGCTCAAATCTAGACTCAGGAGGTTCCACAGACTCATTCAATTTGGCAACAAGAGAAATAAATAGTCTTTCAATTGAAATGAGTTGGCTTTTTTGCAACTATTTCAGTCTAATGCCCTTAGTAAGCTTTAGCAGGTTTCACATCCCATGGTGATTCTCTTTCACACTTCTATGCAGAAGAGTAAAGCAGAGCTAAGCTGTGTTGAGATGTGCAATGTGTGGTTGACCAGTTCCATCTTGTCCTCTGCTAGTAGCATCCAACCTTTTGCAAATGAAGCTAAGAAAAGTCTTACAGCAGGATTTTCCCTACTTCCCCTGCATAATCTGTGTAGAAGAGAATGCACATATGTTTCTCTGTCTTTGAGCCAAATAGCATTGTGAGATGATGTTCATAGCCTCATTATCTCAGAGATTCCACACAGTGATGATTCATGAAAGGATGGAATGTCTTTTGAAAGCTCTGGAAACAGGCTGACACCTCCCATTGAAACTGTCAGAACATAGCTGCTTGCTCTCTCTGAACCAGGAAATGCTCAGAGGGCTGGAGGCAGCGTGATTCAGGCTGACACGCCTGTCTCCTCGGCTCAGGGAGCAGTATCTAGGGAGACTTGATTGTCAGACTGGTTTCAAAATCTAGAAAAGAAAACAGAAAATAAACAGTGAATAAATAATTGAAACAATAATGAATTTAGACATACACATTTCCCTATTGCATTTGAATTCTACCAAAGATTTAAGATGTTAAATGCTTCCTCCTTCTAAGTACTCAGCCTATGACAACTACAAAATATGCAGAGGGGCTGGGGAAGCTCCATCCTTGGATGGTTTCAAAACTTGGCCAGACAAATCTGTGGCTGACCTGGTGCTGGCAATAGTCCAATATTATTCAAGCCATGGATTGGACCAAACAGCTCGAAAGGTTCTTTCCAGCTAACATTTCTATGATTCATCCCTCCTCTGCAGTCATGAGCTGTAAAATCTTGGAGGGCTATGACCCAGTGTAAAGGAAGGATTCCGTTCTCATCTTTCACAGTGGGGTTGTGTGTCTGCTGCTGGAGTAACATGCATGTCTGTTCTTGCCTTGCAGTAAGATTACTCAAGCATACCTGCTTTTATGGATTTTTTTTTTTAATGTTTTGGTGTCTTTGTAAAAGAGGGCAAAGTAGGGTAAAAAAGAAAGAAGATTATTAGTGTTAACACTTTCAGAGATGAGTAGCTATGGAAAAGATGGATGGAGTGAAAACCCACACTACATCAGAACGTTCTTCAGGTTCAAAGCATTCGTGCTCCTCTGCTTATCTGTTCCTTTTGTGCAAAGTTGGATGGTGACTAAGCATATTTCCAAGAAGAGATGATGATGTACTGAAATGGGCATGTATTTTAGTTTTCCTGGCAAGACCTGGTTAAACATATCATGTCACTCATCCCACTGGGAGAGAGCATATATCCTTAATTAGCCTGGAAATGACATTATTAATGTGCCCAAAGGCATTCCTGGAATATCTCCTTCAAAATTCTGACACAAAATTTACAGGAGGATTTCTGGAATAATTCTCTCTTCTCTCTCAGAGTTTCCAAAATGCCCTATGGATAATGTTCAGGTTTTTTTAAATCTTAGAAAAATGCATCTGGAAAATAAATTTTTGAGAGATAGAAAGCTTAGTATTTTCATGTATTACCCTAGGATATGAAAACTGTGGACTTCTATCTCTTTTCATTTTACTCTCATGTACTATTCAACAAATCTATAACCCTTCCAGAGCAACCTAGTTTTATGGGAAAGTCTAACTTATTCAAGTATTGGTCACTAAATTATGCTGCTTTATGATTGCTGAAGTTAACTCTTTGCATTATAACTGAACATAATTAAATCTTACTGCACCAAACAAATAGCTGCCTTCAGGTAGGGAAATAAATAATGTTTGTTCTCTTTGCCACTTTCCCTGTGACTGTGTACATCTTTCGGATACAGAAGTTACAAGAGTTGAAGAAACAAACATTTGGGTAGTTCTGTGTTATGCTACTGATTCTATTATAGGTTTGAAATAGTGCCTTGAAAAAAGCAGACTTTGAACAAAAGTTTCATCAAATATCTGAGAAGTCAAAGATTCTTGCAGTTTTAATACCAGTAAGCAATTAGTATTTAGGAAAAGGTAGGTGACAGACATTTAAGCACTTCATTCTTTTATTCCAAATTACACTTATAAGATATAATTTTGTATCTAGTAGGGAGAGTGTCTAAACAGACATTATAAAATACACTCAAGGCTTAACTTCAGTGAAGAACATGACAGCCATTTCCAGCTGCTGGGAGTCAGCACAGGATCACTGTCAACCAAGTTATTCCCTCGGCAGATTACAAAAAGGGTGGTTGGTAGAGTATTTGAGCACTTTCAGGCAGAACCATTGGCAAAGATTAGACTTGTATGAGGAACTTAAGAATCATATGTGTTCTTCTTGCTTTTGGAGCAAAGGAAAAAAGCAACCATAATTTCCATGTCAGGGACGAGAGACAGATGGGCTGTGGGTTCCCTTCCAGTAGGGGAGACACTGACTTTGGCTTTAATACCTTTATTACAGTAAGGTGAGCACTGGCTTGTACTAGTCTCTCAGGAAATAAGTTAAAAGTATTTAATTTTGTTGGGTTGGTGGGTTTTTGTTTGTTTAGGTTTTGCTTACCTGTTTTTTTTATTTCTACAGCCCTGAGCTCAGGTTTGTATTGAATTATTTATGAAGGCCACCAGATCTCATTCCTGACTTATAATGAACACCTCACCACCTACCACTGTATTTGCAAAATTAGGATGAACTTTCTTAGGTATGTTACTTGATGGTACTACTTTACCTACTGAAATTTATATGCCATTTACTCATGTAACTTCTTCCTGTGCTTTTTCAGAGGCAGCCCTCATCCTTACCAGACTGAATAACTTAGAATTACTAGCACACCACACCACATCACCTATTGTCAGAAATCCCCTGGTGACCTCTCTCTACCATATGAACCATTTTCTCCTACCCACTCTTTCCTACATTTCATCTAAGAATTCCTTTTTGTTTCCAGGCTGCTTAATAGTCTTGAGAGCCTATGGTGAGACACCTTGTCAAGTACCTTTTGGAAATCCATGTGGATAGTATCACCTGGACTGTTTTTGGTCATTTACTTGCTGACACAAAGACCTCAGTAGATCTCTGAAGTGCATACTCTTTTAGTAAAATGTGTGGCAACTCTTCCTCGCTGTATTGTTTGCCACAAATTCTTTCTTATATTCTGTTTATTCTTCAGCATAGACACTGAATTAACTTTTCAATTATCTTTTCAGGATATTCTGTGCAATCCTTTTGAAATTCAGTGCCAGGTATTTTATATACCATGCTTGAGTTATCAAGGCAGTTTGAAAAGGAGAGGTAGCATATCATTGTTAGTATCTTAGTTATTTCATGTTTGAGTTTCTTTTGTACTCCTAATTGAAGACTATTATTCTGTTAGTTTGTTTTTCCTATTTCTATCATAACAGCTTCTTTATACTTCTTTATACTTGAGATCCATCTGGTGGCTCTTCTGTAAAGGTATGAATTTTGTAAGTATCTTCCATAGTAACCATAAAAGTGATAATTAGATTAAGTTTTTTGTTATGGTCTTAGCTTACTAGTATCCCTTGCATATCTAGGTTACCTACTAGCTGGATAAACTTGATGAGGTTTCTGTTCCTGCTATTTTCAAGAAAGGAGTTATAGCCTGCTTTGTTTTTCTTCTTGTTCAAACTTTTCTCCTCAACCTCTTTTGTTGTTGCTGACAGTCCATTTTCACATTTGAACTGCCATGGTTTATAGTCTTTTCTACATTCCTCATTTGGATGTGGCTTTTTCTGTTTGAAAGATGTCTTCCTGCCACTAATGTCCTTACCCTGCTATTTATTGGCTTCTTACCCTTCAGTAACCAGTCTGTAGCCTACCTGCAAAGATTAACTCTTAGATTCCGCATATAGCTTCTTTTTAAGAAGCTGTCTATATATAATCTTTCTGAAGTTGCCCTTCTCCAAATTCACTTCTAGCCCTGATCAGTTTGAGCAACTGCTGGTACATTGGTACTTCTGCCTGATGACCCACACAATGACTAGAAAAAAATACGGGAGTCTTAAGAATAGATTTCTTTGAAATTGTGAAAAAAGTTCTTCAGAACTTATGAAGATCTTTGCCAAACAAATGAATGCTAGTAAGCCATCTGTTCTGGAGGTGTTTTAAGGGTGAGGAAGTTTTGTGCCTTAAACTGGTTTGGAAAAGGAAATGAGAAGAGTTTGGTGTGGTAGTGATGAGTTAGGAAAGAAACTGAAATTGAAGCAAACAATTTACACATGGTAGAAAGCAGAAGAAACTAGAGAGCAGAGATGTCTCTTGAACAAATACATCTCTGTTTGTATACCACAGTGGGGATGGACAAGTGTTTCACAAAACTCACAAAAAAGACAAACCCAGTAAAAGCACAAAATGAAAAGAAGGACACAGAAGACAGGGAAATATATGCTCTGATGATGTTTGATCAGTTGGAGGCATGAGCTGCTCAGGTGATGGGGGAGAATAAGCATGTAAGAGGACCAATACATACAAGCACTATGTAACTGCACTGAAGAAAATGTCAGGTCATCTCCTGTCATCACCAGCCCTGATTCATCATCAAGCACTCTCTGAGGTATGAACCCTTCCCCACCAAGCCCAAAAAAAATATGTCAGAGAAATATGTAGTTTGGAGGGAGAGGCGAAACCATCTATCAGCATACTTTTCCTAAAAGTGGGAGTGGCAAAGACTCAACTGTTTAGCCTCAGTCAGTCAATTTATTTTACTAATTTAGCAGGATATAAACCCAGCAAAAACTGGATCATTTTTGGCTGAACTAGTGAGTTAAATGGGCTGATGAAATTACCTGACAAGTTTCATTAGTGTGAGGGAAGGTGTGGAACTGCACTGCTGAAAAGTTAAGGGACTAAAAAGAAAGGATTAAGATTTACATTTTTTATCTTTTCTGATGGAAAGTAAATAACTGGATTATTTTAGCTGCATTTTATGAATTTTGTATGGAAAACTGTGGAATCAAGCCTCAAAATAGTAAGATCCCTTTTCTATCTACCATCCAAAGCACAGATGCCCGTTCCTTCCCAGTGGCAGGTGAAGGCCTGACTGGACAGTTATGGGGACTATGGAGGCATGAGGCAGTGTCAGTCCCCATGTGCCAAGGACTGTGGAGGCACAAGCACACCAAGTGAGAATGCAGTGTTTGGAGGTTGTAGTCAGTAACATCTGAAAAGTTCTATCAACATATGTGACTTGTGTTTCGTAGAGATTTTGAAGACTAAGAGCACATGGAGGTTGAGTGATACAAGTAATTTGTTAGGGAAGGATGCAAGCAAAGAAGAGGTGGGATGAGATGGGCTGCAGCATAGTGAGAGCCTGGAGGAGGAAGAGGGTGGGGAAAAGACTGTAGTTTTGTTGTAAGTCTGCAATGATGCAGAGCCAGCTCAAGTCTACTAGGACTTATTAGATCAGATGCTGTGTTGTGTGAATGCAGCTGTACTGTCTTAGGGGAGAAGTCAGATTTGGAAGCTATGCAGCTTCAAAATTGTGAAACAATTGCAGCACAGAGCTAATAATGCTGGTTTAGAGCCATCTGTTCCTGGAGCTGTTAACAGTGAAGGTGCATAGCAGGCACCCCACAGTGTCAGCCTGGTGTCACTGTCCTGCCTCAGTGGCAGTGCCCCAGCCCAGGCAAGCCCTGCCACTCAGTGAGAGAACTGTGGAGCAAAACAGTGGGTGCTGGGGGCAAAATGTATGCATTAGAAGCATTGCAGGAGGTTTTACTGCAGACTAAACCATGTCTAGTTCCCAGGATTAAATACCTCTTAGCAGTTGGAGTGCATTGGGTGAGTATGTCTGAGTATGTCTTCTGGTTTAGCTTCATGAGAAAGGAAGCTAAATGTCCTTAGCTTCATGTCCTTGGAGAGTGTTCAGTGCTTTGAATGCAAGTGCAATAAATGCGGATGATTGGGAGAATTGCTTTGAAAACACATTCCTGCTTTGAACCAGAAAGCTAATTTAAGCTCATGCAGGAGTATGAACTAGTCTGAATTTAGTTTGCCTTTTGAAGAGCACCTGGGCAGCTTGAAATTTCCTTGGCATTTCTCCCATGTGTGGTGGGACCATTGCATTCAACGTGTCCTGAGGACAGTTCTACTTCTCAGTGTTTTGGTTCTGTTGGGGACCACATTGCTGCAGTAGGATCAAGTGTTGCTGCCGAGCACTGCCAGCAGACCTGGCCCTGGGTAGAGGGATCTGCCCAAGTGGCAGTAGGCATGCTGCACACAGGTTATCAGATTTCAATCCCTCACTTTGTTTTGCACACATATTCGTTGGCTGATTGGCCATCTGAGGGAGTGGATAAATCTGCTCTGTTGCTGTGGTTTGTCATAAATTGATTTACATTGTCCTGTGAACATACCCAGTTTCCTGGAACTGTTTAAAGAAAATGCATTCAAAAAACAGAGGGCTGTTTCAGCCCTGGCATGGCTTTGGCCTTTTCTACTCAAACTCCCAGCAACTTCACCTCTTTGAAAGAAATTCTGGTAAAACCCAGGTACGACCCAGCCAGAGTATCGGGTCACTGAACCCATCCTATGTGAGCACCTGCAGCTGCTCTCTAGCAGAAAGTCTATTCAACCTATGCTCCACAGTCAAACTTTATATTTTGAGGCCTTTATGAATTTGCTAGAGCTGCAAGATGCTCCCACTAGTACTGTCTTGTTGCCCAGATTTAGCACCTGTTGGTCTGGGGCATCCCTCAAAGGGTATGGGAACTGAGGGGAAGGAGAGGCCATGTCCACCTAAAGAACTCATTTTCAGAGTGACGTGATCTGCAGCATGCCCATATTTACTGGGACATTAAATGTACGTGGTGCTTCAGTCTGGGTGGTAATGTTACATCTGCTCAACTGTTTTTATTGTTGCTACAGTTCAAAACATTTGTATGGACCATAACTGTAATCAAAGCCACCTCTTGGATATAGAGAGGCAATTAGTGATACAAATATTGCCTCACCTCTGATGGTCAAAGGATATTTGTCCAAGACCCAAGAGGCAGCAAAAGTCCACTCTGATATGAGGATGTTTGTAATATAAAATTTAATCTAAAAGTAACAGAAATAGTAAACAGTGACTATATTTTTAATATACGAAATAAGGTATTTAAAGATATAATGCATGACCACATGGTAGTGGTTCTGAATAAGCAAGTTGGCAACAAGATATTCTAGCCATAATAATGTCTTAACTAGCGTGGTTGCTCTTGGGTGGTAAATGTTAGCAGTTGTTATTTATAGCCCAGAGTAAGTAAAATTGTAAAGTTTGGTGAGATTGCTTCTGTAGTGTGTACTTACTAGCAGTATGTACACTGCTAGTAAGACCTGCACAGATCTCCCAAAAAACTGCAGCTGTGTGTCCTGAGAGTGGTATGTACAGCTCTTCCCCAGGCATAGACATCTTAGCATGCACTCTTTACTTGACAGTGAACGACATTAGTTATTGTTTGATACCAACAACCAAGATGAAATAAATGAGCAACCACAGCTTTTTAAACAATTTTTTTTTTAAAGATAACGTTTTGCCTCCTTGCATAATTTACTATGTCCCAGAATCTGGGTAATTTCAGCAAATAGGTTAATGACTGGAATGTGAAATTTTTTATTCTCCTTAGAAAAGTGTCTACCACACAGACTAGTTAACCTGAAGTGGTAATATGCCTAGTAGGGTTTGTAATGTGCTGATGTACTCTGTGCTCCATTCTTTAAAGTTGTCTTTTTTCAGAGCTATCAAACTGACATGTGACATTTACTTCTTAAAAATACGAGTTGTTTTCTGCCAGTGCTAATTGCTTCTTCTGTATAGTGGGACTTAGTGCCTTGCAGCAACCCATGAGGACCAGAAGTTTCTGATATTCTTGCTGTGTTCTTCCCGTTGTGGTTTTTCTTTTTTTACCCATAGTTTCCATATTCTGTTACAGTAGTAGCCAGACTTTTTTACCATCCCACTGCATTTAAATACTAACTTAGACTCCACTGAATGCCAAGCTTTGTTTTTAAAAAGAAAATATGAAAAATTAAAACAGCCTCATTATAAATAGAAGCTCTTAAAATCGTTGGCCCTATTCAGAGAACAACATTGTTTGTTTGTTTGTTTGTTTCTGTTAAATGACTGTTGCTTTCAGATTGTAAAAATGGATCCCTGCTTTAACTAGTATAGTTAAAACTGTGTTTTAGCCTACATGCATAGGAGATGACTTAACTTTAAGCTAAACCGAATTTAAACCTAATAGTAAAATGCTCAGCTAACTTTAAACCAGCCAGTTCCAGTGCAAATAGCTGTAAATGCAGCCTCTTGGAGCTGGAATTATTATTCATCTTCTCCCATGGATTTTTCAGTCTCTTGTGTGTACTAAGTTTATGCCACTAGCCTGTTCCTAAAAGGTAATACATAGTGAACAAGTGAAACAAGTGGGGAGGAGTATCACAGGTTGACTGGAAAAAGCTGAGGTGGGGAAAGCAAATAGGATGTTTAGAACATATTGGCCAAGTATAATATGGCAATCTCTGATGGCAGTCAGCTTGTTGTTTTCCTATTTGTTTACAAATTAGATTATAACTGTGCAAAGCAATATTACTAGAATTTTAATAAAGATGAAGATTATTTTTTTTTAGTGAACATTTTTCTTGTTGGCAGGAGAGAGTGGAAAATGAAGTGCTTGTAGGAGGAACAGGCTTGAAAGTTACTGGCAGAGCGAAATGTAGTCAATTTTGTAGGAGCAGGAAGATGAAACTATGCGGAGTTTTCCAATGTGTAAAAATAAAATTAATTATGTTTAATACTTAAGGATTTAAAGCTTAACATAAGATGAGCCAGAAAGACAAACTTATTGGTAATATCCTGAATGGAAAGGAGTAAAACTGATCTTTGGTGTTTGGAGACAACGATTTTGCAGTTTTCAAGATATGAAGTGATCAGGTCCCAACTTTGATTAAGATTGGTATAAGTGGAGAGGAAACATGAGAAATAAGATCAGAAAATATGGAAAAGTGCACATGATGAGGTACATTAGTCAAGAGAGATGGCTATAACAGAGGCAAAACCAAGACTGTGACCTATGGTGCTGTGTATTAGAGTAAATGATGGAGTAGGCAAAAAGTTTTGGAAGCAAGATTTACAACTTGATTTGGAAAAGCTTAAGTTTTACTATTAAACTTGACTGGTCTTTATATTGCTGATAGGTTGTATTTAATAACATAAGGAGAAAAATCTCAAGCTTATTTTAATTTTTTATTATTATTTTATTAAGCTGAAGACCTAGGGCATTTTCTTATTGTGTTAATAATATCCTTCTTGGGTGGTTGAAGTCTTGTAATCTCATGGTCTCTCTTGGGACCAGATGCAAATAGGAAACCAGTGACCCATATGCAGATGGGAAACCAGTGATGCAGATCCCCTTCAGGCCATAGTAACAAGTGCGAATTAGTTCATCATGTAGGCAAAGTCTTCTCAACATAACGATTTAGTACATATGAGAGGCTCCAAACTTAAAAGAAACTGATGTATGGTTTTGACTAGTGTCTTTGAGTTGTGTAGCTGTGGGATCACTTGTGCTGTTTCTACTTCATACAAGGGTGCAATTTTGCACCATAACAGCAGTTCCCACCCCTGCTCTCCCTTACTGTAGGAACAGAGGCTCAAATGACCTTGATGACAGAATGGAAAATACTCCCTACATAACAGTGTAGGTAAACATAGATGTTTAATGAGTTCAGTCAAGGCAGACTGTGTATAACTCTCCTTTGCAATGCAATGTTCAACTGACAGATTCAATACAGTAGATTCAATAACGCTTTGATTAATATCCCTTTCCATTTAGAGAAGAGGGAGAGGGTTATCAATGTGTATGACCTAGCCTTTCCTTCTGACAGAGTCAACATCAGAATAGAGACCTTGATAAATATAGCTGTTTGGTTAAGGCACTCCATGCAAAATCTGGGAGATGTGTTCTTGAAGTGGATTACAAAATCTTGAATGAGAATCAAGGTTTCCTTTGATCTGTTGTACATCAGCATTCAGTAAATTATGATTGTGCTGTTTATGCATTTTATTTTTAATTTAAAGCCTGCTTCTGGCTTATTTGACAGGTAATTTAGAATATGCAATTCTCATTTCCTTTGGTCCTTCAGTGTACTTTCCCCTTTCTCTGTTGGCTATGTGAGTAGGGTGGCAACCAGGTAGCAGTTGCTTTCCTTTGTTTGGAGGGGGGAAACAACACAGAAGAAAATGTCTCAATTATGCAAAGGAAAGGTCTGCAATAGCATTTTACTTTGTTTAGTTGTGTTTGTGAGTTTACTCCGAGCTCATTTGCTTGAACATAGTTAAATGGAAAGTAAATCATGTCAAGGTTAATCTCTGGATTATTACTCACTGAAGGGAAATAAAGTTTTTTAAAGTTAAGACTGTGCCTACTTATATGGCAAAGATGGCAAAGACTTGCTTATTGAAAACCTCTGTGGATTGTGCAAATGTTGGTTATTCACATAAGCTGATCAAAATTGAAAGCATTGGCAGTAGGTAGACTAAACACTTCTTCCCTTTCAAAGGAATATCAATAAAATTTTTTCCTTTCAAAACAACCATGGGGGTGCCAATGTGGGGAAAGGGAGAAATGCAACAGCTTCTGTTGGAGAGGCAGAATGTGACTAAAATAAGAATTTAAAGCTAGTAATTTATGCCCATCATTGACCTGTGTTGTCATGATTGAAAGAGGATAAAATATTTCTATTTTGATAGGAAAAAGTTATAGTCAAAGCCCTGTGCTTTTGGCTTGGAAACATGCTGGTTATACTTCAGAATGATCAAGATATTCATGTGGCGATAGAATAGTTTTAGCTCTCTCTCTCCATCTCCTGTTCCACTGAACTGGAAGGAATGCGAATAGAAAGCAATTTTAAAGCTTAAATTTAGAAGATATGTCAGTCCTTAGTTGGGGTAATAACTGCAGCTGTCTTGAAACAGAAGCTTAATTTTAATTTTTTTTCTTAAACAAACCCCCAAACCCCCATAACAACTACGTCCAGCTCTCTTCCTCTAGACCTGCAGCTTTAATTAGGAGGTTACAAAGTTTGCGAGTGCTACCTTTTGTATTCATACATTTTTAGCAAGTAGTGGTTGCGGTCCTCCATGTAAAGTCACCATAGTACCACACATAAGACCTGTACAACAAATCCTTAGTTTACACTCTGCCTGGGATGTTCCTGGTGTAGCTGTCTGGTATGCAATCTTACAAATAGTAGTTAACAAATCAAAAATAGTTCCTTTAAGGATAACTTCAAAAACTCCTGTCATTTGAACAGAATGGCATCCAGCACACTATAAACTTTGCTAACTTGCAATGACATACCTTAGTTTTTGTGTCATTCCAATTCAAATCATGTTTCAATAGTGTTGTCCCCTGCTATATTGGGAATTACATCCTCGGAAACCTAAGAAAGTTTTAAATGTTCAAAATTCTAGAACTACAGCTCTTTTGTGCATAGCACTTCATTATGGATCACTAGATTGGTTTTGGTACTGAGTCAGTTTGAAAACTTTATTGTGTTTTTCAGAATGACATAGGATTAATAGGAGAAGGGAGAAACTGTCAAGAATGAGACCATACCATGTCAAGACAGCACTAATTAAAAAGGTTATGGCATTTCCTAGATTTATGGAGAGGCTTTGTATTTAATCCATTAATCAAAAGATATCAAAGGCTCCTCTTTATTTTTTTCAAAGGTGGGTGGTGGGTAAGAGTGTGTAAATATTTTGTATGGTTTTTTCTGAAATCAAATATCAAAATTTTTACTCACAGGATGAAGTTTAAAAGAATGAAGGGCTTCAGACATTGGCACCCTCAGTGGACATGACTGGACATCTTCAGGACATTGAGGCTTCTTGGTTTAAGCTGGGCTTTTGTTTTACACTGGGTTTCACATTATCAAGAGCAGAGGGTCCAGCCTTTTGTATACTTTTTTCCCTACCATGTAGAAAGGGATTTTCATGGATAGGGAAAGCAGTTTTTGCCAGAAACTTTTCTCACCAAATCAAACTGGCAAGTGGCCAAAAATGTGCTGGTGGTTCTTTAGCTGTGAATTTTAATTTCCAGGCAGCTCATTCACATAGTCTTTGCTTCTCTCATCACTACTGTGAAAAGAGGATGTGAGCAGGTTCCTGCTGCAGAAGGTAACATCTACAGGGTCAGCCTCCAACCCCAGTCCTTCACTTAGGTTATGGGGAGGGGCTCTCTACTTTGCTGGCCTTCCTGCTCTACCTGGAGGTGAGGAGCAGTGTGGCTCACTGGGCACTAGCAGAAGCTTGTCTGCAGCTTTTGGAATCTTCACTCATCTGTCTGTCTGATGGGCAGATGAAAGCCAGGCTACTCAGCATGCAGATGGTAGTGCAGTTTGCCCTACAGTTGAAAAATGATAAGGAGATTTTTACTTGGTTGGCTGGAAACTTCTTTACCCTCTCATGAATAAAAAGCCACCCTCTGCCTTTTTTTTTTTTTTAACTCATTGTCATTCATTCAACAGTGTGAAATCTGCTCATTTTGAAGTATCAAGTGTTTTTCCCTAGCAACAAGATTTTTCTTGTAAATGACAGATTGGATGTAGGAGCAGGGTGGGGCAGCACGAAAATATATATTTCTTAAAATACTGTTCAATAACTATCATCTTTACAGCCCTAGTATTAGAAGTCATGCTACTGACTGTTTATTTTAAAAGGTTCTCTGGCATGATAACCAAATCTGACTTATAAAAATTGTTCTTAAATTGAAACACACAATATTAAGTTTTAAATATAGAAATAATTTATAGCCCACACATCTCAATTCTGTATCACCATGTAGGAATAATTTGTCTAAAATATTCTGTAATAAAAGGCATATGCTAACATGAGCTCTAAAATCTGTGACACTGTACTTTAAAAGCCTGTTTGCATTTTGTCTGTTTCTTTAAAGGGCTTCCGTATTGTCTCAGACTCCCCTGGAAATGCAGTAAGGATTCGTATCACATCTCAGTTGCCATAGCAACAACAGTCTTTCCCATAATGAGCTGCATCATCTGAACTGATGTCACAGCATCATGCAGCAGGTCACACAAGGCACCTCCTAGTATTGCATCTTACAGATGTGCCGTAAACATCAAAAGAGGATGATTTGAACAGGACATGGTAAGTGCAAAATATTGTGCTGTTATTAATTGTACCGTTATTTTTTCCTGTTTTATAAGGTTTTCCTAATGTAAGTGTGTGGGTTTTGCCTTGTGAAAATCATTTTGGAGAAAGATGCTGCATGCCTGAATATTATTTTTCAGGCAGACTGGCAAAGACAAAGGCCTACAGAAAACACATTCAGTCTGAATGTTTAGACTTGTCTTTGCATTTGTGATAATAACCTGAACATTTGAAGAGAATATATTTAAATTTACAGTCCAATTAAAGTTGCTACTATCTGATTTGCTTAAATGGAAAGAATAGCTGTTTTCAATTCTAATGCCATAAACATAGCTTGTTCCTTTCCCTGTCTCTTCATTTGAGCATTCCCATTATGTTTACCTCCTCATTTAACCTATTTTATTTTAATAGCATGAATATCACCTATTTACTTTCACTGGCCTTCCATAGCATGATAGTACAGAAAATACTCTGCGAACCGGTGCTGGACAAGCAACTGGAACAGTATTGATTTTAAACATGGTTCAGTACTGTCCTATTTCTACTTGTATTCTTAAAAAAGCAAAACATTGATATAATTATCAATTACCAGATATTTTGAAAGTACAGTAGCTTTTAGCTCTTCTACTATTTTACTTTCTTTGAATCTGTTTTTTAAATAGTAATATGAATTTAGTGAATTTTAGATCTATCTTTCACTGGAAGAAAACAAGCATTTTTTTTTCTGCTGCAACTGCAGTAAAAGGTGTAGCCAAAGATTCAGGCATTCTGAGAGGATTTGCTATGAATAAAATAATAGGAATAATTAAAAAGGCTTCCACCTTTATCTTGGGAAAAAACACCTATCTTTTATATTTAGAAAGCTGGTTAAAATAATTACTACAATATTTAGAAATTCTTTACAATGTTCAATAGTTGTTTATTTTGTAATAAGGTTTTGCTTCTGGAGGCCAGGTTAATTTTGTTTAACTTCAAGTTAATCTTGCTGGATGGTATATAACAACATTAATTTTTTGATTTTGCATGTTTAAAAGATTTAGTCTTTCAGCTGCTAGCTATTAGAAGGGAAGAAAAGACCAGACATATGTCACTTTAATTGATCAATATGTCCACTAGGAATTAGGGAGTGGTCTCTGGCTCTGTTCTCCCTGTGTGCTTTATATTTCAAAAGTGCAGCAAAAAAAAAGCAACCACTAATTTTGTAGTGATGTCTATATTTATTGTCATGTTTAGTCCCTTATATTTGATAAAGTATGGAATAATAAATGTAATGAGATCCGACTGCTCCTCGTAAGGGTGGATGTGATGGTCTTGTCTGGCACAAGCTGAAATAAGGCTCATATCTTAATTAGACAGTCCGTACTGTATGTGGGTTTTTTCAACACGGTCTGGATACATCTGTTGGGTTTTCCTACTGCAAAACACAAAGCAAATGACTGTAAATTAACATTGGAATGATGTTGTTTTATTTATTTGTGATGCGTTTTACAGTATGAAAAGTATTGGCCTTCTGCGCTTCCTATGCTCTCATCAAGCAAACTCTGAAGGTATGAGTTAGCAGGAGGATGGGGGGAGGGCAGGACAGCTGATGTCTGCCTGGCATCAGAATTAGAGATGTGAAGAGAGCTGATGAGAAATGCCTTTAACTTGCAACTTTAGGGACCATCGAAGTACAGTTAATAAGACATAGATATAAGACATGTTTGGTTGAAATATTAATAATAATAATGTATTTTGTTGGACTTTGGAAGTGACTTGATTACAACTGGAATTTCTCAGAATAAAGTTAAAACTTAGGGAAACATACTAGGGGAAAAAGAACAACATTTGATAGTATTAATGGAGAGATGACTTGGTATGAAGCTCCCATTGCAGATTTTTATTTTTTCCCCAGTAACAAGAATGTAAATCATGTTGTTTTTTAGACACTGTTTTAAAAGTTCCTGTTACTGTCTATTCCACACACTTCTCACAGCATTGTTTGCCCTGGGAAACACCTGCTAGAAACGGAGTTGTGATGACATGACTTGTTTCTTGGTAATCTTGGCTAATTCTGACTCCAGTTGAATGCCTTCATTGTAGAATGCTTCCTATTCATTTTTGTACAGGCCCAAATGTTGCACTGAGATCTGTTATGTGAGGATATGGAAGAGTATGGAGTGATGAAGAGGATCTTACTACGAAAAGCAATCCTAGTTGCCTGAGTCAGAGTATGACCAAATGTAGAAACACTACACATATAATACAATTTTGCTTGTTGTTGAGGCAGATTCACAACTGGGACAAGTGAGGCAGCATTAGACAGTGTGAAAACTGGGTTGCTTTCAGTTTTGTTCCACAGCTGATCTTATTCACCATTACTGAAGGTAATCCATTTTGTAAATACATGTATTCTTCCCTGAAGTAGCTGAATTTGGACACTTAATCTGAAGGTTAGAGTTCTTCTGTATATGCAGAATCATATTGATGTGTAGTTAGAGACGAGTGTGTACTAGTGAACTGAAAGGAAGTTACTGTTCAATCTTTACTCTAAAGGGTTTTATTATATTATCAATTAAGTAGTTTTTACATAGCTTAGCACTGATTGCAGATAGAAACAGAAGCTTGGTTCTTCCCAAAGCAGTTTAGGAGCTGATGACGAAACCTGACTCCAGCAATGGAAGTTTGTGCAATTTTAATAAGTTGTGGATTTTTTGGCACCATATGAATTTAAAGCCTACCTAGAGGGGATCAGAGTGGGTCCTCAATGGAAGGAAGTTTTCTTTCTTCTCTAAAGAGGAGTTGAGGGAACCGTATGCTCCAAACTTTATCTTTTGTGGATCATGTTGCAGTAGAACAGTGTTGGATGGGTGTCCTGTCCTTCCCACCTATGGCAGATCTGGAATTAATCTGTGTTCAGGAACTCATTCCTTGAAAGTCAGATCAAAGGAGTCCTCTTTATCAGAAGTGCTCAGACATTTCTGTAAATTTTGTAATGAGACATTATACTGATATTACTGGGATAAATTTAATGATACATGAATATAAAGATGATTTCAAGGAATTGCCTTGGAACTAATTTATGTCTGAATACTAACATTTCTGAGGAGTGGAGGAGGGAAAAGGTGGCTTTTGCTTTGCCTTTTTGATGAAAACAGACATTCATTAAAGCAGATTCTAGGCACAGAGAAAAAGAAAAATTTTATGTTATCCCTATCATGAGTCACCTAGGCTGGGCCAAGTCTTTCCTGCTACAGGAAAAGAAGGAGCAAATGGAAAAGCTGAGCTGAATGGAGAGCTAGGAGGAGTCTAGACTGGTGAGGGAGCAGGACATACAGTGGATGGATGTGGAAATGGATGGGCAATCATATCTGACGTTACTGTCATGATCCAGAACTTTCCTGAAAAGGCAGCTGCCATCCTGGGCTTCTCAGCTTCTGCAGGCTTTGGCATAGGGCAAGGCAGACCTCATCTACATTCCTAACCCTAACAAGCTGTTGCTACAGACATTTTCTATTTTGTCAGTGTTTCAAGGCTACCTGGCCCTTGCTTAATGAGCAGACATGTACGCTGTTTGATCAGTTCTCTTGTACAAGGGGCTATGGAGTGTTTTCTTTCTCATATTCGGTTTTGTATCTAATCTTTTCTGTTGATTTAAAAATAAAAGCCCCTATCTCCACATCCACCAAAAAAAACTCTAAAAATGTGCAATGTAAGTGCCTTAACTAGTTTGATATGGTCATATATATGTGTATATATGTTAGAAGGCTCATCACAAAAATCACTCTTTATAGTATCAAAATGTGCTTTCCTGAAGCAAATGGTTTCTTATTTTTAAAAAGCCTCCAGAAAAGTTCTGGTTCATGAGGAGAAGGGTCAGGCAATAAAGAAAAAAACAATCCAGATAGCTCTTCTCTTCCTGTTTGGTGGATGAAAGGCAGGTTTCAGATATTGGACTCCTGAGTACTTTGAATCCCAGCAAGGCTGACTCAGCTTTTCATCCCTCCAAGGTCAAAAAATTCAGCTCTGTGTACTTTCCAATGTCTGGCACTTTCAGACAAGATATTTCAAGCCAGGAATGCTCTCTGCTCTGTGGGAACTCTCAATTCTCATGGCATGTGTCAGATACAGGCTTGCCCTGGCAGACTTGGCCAAAATGCTGTCGCCTCCTGCTTCTTGTCCGGTATTCAATCCTGGTGCCAGGCAAGGAGGGACTTTCTCTCAACTGTGGAAAGAATGTCTTCTAAGGAAGTGGAGATGGGTTGTAAACATAAGTGGAGTGTCCTCCAACCTGGGGGATAATCTTTGTGTCCTGAGGAGAGTATCAGACTCAAAGTTCAGGGTGGAGGATGAACACTGTGAATTGTAGTGATACTTCCTTACCTTTGTTAGCCCAGTGTTTTCTGGAACTGTTAAGAGCACCCAGGGCAAGTAGTCAGCTCTGTGGAGGACAAACAGTTTTGCAGGGTGAGGCAGCAGAAAGGGTCTGTGCAAGGGGAACCATCTGACCCTCAGTGCAGCAGTCAGGCTCCTGTGATCCTGAGAGCAGGCACAGAAATAACTGAGCCCCAGTACTACTGGTGCCCCACATCCAGTTACTTTCTCAGAGACCCCAAGTGTGCCAAGCGTTTAGCTGAAATGTGTGTTCTCTCTTTGGCAAAGAGATCTTTCAATGTCAGTGATTGCAATGAGGAAATAGATCTATAAAATAGTTTTCTCAGCCTCCATGCTACAGTGTCTTGTGGGAGCTGACACACTTAGACAGCTTTTGTTAGCATTAGGTTGTACTAAAAGAAGTCCTAGTGTTTAACTGAGGAAGCACCCAACTACAATAATTAGTTCTACTTTTAGTTCAACTGTATATCTATTACTTTTGTATATGTTTTTTGTTTTTCAAGAGTTGCCCTGTACTGATTGTCTTGTAAGATCAATGTCGTAGTTTCAGGATTAGGATGCAGACATGAAGTTGCTTCATGAGTTGTCAAAGATTAATATAAATTTTTTACCAGCTTGGTGTGTGGATAAAATTAAAGAGGCATGTATCTGAACACAAAAGTGTGGTTTTTTTGTTTTCTTTTTTTTTTTCCCTGTATAATTTTTACAGCATTTTCTCTCTGGTCTAAAAGCTCATAGTAAGTCTCTACTTCAGTCTTAAAATGCATCCCACCTCCTAACCTCCATAATGCCTCCTTGTAGGTTGTGTTAGACTTGAATTTGTTGTTTTCAGCTCCTCTGAATCCTATTTTGTGTTGACTTCCTCTGTATCTTACTTGCTCCTTCCAACTCACTGTTCCTGAATGTTATACCTGTAATTGCTCTCTTCTACGAAGTTGTCATTCTTTTCTTAATTAATTCCCTTGGAAAAATGTTGCATTTCTTCTGGACAGTTTCTAAAATGAGGTTATGAAAAGTTAGACACAGAAAACTTGTGGGACTTCAGGGTTATTACTAAATTTTAAAATAACAAAACAGTTCAGATATCTCTACCGAAGCTTGGATCAAACCCTTACAGTGTGAGGGGTTGTATGAATACCTGAGTCTTTCCTGACTAGATTGCAGTAATTTTCAGCTTATAATGAGGTGAGAAACTGTTTTCCTCACTTCTCCTAAATATTCCCTCATAAGGGATCAGTAACGTACTCAAGTTTCTTGGAAAATCCCTCGCAGACCTGGGAGAAAAAGCTATTTTTCCTATTGCTTGTATAGAACTTAAAAAAAATAAATAAACGTAATATTTTATCTGCCTGTCTTTGTATTTTCCTCTTTGTGCTTCCAGGTTTGTTTTCTTGGGTTGGTTGTTTTTTGTTGGTGGTGGTTGTATTGGATAAAGCTGAGCCCTTAGCAGAAGTCCATGAACTTTCAAGAGATTTAAGGCAAAAAAATGGTTGTTATCTGCTACAAATTAGGCTGCAAATTAACACGAGAAATGGGGGAACATTCTCGTTTTTCAAATGAGGAGTATCTGCTTGTAAAAGTGTTTTAGATAAACCTTGACTGCATTGATTAAATGAAATAAGAAGCTACACTTTTATATGCTTTGTTGGCACTAGAAAGGAAAATGTTCTGTGCACTTCTTATTTTAAAAATCACTCCCTGCACAACAAAAAACCCACATTTGTTTTAAAGCAGCATTTCCTTTATTGACTGGATAAGTGCTTCTACTTTGTTTGAAAGATTACTATGACAGAATATTCTCTGCCAAGACAGTCAATCTAACAAAACACATTTGCAAAATAGATAAAAAAAAATTAAGATAACAATATACCTGAATACTGAAATATTACGCTCATTAGGTAGGAAATTAGAAAGCAAGGACAGATGTCTGCTTTACACTATGAAGTACAACCTTAGATGCTTTCAGCTGAGCCCACTGAGAAATATTGTTGAACAGTTGACATGTATTGAATTTTTTCCCTTACAATAAAATAAAAAAAATTAAAAAATAAGATTTTGACAGGTATTTATTTGAGAGAGACTGATAGAACTTGTACAATGAATACAAATAAAAAAGAGCCTGATATTGTCAAGTCTGAGGACTGTGTGAGATTGTTTTTAAGCTGATATTGGAGACAAGTATTAAAGAAACTCAAATAAAACAGTAGTTAGCAATGACATAACTAATGAAAGACTTTTTCTCAACACAAAGTTTTTGTCATGAAAAACTGCACTTTAGAGCTGAGAGCTATTGATGGAATAACTATGGTCTATTGAGAATGTTTTCAAATAAGGACATCTTTCAAAGCTGTTGCATGTAGCTACTCCAGGCTACTTACAATTTTCAAGTGTGTTAGATCATGTTTAGAAACAGCTTTTCCTGCTGAAGAGGCTAATTCCCTGGCCAAGGCACTTCTGTACTAGCTAGTATGTATCCATCTTGTACTTCAAGCTGCACTGCTAGTCTCCTAAAACATACCATATTTTCTTAGAATAATAAATCAGATTTTGATTGCTAAAAAAACCTCCACTCAAAACCCATAGCTTCAGCTAGAAAAGGCTGCTGTCAGATTTCAGCACATCTAGTCTGTTGCTAAGGCAATGACACAGCAGATTGTAAGTTGCCATTTTAAGGGTCAGCTATTAAAATACACAGGGTATATTCTATAGATCCTTAATTTGCCTTCTAATGTTGTTTCTTCTCAAAATTTCATCCTAGTATTTTACTAGGTCACTAACAGTAGCACCCCTGTTTAGTTTTTTGATGTCATTAGGCACAGATAACCTTTGAAAATAATTAGGGGATTTTGGGTTTTCTTGTATCTGAAGAAGGTGAAGTCCAAATATACTCTGGACATGTTGTAGGAACAGAGAGTGTATCAGCAATAATGGTGATTACTCTTTCAGAAAAAAACCATGTTAACCCTCCAACTGCTTGGCACCTGTTTGCATGCACTAGATTTTAAAAATAAACCTTTAAATAAATGGAAACTTGATTTTGTATTTCTGTGAATTACTCTAAAAAGTCTTAATTATTCTTTTTGTTCAGCTTTGTTATGCCATTTTGAATTAGACTGGAAGTTCAGTATCATTTGCAGGTCCCACCTATGTGATCCCTTTTCTTTATTATAACTTATAAAGTCACTTTAGTCAAGAGAGATAAATCCCCCTCAGATCTCTGTTGTTCCCTCTTCTCATTAGGCAATACAGACAAATGTTTGTCAGCATCTTGAGATCCTGAATGGTGAGTTATGTAGAACACTAGTACTAAATTAATATTTGTTTGAGTAAAGATCTTAGGTGTTCTCCCTCCTGTGCTTGTCATGAAAATGTACTGAAACTAGTATGAGGACTTCCTGGGTTTAAATTTTAGTCTAAGATGATAGAGTAAGAGCTGGTCAGAAAAGTTATAAGCTACGAGAAAGGTAGCCTTGAGCAGCAGCCTGTCATACTTGAATCAAGGAGACCTGGAAACTCTTTCTGGCTCTGGTAGTAAATATGCCCCTTGCACATTGTCTCTGCACCTGTGCCCCTTGTTCATCACCTGTGGAATGGACATAATGATATTGATCCCCTTTGTAAAGTACTCTGTGTATGTGCTAGGTGACACCAATTTAACTTTACCCATGCACATATATATACAGGCAAGACAGTAGCAGATGCCAGAGAGAATAGTGCATGGGAACACTGACGAATAAAAGACATGTGGGTGCTGGAAAATACAATGTTAAGATTTAAAGGAATGAAACAAGCTTTGGGGATTTTTGTCCTCAGATAAAGGATTGCACAGTAGAACACTTACCAAATGTATGAAAAGCTCAGTGGTTTCAGCAGCACAAAATTACATCTATAAGTAGTGTATGCTGAACTTTTGAGCCTACTAATCAAAAATATCAGCTTAATTCTACAATTAGGTTTGAAAAGACCAGTCAAATATCTCTACTGTCTGAGTGTAAGTGATTTCCATGTAGACAGAGAGGCAGCAACACCTGGTCTGTAAAGCTTGAGGCATTATGTGCATGCCATTCTGCTTAAAGAGATGTTACTAATTTTTATGAAAGAAGGGGGACCTGCTGTGCTTTTGCATGATCTTCAAGGGCTCCTTTTCAAAATTAGAGATTGATAAGAATTATTCTACAAGATGCTGTCTTCTCAGTTTTTGCTGACTCATAAAACCACCAATTGTTGATCTTCACGAAACTTTTTTGCCTGGATTTTGTTCAGAGAGCAAACAACCCCAAACAGATAATGACTGATGGACATGCATTAAAATGAGATGTAAGATACACAGAACTAACATCTGTTCTGAATTAGGCAGTCCTATGGGTCATGGAGATATTGTTCTTTCCAGTCTAATAAATATTTATTTTCAGGAACCAGAATATCTGTGTCAAAGTGAGCTAAGGATGTATATTTCCAATTAATGTGCCAATAGCTCAGGGAAGAGGAGCATGGCAAGAAGGGCACTTTATGGGTTATGAAAGGTAAAAGTAGCCCCAAATTACCCTTTATTGTTTTCTGACTTCCAATATAATTTAGAATCCACTTCAGTTTAGTCTTCCTTAGACTTATATACTGGCATGTAGCTTTGATTCCTATATTCATCCTTTGAATTGTTAAAATTAAATCTGGGCATGTATTTAATATGTAAATAAAACAAGCTAGTCTGCTAAACTCAGCACCTAAAATTAGTGTTAGACATATTTGAATTCCAACAGCATATTTTCTTGAACTTTATTGAATGGTTTAGAAATTGAATTTTGTGTTTCTCGGTGTTCCTACTGGCTTTTAATTGTTGATGGATTCTTTTAATCTGAGCAGTACCTCATGGTTTTAACTAATCCTTAATAAATTCAGATAATGGACAGCCATTACTTAAGCAAATATATGAAGATAAAATAAGGTTCTGAGAAACATTCTTTTACTTGTCAGGTGCTTTCACTGGTATGGGAGAACCACAGGGAAGGCGCTATAGAGAACCTCAGCAAACCTTCAGCCTGTGAAATGATATTTCCCTCAGCTACATCTGACCTGAAATTTATATGATCTTAAAGTGAAATTTGATACAATTTGGAGCTAGGAAAAATGCCAGTTTGGCAGGACTCAGAATTTTTTTTTTTATAGCAATATTTTCCTAGACTGGAGGCGGCCTCAGGGATTATAATTAGCCTGTCTTGGGCTGATTAGTGTCGGGTACTTGAAGATCCTTGATCAGCAAAATAACACATCTTGACAGCCCACTGGAAGAAAGTCCAACATTTTTCTTCTCCCTGCAGGCAGCTGAGAAAAAGAATTGTTTTGGTAGATTAAATCCCTTTGTGAGGAAAAACGATGGATGCACTGAATAGTTAGAGGTGGTTATATCCTGGGCCAGGATGCATAGTGCTTTATTCCAGCCTTTCAAAGCATTTTCCTGAAAGTGAGAAAAATGCAATCTGTGCTGTAAGACTGTTTAAGTCCTCCCCATCTTATTGATGGTTCATAGCTGCTAGCTGGGCCATAAGCAGAAGTTAGCTTCCTTATTCTTCTAAGACACCTTCTAAGATATCGCAGAATCAAAGTTAGATTCAAATGGAATGAAACAGACAACATAACAAAACCCAGAATTCTGTGCAGTGACCTGTTAGAAGGCTGATAAATATGTAAATATAGGGCAGATTACTAGCCATTTGATAAAAACATTATGAATTAATTGGTAACTCTATTGTACTGAGAGCTGAAAAAGTCCAGTAATGTTATCAATCACACAGTATTACAATTTTCGGGTACGAATGCAATGCAAATAATATCTTTTTTTAATGTGAGGAAAAACATTGTTATTTAAGATTAAAGAGATTATAGGAGTAGATGCATAAGGTGGGAATGGAGACTGATATCTAAGCATTCACTTGACTCATCAAATGTGTTCACTAGGGACATTGACTCCAAATAACAAATCTAGAACATACTGAAACACAGCAGAGAAAATTTGATTAAAAATTAACTCCCCCCTCAAATAAAATCTAAGCTTCTGAGAGTGAGGTTTTTTTATTTTTAAATGAGAATTAGGAGCTAAAAAGGCATAATGGTACTTTAATGGCTCCCAGTAAGATAATTCCTGCAGCAGTGACGAGGAAGAAGACTGTCAGAGTTCCCTTGAGAGCAGTGCAGAGGCTGAGAGCAGCAGGGTCTGCAGCACAGCTGCAGTGAGTGGATGGTCTACTTAATACCTGGGATGATATTGCATGCTGGCAAATTATATTTTGGACCTGCTCCAAAATGTCAGCATGAGGTTATTCTTGAAGCTACCTTAGCATTTATTCCCTCTCACAATCCTTTCTCTGCAGGCGTGCCACTGAATCTTGCCTCAGGGGGTGCTTAGTTCTTGGTGCAGGTCTAATTCTGCCCCTGCTGACTTCTCATGTTTCCCTTCTAATGGAAATATATCTGTAGGTCTTATTCAAAGCTTACTGGAGTCATTAACAAGCTTCAGGCCCAGCATCTTCTCATATGGTGCGTTGTTGTTGTTTGTTTTTTGTTTTGTTTTGTTTTCCTGGTTCTGTGATTTCCCCAAGGAAAGTGTCGTGAAATTGAATGAAGCGAAGCAGAATTCTTGGAAGAAGAAAAACTATTTGAAATGTATGTGCCTCATTTGAGATTGAAAGGTTTGAAAAAGGGCTGTATGACTGTAAAGATTTGGAATTAATCTTGGTCCTCAATTTCCTGCCAAAAAATGAAAATGTTATTGGTTTTGTCTGTGAAATTCTGGTTGCTATTATAGTATTGTGAAGTGCTAAATTATTTTTTTGTGCATTGGAAAGCTGATTAAGATCTGAGTACCAGTAATATCATGCAGGTGGGTTTTAAATTGATTTTTCAAGAAGCTAACATAAATATTTGGCCTTCTTGAGAGATGATAAAAAAAAATCTTACCACATTTTATCCTGACTTCAATTTTTGAAATGCAGCTTTAAAAGGGTAAAGAAGCAAAAATCTTCAGGAATGCATCAAGAGTTTTAAAGATGTGTTGCTTTATTTTCTAAAAGACCAATAAGGTATCCATGGCTTGAAAGTATGATTGAAAAAATCATTGATTTTTATGTGGAGTGGGGTAGACTGGTTAATAATGTCTTAGCATTTTGTTGTTTTTGTTTTGCTCTTATTTGAAATATTAAAAAAATCCCAATACTGAATCTGAGAATAAAAGGTCCTTGTTGTACAGGAAATAAAGTCTCACACAGTGATTTTTTTTTTAACTAAAGTATGGTGACAAACTTAAACTATGAATTTACAGGTATTATTTATGATAGCCTTAGGGAATGAAGTCCTATTTAATGAGAAACATAAATAAAAGTGATAAAGTAGACAGGTAGTAAGGACATTAAGGTCAAGATCCACAACTCCATCTGCTGATGTAATTCAACTTAATTTTGAAGAAACCAACAGTAGTTACAGTAGATGCCAGTTGATTTTGTAGATCCTAGAAACAAATAAGCCAAGCACAGTACTACGATGTGTTTTGGTATTAGTGTTGTACTTCTATGGTTATTTATATTAACATTGTCAGAAAGAGAGTGTGAAATCACACGCAGATGCAAAAAAAAGACCTCAAGTATCTCCTCCCCACCCCGAAATGCCTACTGTGCTACTATATATCCTAGAGCAGGCCTGCAAATGTACGTACCAGGAATGTGGCAGGTATGTGAGAGAGTGTTAAAGATTTGTGACATAACCTCCTACATGACCTATAACAAAACTGTAACAACCCTACTAGGTACTCCTTGCATTGTTTATTGGCAGGTCCAGTTTTATTTTGCTTGTTTTTTAAGAAGTGATTCTTACTGCTAGAAATATGTGGGGAGTGCTAAACAAGAGAGTCAACAGTATCCCTTCAGGATGCTCAGGTAGAGAGCAGAGGGATTTGTGAGGAAGAAAAGAATGTGCCCAGGGTGTGTTTGTGGTATCAGGGCTTCCTGCTGCACAAGGAGGTGCAGAGAGGCAGCCTGGAACAGCCCGACTAGTGGGAGTCAGATCTGGATAAATACTGGGGGGGCACAGAGAAGGAAGAAAGAGTTTTGGTCAGAGCTACCCCAAGCAGAAGAGGGGAAAAATTGGGTTGCCACAGGCTGAGTGGGTTTGCTCTGAGTTATAAGAAGCTGAGGGAGAATAAGGTAACAGCTGATAAAAGCAGGCCAGAACTGCCACTTAAAGACCCCCCGGGCCCCTTCTCCTATTCAGCTCCTGTCAAAATAACATTGTGAACTCCTCTGTGACCATCTAAAGGGTATGACTATTTCTAGTCATATTTGGAATAAGGTTAAAAAGTTTAAAGTATAATATGCAAAAAAATATATCTACTGGTTTTATTCTGTATGGTTACAGCATGCAGAAAATGAATCATCAGCAATTTAATAACATAATAATAAATTTAAGTTCAGCTAAGCAAGCTCATTTTTTAAATCCTTGGAGACTCTGCCGGATGTTTTAATGGGTCTTTTGTGATATGGATACTTCCTCAGTTTAAAAACTGGACTAAATAGGTTCCTTTTGCATAACTTAGGAAGGAGCCTTCATACGGTAATGATTTTAGGTCACTGCTAAGCTAGACCAGATGTGGGTGAATGGCTTAACAGTGAAATGCTGCATATCCCATTGCAAAGCTTTTTAGGCCTATATCATTACCCTCTTGGCAATAAGCTTGCAGTTAATGAATAAGTTCTTAATACATAGTTATATGTCAAAAGAGGCAATAATAGTTCCATCACAGTTTTTGATGATATTGGGAACCTCTGAAGCCAGTCATTGACAAAATAAATTGATGGAGTCATCTGTAATTAGGAATAACTTAATTTGTGTATCATTGCCCCCAGAAAGATATTGTCTCCCTGTGTGTTTTGGGAGTTAGCAGAAAACCACACTGAAAACATAAACTAAACCTATCTTCTGGGTGAAAAGAAGGAAATGTTGTGATGTAATAAACTGCTAAATAAGGAATGAACTTTCTGAAATAACAGCTGTAGTCTTTTAAAAATGAACAGTTTTTGTTTAAAAAGAAGACATTATTGATTTGCAGAGATTCAAAAAAGTTATCTTTCTCTTATCTGAAGTATCAAAAATAACAAAAAATAATTTAGCAACCTTTCTTCTGTTGATATTTAATAATATAGAATAGAATAGTTCAGTTGGAAGGGACCTACAATGATCATCTTGTCCAATTGCCTGAGTGCTTCAGGGCTGAACAGAAGTTAAAGCATATTGTTAAGGGCACTGTCCAAATGTCTCTTAAACACTGACAGGCTTGAGCCATCAACCACCAACAGCTAAGAAGGCTGTTCCAGTGTTTGATCACCCTCTTGGTAACTAAATGCTTCTTAATGTTCAGTCTGAACCACCCCAGCACAACTTTGAGCCATTTCCCTGCATCCTGTCACTGGATACCAGGGAGAAGAGGTCAGTACCTCCCTCTCTGCTTCCCCTCCTCAGGAAGCTCCAGAGAGAACTGAGGGCTCATGTCTCAGCCTCATTTTCTCCAAACTAGACAAGCTCAAAGTCCTCAGCTGCTCTTCACAGAACACGCCTTTCAGTCCTTTCCCAACTTTGGTGCTCTTCTCTGGATGCATTTGAAGACCTTCACATCCTTCCTACCCTGTGGCACACACAGCTGCACGCAGCACTTGCGTGAAGCTTTAATAACACTGAACACAGCCAGGTAATCAGCTCCTTTGGCTGGCTAGTGATGTTTGATGCAGCCCAGGATGCAGTTTGCCCTCAAGGCTGCCCTGGCACACGCTGCTGCCTCACACTGAGCCTACTGCTGACCAGCACCGCCAGGGCCCCTTCTGCAGGGCTGCTCTCCAGCCACTCCTCTCTCCATTTATACTTATGCTCAGTTTTATCCAGATTTATATTATAATATAATATAAATGTAGCTGTGAAATGGTTAAAATGATTGGGTGCACAAGATCAAAGAGTGTTGAAAACTTGGCTGTGTTTGATGACAGTCCTATATTCATAATTCACTTGTAGTTGTCCTTTTTGTTTAGACAGGTGTTTTGCAGTCAGAAATGTTACATGAAGCTTTTGACAATGACGGATCTTCCACTAACCATTGTGGAGGTGCTCAGTCAATTAACTAATGAAGCCTTAGTGCATCTGTTTTCCCTGCCAGTAATTTTGTCTCTATGTCAATGCTTTTCTATAGATGAATAAAACATAATTTAAATAAACAGAAATTACAATTAAAATCCACGTTCCTGTAGAACATTTATATTTTTTAATTAATTAGTTGTATCAGTGTATCTATATATTTAAACAATAGATCTGTCCTGTATTTGCTTCAACATCAGTCCACATAGAAAAATCTTCCTTAAGATATGTACTGTGATTTAAAATAAAGAATTCTGTGTGTGTAAAGAAAGCTGACTTTACATTTAATATTGCAAAGAATAGGCTGCTTGCCTCTGCAAAACAACCAAAAATAAAAATAGTTGTGTTACTTTCTGAAAATATCCTTCTAGCATGGAGCTCAATTTAATCCATGCTGACCGCATCCTTTATTCTTTGTTTCCCTGGACTATTAGATCACAATATGGAATTATGATCTGTTTAATAAATCCAAGCATAGTCAAAGTCTGCATCTTTAAAATGGCACTGGAGGACTTAAATTAAAATTCTGGTATAAATTATATTTTCTCTGCGTGAAACTAAATGAGAGCCACAATTTCACATTTTTTTATGACAGAAGCACATAAGTTAGGCATACATTTTTCGGCAAATTTTATAGGCAAGATAAATAGGCAAGTGATTTTCTTTTCTCTTGGAAATAATTTTCTTCAAGGGTTTGAAGACTGCTCATGGTTTTAAAAGTATTTAAGAGGACATGTATTGACCTGGCACCATAAGTCACAAGCAGAACTATCCATAGACTGGGGTGAGACCCAGGATAATTTTTTTCAATACAATTACATGGGCCAGAATTTAATGTTCCTTATGTCTCCGAAGGTTAAAAAAATTCTGACTGAAAAAGCCACTTTGGATCCCCTTATTTAGATTTTTCTATGATGAGATTTTTGCAGCTTGTTCATTAAGAGATATGTACCATAATTAAATTATCTCAGTGCATTATACAGAATTTCATTTTTTTTCATTTTTTTTAGTAAGAGATGGGAGTGATTCATGAATCCTTCTTTGTTTTTCTTGAAATTGATGAAAACAGATATTTCCATTACATTTTCTTGCCTTGATGAATTTATTTTTTATATTTTTAAAGATATTTACATTCTCACTCTCACGCACAGACACACATATATGGGAGATATGTAAAAATGATTGTATTGTAAAACACCATAAAATTATTGATTAAAGTAATAGAATAAAAAATATAATAAAGAAAAAAGAATAATTTATCATATTGTAGAGCTTTTCCTTGTTAAAATTAGAGAACCTTTTAGAAACTTTCTAAAATGTATTTGGAATTATTCTAAAACTTAATCTACTTTAAGAAATGTAGGTAGAAAGCTAATATGACATTTTGGTGCTGTTTTTTGAACAGCCTTGTTCCCCACTATGCTGACTTGCAGATAAAAATTTACAAGTAAATTTTAAAGAATAAGGGAGAAGAATTTACAATTCAAGAGATGTATTCTGATGTTGATGGGAGAAATTTCTTATCAGTGATGAAATTTCTAAAAAATTGAGACAAGTCGGAAATGAATGGATTAAGATATATTAACAAACTAAAAGCATCAAAAAACTGTAACACTGGCCATGTATTTACAACCCCTTTCACGTGTTTTCTAATCTTTCACAGAAAAAAATTTCCCTAATCACATTAATTAGATTTGTCTGTGGTTCTAGAATTATAAAGTTTTCAGATAAAACACTTTCAGATATAAAAATAAATGAAATTGTAATAGTAAAAATAAAGGTAATAAAGCTGGTACCCATTCCAGTCTCTTTCATTGACAGTTTCATAAAGAAAAACGTACTACATGTAATAACAAAATTAAAAGCTAAGTGAGAAATTGAAATGCAGCTAAAAATAGATAGGTTTGACGACTGCAGCTTTAACATATAGGAAAAAATATTGGTCTTTTTGAGTTATTTGGTCTTCTCAAGCTATTCAGACTTCTCAGAAGGAAAAAGAAACATTCCTGTGGCTAACATGCAAATTAGCCTAAGTGCTTGTCTGGGCCTCAAAACAATTTGTGATGTGAATTCTAGGGAAGTTTTGTCCTACTTTGCTCTGCATTTTGAAATTCTGAAGTACTCTGAGAACACAGTCTTGTGGCATTTCTGACCTGACCCAAATGAAAAATCAAATACTAGAAAACACTGTTACACTTTTGGTATCTGCTGTCTATCGTCTCTGTAAGATTCACTACCATCATAACTTTCTTAAACCAGTGAAGCTTACCTTAGGAATTACCTTAGGAAACATTGTGCTGGTTACCAAGCATGAGAAAGTGTTTCTATATTTATGCACTCTTGAGGCTTAAATGAGACACTGGTGTTTACTGAACTTCAAGTCTGCTAAAATCCAAGTAACAGACATAACTTCTGAATGACTGATGTTAACTTGGAGCTATATGCTTTATTTTTATTTTCCCAACTCTTACCTTTCATCCAACAGTGCTCTTGGTTAAATTCCATGAGTTAGGAAGTGATGGGTGCTGCTCAATGAATGAATGAATGAAGACAGGAACAAAATAGAATGAAATGTCTGGAAAGAAATGCATCGAATAATTGAATTAGCAGCCTAAATCTATGAGTCATCTAGTGCTGGATAACTTTCACTACTGTTAGTGGGACTGTTACAAGCTTAGGAGCATTGCTTTTTATGTAGGTTTTATAAAGGGTGAAATACTTTAGGGAATTTGGAGCGCTGGATCAGCAGGAGGGGACCTTTAAGAGTTTGTTTCTAAATTGTAGAAATGCTTAGCTGGATTCCTTCCAAACCAATATGATGGCAACTCTGAACAGGCCCATATTTAAGCTTTGGTTTATTGTAGCTTGAAAGACCTATATTGGTCTAAAAATATGCTGTGTGTTTTAGCATATTTTTAAAAGATGTATGAGTGACTATCATGGTATGAACAAGTTACAATAATGCTCCACAGTTCCAAAAAACTGTAATGAATATATTAAATCTCTTTTATCATGGGACAAGAGTCCCAGGACAATCTGCTGCTCACAATTTTATTATGAAAAGTGAGCTATAAAAACCTGAGGCAACAATAATTGGCCTCGATAGCTTTGCATCATATAGTGCATTGATGCAGAGAACTCAGGACACTAATATAGAATGGCCACGTTAGTGGATTACCCTACTTGAGGCAATAAATATATTTATCAGCTGGACTTATTACTAATGGAATATGGATACTTTTGGAGTAATCTAATTCACAAGCTTGAAAAGCCCCTCACTGCATCCTGCTGTGTGGTAGGCATGATCAACAGTGTTCACTTCACAGTTAATCTCACGTAGTGTGCACAAGCAACTAAAATAATGATGAAAGAAATCTTGAAAACTGACTAGTGACTTCAGGTGAATATTCACTATGGAAGAATTTACATTATCATAGCATCACTGATAGCTGATTTATATGAAACCCTAATGTACTCATACGTAGGTATGCATGTACGTGTTAACGAGCTCTGGTATACTAAAAAGCTTTCTGTTATTTCAAAAATTTTGCATGATGAATCATTTCATCCTAATTTCAAGTCTTTCCATCTTTTCATAGAAGAGTGATGCTGCTTCACTACCTTGAGTTTGGTCACTGGCAGATGGGAAATGGGTCAAACCCTCTCAGAAGCCATATGTTTGTTCCCGGTGGGGAGCTGGAGGAAGAAAGGATTGATTTAATCCTTATTACTGCCAGAGCAGCCGTGTGGAAGGTGGATTTCTCTTAGGACCTTAAAAATTAGTTCTAATTAAGGTAGAAAGTGAATTGGAAATAGAACACAATAGAGAACTGTGTACATGCATTTCTATTTCATCATGATGGGTACTTTCTGCTGCTTGCCTGTTTGCTGTCCAGCAGCTGCTTCAGCGTTTCCCTGGATTGCTGTCTCCTCAGCTGTTATCAGCACTGCCTTTCCTCTCCCTCTCCTCAGTGAGATAATGGGCAGTGTAGTCTGCTGCAACCTTCTGCAGCACCCGCTCAGCTGCAGACTGGCCTTGGCTGTTGTGCTAGTCTAGAAACTGGTTTGACTTGTTGGCTGTTCTCTTTGTAGCTCCTGCAGCAGCTTGCCTCTAACCTCTTCTCATTTCTTAAAGGCTTCTTGTTGCCTTTGCTGACACATGCTCACTCCTGTGGACATGCCTTGTTTGGACTGGGGCAGTTTTGTGAAAAGCAGTGTAACAATACTTTGTTATTCTGTCTGTAGGCAGAAGAGAATTTTTCCTCTTGATATTACTGAGCCCAAAGAGGAAATGCTAGCTCTTTATTTATTTGAGGCATCAAGTCTCTGCTCTGAAACTGCTCTAAGTAGTTTAACCACAGAATAAGATAAGAAGTGATAAAGAGAAATTAGGAACAATTAATCCAGCGGCAGGGCGAGGACTTTGAGGTAGCTGTAAAGGATCTTAGCATCAATTGTGCTATAATGTGGCTAAAATATCCCATTCTGCAAGGTCCAGACTAAAAGAGGAAAGAGGTTTTTCAGGCATTTCTTTTGAAGTATTCTGTATTTTCTGGTGACTTACAGAGAGTTTAAGCTCTAAGAAGTCTTGTGAGTAACAAAAACATAAAGGAACTGCAGGTGATTCTGTCATGTCCTGTAAACATTCAGTAGTTTTTCAGATCTGCAATCCCGAGAAGATATGAAAATTCTTGTTTTGAATCGTGGCATAGATGATAGTGGCCTTAATACATTGGCTTTTTCTTAAATTTCCTGTGTTCTTGTTGATGTCAGCAATTGCACATAGGGAAAGCATATCTAGACATGTATGCCTGATTTGTACATTCTGCTCTGCTTGTTTTAGTTGCAGATGGTGCTGCCAAACAGAATCGTCTGCTGTTTCCATGCTTACTTTTTCTCTCAGTCTCTCTTGAAAATCTGAGAGGCAAGAGTGGTAAACCATTCTTCAGGGTTTTATTTCACCAGCAAAATAAGATTATAACAGAAGAAAGATATGCTTTACATTATAATTTAACTTCTACCTTTGCTAGTGTAATTAATGCCTTCTGATTTTTCTCTCTGTTCCTGTATTCTTAAAAAATTCTGAGCCATAAATCTGTCAGCAGAGTGGATGTGGGCACCAACCCCACATCTTTGCCTTCACTTGTTCTTGGAACTGCTATTTCTTCACTACCTCATCTTTCTCATCTACATGTAGACAGTGAGAAAGGATAAGGGTCAGACTCCTCTTAGTAAATCCTAGTTGTATTCCTTTGAATTTATAAGCCATAGTTTTCCTTTTGCATTCTGTATGTAGAAATATGTCTGAATAGCCCAGGATGTAAAAATCAAGCTATTTCTAATAAAGGATGGTAGATAGAGGAAACAGGACAATGTAGCTGAGCTGGAGAGAAGCCTCAACGAATACACTGGAGGGTTGTCAACTGCTACTCTTACATCCTCAGAACTGAATCATTAACCTGTACTGAAGCAGGCTGAGGTCAAATCTCTCTTTTAGGCTTGTGTTGGTTACAGTTTTCTAGGGCTGAGATCTGAGAGTTTTTGTTGGCTAGCAGATAAGTTAGGGAGGAGACTTGTGAAAATCATAATTCACTTGGAGTGATAACTTATTTTATGAGTACTAGACATGTTCTTTATCTCAATCTTTATTTCACTCTTACTATTTCACTGCTTTTATAGGAACAGTGGTGTAGACCAGCCATTAGCACTTTAATCTCTGAGATACTTATGTACAACTTGCACTAGTCTAGGAACCAAAGTGGTGAAAATGCTGACAGCATACAAATATTTCTAGTGCTGTTTTATAGCTACATGTACCATGATAGCAATCCAGGATGCTTTTTCTGTGCTTAAAATATGCTGTAATTCCATAATGTTCAAACTGTAGGCTGGATGCCACCCAGAGCAATAATCTCCAACTCATCAAAAGAGCCAAGTGCTGAGAAACTACTGAAGGTGAAGTGTGTGCTGACTTTGATTTGCAGCGAGACCTGTGAGATAGAGTTGAGAAACAAGTATATGTGAATATCATGATAGGATTGGAAGGCTTAAAAGGTTATCACCATTAAGACATTAGTGTAATTCATCACTATACTGGAAGAAGTATCCAGAAGCATTCTGGTGACAGGAATGTGATGCATGTTCTTCACTATATATTTAGCTAGGAATAAGGTACAATTAGAACCAAGGCTCAGCTAAGAACAAGGTACAATATATTTCTCTTGCATCTCTGAACATACAGACTTGAAGCAGCTTTGCAATTGGAGCGAATCAGTATAACTCTATTAACCTAACTGGGTCTGATATCAACCTCAAGAGGCTTATGCACTTTGCTTTGGGATTCTTCCTTTTCTCCCAAGTCTTCNTATTTACCTGGCAGGTTTACAGAATTTGGTGCAATGGCTATTTAACTTTCCTTCATGCAGTGGCTATTTTGTGACTGTGAAGAGTAGGAATAAGCAGGTCACAGCAAAATACTTAGGATGTAGAAACTATCAGAGCTATGTAAACTGTGCTCATTTAAGCAAAAATACAATCTATCTACTAGAAAAGTTAAGATAGTGTCCTGTATGAGACCTATTTTCTTGTGCCTGGATGGTCACATAAATATATAAATGCATTTATATTTCTATGCAGGTGAATTTTTTTAAAATATATATATGAGTATAGAGTGGTGTGTAAGACCTTGATAAATGTTTAACATTTGACATGAAGTTTTGCAGATGGGTAAATGCCTCAGGCTGTGTTTTCTTTGGATTTCTTTTGGGAGAGTGAGACAGCACATTTGAAAATATGAGAGAAAATATAGATTTGCTAGTAATAATTACAGAAATTAAGCAAACAAACCATGAGAATTTCTTTAAGGTGCTTTGGTATCTTTAAAAGCATACTGTAAAAGAAGAACTTAGTATCGACAGGAGGCTTATCCTCATGTCTTGCATGGTTTTTTTGCTTCAACAGTCAGTCAGGCAATATTGTCCTGAAAAAATACACTTAATGTGAGTGAAATTTAAAGTTGTTTGCAATTTGCCATGTGTTGCATGTTGAAATTTCTAAGGGTAATTCTTGTATTCAACATAAAAATGAGAGCAGAAACATAGTTTTCCTCCAGTTTATTGATGATTTCTTTGCAGTTTTGCAAGCACTGAAGAGGTAAAAGGGATTTACAGGTTCACAAAAATACAAGATTTCCCATATCACAAAATAGTGTTCTAGCTTCAGACTGCATATTTTGTGACAGAACGTTCTATTCTCAAAAAATGTCTTTTTACTTTTCAAGTATTTAATAGGTTCAACATTATTTGCAAATTGTAGAGTAAAACCCCTTTTAGGACTAGATTGCTTCATTTAAGGTGCTTTCATGCACCTTAAATAGAAAATACAGCCCAAATTAGTTTTACGTGCTGTATTTCATTCTCTACCTCCAACAAATTTCCAAAATTCAGACCCATAAAATATTAGCTAAGCATGACATCTGCAGATATTCTGTACACTCCTGTGTAGCATAAGCACTTTAGTTTCCTTGCCAATGATCTCATGCAAAAAAAATGGTAGTTAATTTTGTTAATCATACTTACAGTATTGGTCGGATTTTTTCCAATTACGCTGTGCCTAAGAGAAGGCATTGGAACCTGTTCCCTTCCTTGAACTACTGGAGTGTATCAGAGAACTCCTTTGCCTACCAACTGTTATGTACCTAATTAACATTACAGTGTGGTGTTGTAGTTCCAGTATGCCTTACAGAAATGTTTCACCAAAGACCCCAGATAAGTACATTAGTCAGTCGTGATTGTTTGGTTACTGCTTTTAATGATACTTATAGAAGGAGTCATCCTTAGTATTTCTTTTAGTCTGTGGCTTCATTTGACTCTGATTGCTGCAAGCTACTTTAACATCAGTTATAAAAATAAGATGGAATTGCATCAAAGCATGATTTATTCATGCCTGAGTGAAGCCAAACATTGCCCATTTGGGGGGTTGTTTTTTTCCTTTGGTAGGTTTACCATGTGTTATTTATGGCATATCATCCTCTCTCATTTGATAGGAGTCCAGTTCAAAGGAAGACAGCTGAGTCTTGAGAGATCACATGTATTTGAGAGCATGGGGTGCCCAAAAATTACCAGCTATGCAAAGTCTTGTATGTTTTCTCCTAAAGATTTATTGCAAACATAGATCAGTGTGGTGCTGGCTTTCTGTGCATTTGAATTCACTTGTCAAAAGTTTTGTCAAAACTGTGTTAGTCTGCTGTTAATCTAAACAAACAGATTTGTGCATTTACTTGGAAAGAAACAATTTGGCATCTTTTAATGTGTTTTATATGAAAAAACATTAAGTTAAATAAGTAAAATATTTGCATAGATGTCTCTTCTCTTTTCCTTTCTTTGTGATGCACCCCATCTCTCTTATCACTTCCATAATTTTGTCACACAACAGCAAGAATCTCTGCAGAGTCCTCCATTCTGATGCACTGTGATCTCATGCTCAGCCTGTATCTGTTTCTTTCATTAATTTGGAAAAAAAAAGGAAATATAATATATATATGTGTAAATATATGTATATATATATATATTTAAGAGAGCATTCCTAAATGCAGAAATATGAGAAACACAAAAATTTGTAACTGGTCTTCACAGCTGGGTCACAAGACTGAGGACCAACACCACGTTATTACTTCTGAGACTTGTACTTGAAGGAAACAAGTTGCAGCTGTTTCCACACAGACCCCTCCAAACCTCTGCTTGCAGGCAGGCTGTGCCTAAGTTAGTGAGGGTCATGGTAGAGCAGTTAAAGTACTCTTCTGTGTGTTTGGGATCTCTCTTCTTTCTCCCTGCAAAATCCTGATCTCTCCCAAACAGGAGGTCCTATAGTTCTCTATCTGCAGCTCAAGATCGCTGACAGCTGGCTTTTATCCTTACTGTAGAGGAGTTTTCTGCCTGGCCCTGTGTCCAGGCTGCCTGCTATTACTATTTCCTTTACAGATTTTCTACAAGAAGTATCATCTTTGCTTCCATTGTGCTCTAGCCCGTGAAAGTAGCTCAAATATACTTACTATCAAAGGACAGCAGTTTACTTTACACCAGGGTGTCACCTGATGGTTACAGGTAGGTTACAGGTGAAGCTACAGGGAAATCCAGAGATATAGCAAGCCAGGCTGTTGTTGCATTTTCTTATTTTTAGATGTAAAGGAGCTATATTATTTTGTCTTGAGCCTCCTAGATACTTCAGTGGCTGTGACTAACTGCCCCAAGCTTTTAAAATCGGGTGGTTTTTTCTTTTTTTCCATGTTTCTATTTATGGGGCCACTATAATTCTATTCAGAAAGATATTTTTCTTCTACTGAGAAACATCTTATATGGTACACTGCTTGTTTCTGTTTAGCCTTTTAGCTATTGTATTGTTAGTGGTGTCTATGAAAAAAGAAGGAGCATACATAAAAAAAATCAGAGAAAATATTAGCAGACAGTCTGTACTCATGGATATTCCTCTTGTACACAAAAAGCCAGCGATTTTAAAACAAACCATTTCCCAGTCAGATACACATAGTTACAGTAGTTCTGCAGGATTAACAAGTAGTTAAGCAAGAAACCCTAGCTGAGTAAAGATTACAAAACAGAACCTTTTAGGGCATCAGAGAACAGCCCAAAGAGGGCAGTGCCTCAGTTCCAGAAGGTTGTTGTAACTTGTACAGTTCCCTAGATACTGTCTGGGTTACCTGTTCTGGGCAATGAAGATGCCTTCCACTGTAAGGACCTGGAAAAATGCCAAGATACCAAAAGTCACTTTTTAGTTTTTGGCCCTCCTGAGCTATGAATTCTTGTGTTTGTCTTGAGGACAGATAGCAGATTGCTTCACTTTACCATATAGCTACATGAAGACAAACAGAAACCAGTTCTGGATGCTATTATTGTATTTGTTCAGATGTACCTAAAGTGGCATCCTTGGAGTGTTAGCTTACCTCACATGGTACTTCTATTACTTTTTGATCTTTTAAAAAAGTAACCATCCTTCCCCCCCCACTTGCATAAATCTTGCACAAGTAACTTTTGTAGATGTAGGTGCATGTTAAATATGAAGAGCACAAGTAAAAGATCACAAACACCAAACAGTTTCTTACCAGACCTGTTGTACTATGGATTTTTTTCTGTGAACAACTGGGAAAAAAATCTAGGCCTAACTGCTTGAAAACAAGCTGACAAGTGTCAGTGAAATTTTTTAAAGGAGTAAGACGTTCTTTGGAAGTCATATATCTGGAGATAGAGGCTACAGCTGCTGCTTTGGAAAAGGTGTTGTGTCAGGATTTTTATTTTTCCTTGCTGTGGACCAATAAATGTTCTTTCCTTAAGATCTTATGAAATGTGCAATTGTTGCCTTAGCAGCATGCTCATAATTAGGGTTGTCATCTGATCATATGAAGTTCCTCAGTCATATTCACACCTGTCATGAGTTATTAAAAGATGCTTCTCACTTGTGTCCTTGTCTGCCTGTGTTTAAAATGTATTCCTTCATTTTACCAGTTTCACAGGAAATCCTAAGCTTTTGGGTTTTTTCTCCCCATACAAAGCATGGTAAATAGTGTAGAAAAATAAATTATTACTTTAGTCCACACTTACAACCTGAAAGTATAAACTATGAAGTTTCTTAGCATCAGATTCTAGCTTTGGAGCATTTGATTAAATAATAATGGCTGACTCTGGCCTTAAAAAAAAGTGTTTAAATATGCATTTTTCACCCTCAAAGTTTCCCATTTTGTGCAAGGCTTGGTAATTGCTGCTCAAGGCATGTAGAGTTGTGGCAGACATTAGCATGGTTGAGCATAAGATCAGGTGTGTTTTGGAAAAGACAAAGTGTATCTGCTTTTTGAAAAGGTTAATAGCAAAACCATGCAGCATTTTACAGCATTATCAGGAACAAGGGAAGGAGCAGGACAGTATTGCTCAAGTTCAATATGTAACTTTGAAGGACTTCCTACCCTCCAGAATTAATAATGTCAAATTAAATTCCAGGTATATGGAGGAATAAAATGTATTTGATGTAGTCCAGCATATAGAACAAGGACATTTTTAAACTAAAAATCCCAACCCTCCAAAACAAAAACAGCATAACATAAAGCTTTAACTTAAACATGACCTCACATTCCTTTCCCTAGCTCAGGTACCTCTCTCCTCAGAGACTCATGGCTTTGCATTTAGCCAATAATTTTTTCAGCCTCAGAATAAGACTTTACACCATGTACAGACAGTCGGAGTGGAGAAATAGTTGGAGTCATCTTACAGGAAAATATCCTAAACTTGAAGTGGACTAAAAAATTTCATGATGCAGTCTAGTCCTTCCTGTTTAAGATATCAATTTCACCTTGGGAATGAGATACAGATCTTCAGTCTTCTATATGAGTTGTTCAAACCTTTAGCTGGGGAGCAGTTCTTATGCATTGCATAGCTCACTGTGCGTTTGATTATTGCAGCCAGATGAAACAAGTGTTCAGATTGCAAGCCTACAAACTTAGAGGATAAACTATCCCTTGGGAAGTTGGAGATCTGGCTTCAAATGCCACCTTCTCTATGGGCATTTAAGTCTGTCTCACTTCCCAAGAAAGCAACTTTAATCAAGTTGTCCAGCTCAAGCTTTGATTAAAATAGCCCTCAGCTCAGTCTCTGAAAGTGTCGTATTTTGACCACATCCACTGGAGCAGATGCTTATGGAGGACATTTGGGAATTTATGCATTCGGTTGAGGTCTTAGTATTACTGAGATGACCAGTGAGTATTGTTTAGGTTTAGGTGGCTGTATACATGCTCCAGAACAGGACTGTAGCTGCCTCAGAGATGTTACTGGATGCTAAGAATTTCAGACTCCTCTAGGGCTGGGTTAGTTTTGATGGTGCAAATTAGCAGCTAGGTGTAAGAATTTGACCTCTAAATAAACATCCACCTCTGAACTCATGTATGCAAAATACTTTGCTCTGAATCTCATGAACTTCCAAGGGATTTGAAATAGTTTTGGATGATGTTAATGATTGAGTAGCCTTCCTATAATTTTGCAGTCTCAGGCAATCTACAAGCTACTCATCAAAATGCTATTACAGCCAGTAGCAGGTATGATAATCTCATTTTATTGACCCATTGATGCATCATTTTTTGTCTATGTAGGTGATAGCTAACCGCTGCTTTTTATTGCCTGGGGATGCAAACAGTTGTAAGGACACAGTATTTATAACATGCTATCAGTATTAAAGTAGGATTGTGTTGATATTCCATCTAGTACTGCAGTATAAGAGCTTCGAATGTAATGACTTCTCTAACTTACTGATGCCTCTGTATTTTGTTTTTGCTTCTGCACTTTACACCCAATGCATTCATGAATGACCATTTTAATACACAGTGGCAGGTTGATCCTGAACATTTTACTGTAGAGCATAGATGGCATAATTTGGACTGGATAAGAGTTTTGTGAAATGCAGTGTAACAATACAAATTTCCCCCCTTATTACTTCTGTGTCCTAGAGGAAATGCTGGAGCAGGCTTTCCAGTAGGTGAGCAGCCAGCTGTTCACTGGCTCCACCACCTGTGCTCACCTACCCTCTTACGAGGACCTTTGACATGGGGACACAGATTTTGTCACTTATACAAGCAAGTGTTGGCATGGTTGTCAAGATCCCCTAAGGCACGAAAGATCAGTTCTCAAGATTGTGAAGTAGGAATGCAGCCATCTGTGTCACTGGCAAATGATAGGACACATGTATGCACAGCCAGGTATGTGGCAGGAGTGCCTGGAGGAGAGCGTGGCTCACTTCCCTCTGGAGGGTGAGCAGCTCTGCTATGAACAACTACTGACAATATAAGATGAAAAACTTATGAGCTTGGAATGCAAAATACAACAGGACTACTTATACCTGCTGTGAACATTTAGCCATTGACAGCTCTGTATCTCATATTATACAAACAAAAGCTGCAGTAATGGCAGCTGATATAAATTCTTACTGTTTAGTCATGCCAATGTTCTCTTGCTTGGCGTCAGCTGGGATCTTCTAAATATTGTGTGTACTTTTTCCCCAAGACACGGTCATGTTTTTTTCAAGGCTATGAGTCATGCTTTGCTATTCTATTACTCTGAAGCTTAGCAGAAAAGATCCTATGTGCAGTTCACGGAGTGCAGAAGCAAGGTTATAAATCCCTCATTCTGAAAAGGGTTAGACTGAGTCTATAATATATGGGATGGTTGTGGTTTGACAACAATCACATGGCATGTCATAACAGTTTTACAGGAACTGCAGGCAGACTTGTTGTTTCTAGAACCATATTTATATAAACAATTCTGCAGCTCTTCAAAGATGGAGCAGCTCTGTGAGTCAGTGAATTTTCAGTTGCTTACATGTCAAATGAAAAAAACACCTAGCAGAATGAAACCTTGAATAATACAGATTGTAACTATATACAAGACTGTTGTCATCACAGAATATATTGCAATGTCTTTGAAAAAGTTATGAATGTAAGTACAGAATGTTCAGATTCTGCTTGGGTCTGTTATGAATTAAACAGAATCATTCCATGAAATAGGTAAAAAGAAGTGAAAGAAGAGGTCTATTTTCCTCCTCCTATGGGGCTGTGTTTGCACGGGTTGTTATATACAATATAGATTAACTATTCCTGACTATGCACTTTTGGAAGCAGAGCTATTCTCTGCCATTTATAATAAACACCTCTTTTTGAAATTTATTTTCAGTGTCAGAAACTTCTATTACCAGTAGACTGAATCAAACCAGCATGATGTATTGAGTAATACAAACTAAAGAAAGCCACCCAGAATAGGCATGCTGCTTTGTCAGTCATGTTACTTCAGTTCTACTTCAGGAAACACTTATTTAAACACTGTCCTGAAGATGATACTTTCATTGTCTATTTTCAAAAGTTCTGGAAAAAATTAGTGTTTGGAAGTTTATTGGACTAGTTTATATAATGGATTCAAGGAAAATTCTTAATCCAAATTTTTTTTTATAATTTTCTAACTGTAGAAATACAGAAAGATAAGGGAAAGAAAAAAATAACCCCCCCAAAATACTAAGAATTATGTGTTTAACATAAAACTACTTTAATTTCAGTCTGTTTTTTCTTCAAAATCCTTTGAAATGAAATTTTCTTTTTGCCACAATAGAATATTTATCAGAAATGCTAGCAGATGGTAAAATTCATTATTTACAAAACAGCATGTGTTTACTAATGAATCTCTTCATTTGGTGGGTGGTTAGGGGTTTTAACAGTGAAAGAGTGTTATATATTCAGAGCAATAATGACAATAAAACAAGAGTTCTCTAGAGCATGAACAGAAGGAGTCAGATCCTTGTTTTCCTGGTAGTTCAGCATTCTTTACTATAGTATTGTGAAATGTAGTATGGCCTAAGGGTCTGAATTCTGACTGCAGAAATCCTCATTTATGTTCCAGAAATCTTTCTGATGTTTTAATTTCCTTAATAGTCTCTAGGTTTTAAAATTCTTAGATTTTTACATATGTTTGGGCCAAATTACCTCATTTGGTTAACTGTTATCTTCCTTTCTTGATGAGCATCAGGCAGAGAATCCACCTTTTTTTCCCCTCAGTAATTTGATTATCCTGATTAATTGCCCTTATTGCTGGAGACTTTTTTCATAATTTGAACTTGTCTGGTTTCAACTTTTACACATGACTTTTTCTCTGTTTTTTAATAAAAAACATATTTCTCTTTTAGTTCATGTATGTGAAAAATGTCTGTGGAAAATGTTTCTCGGTTTTCCTCTTGATACATCAAACAGTTCAAGCTTTTTATGCCTTCCAATTTTAAGCATGTGTTCTTTCTTGTTCTTTAGATAACTTTTGCCACACAAATTCCAGTTTTTCAACTTTTTTTTTTTTTGAATATGTATCCCACAACTCCACCAGCATTCCTTTCTCACTATTGCTTATATTCAGAGGCAGTGTTAGTTTTTATCCTACTGTTCCCAGAATTGTCTCATATGTTACTTACTGATTGCATTCCTTGATCGTTGTTGTTTGACTCTGCATTTGCTTAGATTAAAATGCATTTTATGTATTGTTCTCCTTTTCAAAAGGCATGACCTTAGCCACCAGTGGGGCTCCTCTGGAAAGCAGGGAGGGCTTCTCGCTGTAACAGGCCTGGACTTATAATTCTTTAGCTTTCCACCAGTCTACCTTGGAGCATTATGAAAACTTTTTATATTTGCCTCTAGATTACTGATGTAACAGTCAAATAGCATTGAGCCTTGCTAATCTCTGTGGAGTCTCACTTGGAACAGCCTTGGTGGATTCCCTACCAAATGCTTCTTCCCATGATCCCTCAGCTAGCCAGCCACTTCTTAATTCCTTTTGGTATATGTTTTATTTCTGTTGAGAAAACACTCTATGTTTCATCAGTGCTTATCTCTCCTCACTGTAAGCACGACTTTGGGGTTAACCAGCCCTGACTCTTGCCACAGGAAACCCTGCCTATGTGCCAGAATAGAAGTAATCGGCTGAGAAAGTGGATACATTGTTATGGGAAAACTTCCATTAATTTCAGCTTGTTTCTTCTTTCCTCACTGGAGAAATGCATCTCCTATCTTCAAACCTGTTTCAGTTGTGTCTTTTTAAGATGAGTAGATTTGTTCAACCAGAAGGAAATTCAGGGCAGAAGAGGGATGGCAAAGATTGTCACTGCATATTACTCCAAGGAGTTACTCTTTCAGTTAACTTTAAATTAATGCGCAGTACTGTCCTCTATCTCTGTTCTCTGGTAGGCAAGAAGCTGGTTTCTATTCTGACTAAAACTATTTAGTAAAAAGATAAAACAGGGTCATTAGTGTTACAGAAAAAATGCCAATTACTATGATGCTATGTTAATCCAAAAGGATGTTTTCATGAACAAAGACTTTTGAAACAAGATATGCATTTAAAACTTCTGCAAGGAGCAATTGCAAATGCCAAAGTTCACCTCTTCTTTTGGCACTGTTATGTTGTCCTAATTGTTAATATCTATTTACATTTAAAGAATGAAGATTAGGTGAAGTTCATATTGCACTGTTCATGTACATACTCTTACAAACTAAAAACATCTTACTAGTTCATGATGTCTTTCTATTTCTTCTATGTGTTTCTGTTACATGGTGGTGTATAAACTGAGTGAATTTTTCAAGATTTCAGAATATTCTGTGAGAATATTCACTTAAAAACCCATTGAATGTCTTGGCATCTTTTTGATATATGGGATGACACTCCATAGCCTCATATGACAGGTTCTTACTGATGAAGTACTAAGTTGAAACTTAGGGCACTTTTGTAGGGTAACTATTCAGCTGCATTCAGTTTATGTTGTTATTTAATTAATGAACTACCAGCATGTACCACTGCTTCTGGTGAGTTGTGCAAGGCTTGATGCTGGCATATGTGCAACTCATAGTGTGAGAAGGGAAATATATTTTTAGTGCAGACTGTGAAGGTCTGGTGGAGCCTATGGCTTGAAGATCATAGTTTTCCCATAGCTCTTATGTCATAGCTACCAGTCCCATGTAAGTATCCTAGATATTGAAAGGGTGTGGTCCTAGATGATGGTGTTTGAAAAAATGAGTTGAGTTCTCCCATATCTAAGGGGTTGATAGTGGTAGAGAAAATGGTTGCAACTTAAGAATTACTGGGTATGAGGTTGTTTTGCAGATGAGTTTAAGAATAATCTGTGATAAATTAATTTTTAGAGTGAGAAGTTAATTCAATTAGAAAGGAGTATCACAAGAGAAGGAGTAGAAAGTTGTTTAGTCATAGATGTTTAATGAGACTACAGTTTAAACAAATTGTTGATGTCAGTGTTGCCTAAGCTTTCATGAAATCACAAGGAGAATTTTTAAAATAATTATGAACAAATAATTTTAAACTACGTATATGGATCAAAACTTTACACATCTAGTATGCTTTCTAAATATGGTAAATAGTTTCTTGCTATGAAAATTAGCTGATTTCCAATCAAAGAAAAAACTCTTTGTGAAGTGACTTTTAGGCCTGCTTCTGAAACTCACTCATGGTTTTACTTTTTTTTTTCCATGCTCCCATGACTTAACTTTTTTTCAGTTACTTAGTGTCTTACTCTTACAGATCATATTGGGTTTGCATGTCCAGGTTTTGGTAGCAGGGGGGTTACAGGGGTGGCTTCTGTGAGAAGCTGGCAGAAGCTTCCCCCATGTTCTGCAGAGCCAATGCCAGCTGGCTCCAGGATGGACTCGCCACTGGCCAAGGCTGTGCCCATCAGGAGTGGTGGTAATGCCTCTGTGGTAACATATTTAAGACGGAAAAAAAAAGTTAATTGTGGAGATGAAAATTGCATCAGGGAAGAGTGGAGTGAGAACATGTGAACAACTCTGCAGACACCAAGGCCACTGCAGAAGGAGGGGGTGGAGTGCTCCAGGCGCTGGAGCTGAGGTTTCCCTGCAGCCTGTGGTGCAGACCATGGTGAAGCATCTGTGGCCCTGCAGCCTGTGGAGGACCATGGGGGTGCAGAGATCCACCTGCAGGAGGTGGATCTCCCTGTGGAGGAGACCCATGCCGGAGCAGGGTGATGCCTGAAGAAGGCTGTGACCTGGTGGGAGGCCCATGCTGGAGCAGGGTCCTGGCAGGGACCTGCTGACCCACGGAGAGAGGAGCCCATGCTGGAGCAGGTTTTCCTGGTAGGACTTGTGTCCTGTGGGGGACCCACATTGGAGCAGCCTGTGCCTGATTTTGTTAGTAATAAATTTAATTAATATCCCCACTTTGAGTCTGCTTTGCCTGTGATGATAATCGGTGAGTGATCTCTCCTGGTCCTTATCTCATGACCCCTATGTTATATTTTCTCTCCCCTGTCCAGTTGCAGAGGGGACTGAGAGAGCAGCTTTGGTGAATACCTGGCATTCAGCCAAGGTCAGCCCACCACACAGACCTTCCCTTTACCTAGCAAGCAACTGTTTAGAATCATTTCTCATTACAGAGTTACTGAGTAGCAGTATTATGTACATAATTTTTTAATTATGTACATACGTATGGTCTGTATACAGGGATATTAAACAAACTGGCATCCAATATAATTACTTACCTGCATTATAGTATCAAGTATGATCCTCTCTCAAGGATTATAACACTATTACCTTATGTGCTCTTCAAAGGAACAAAGACAGATAAAAATGTAGAATCATGGAACAGCTGAAAATGACAGAGCAGTGAACATTAGTAAATTACAGTATCAAGCAAATCTAAAAATAATTTTGCAGTTCTGGCACTTTCTTGAGACTACAAAAAAGGAAACATCTAAATTTCCTTGTAGGAAACTTGAAAAAAGCCTCTGTGAGTTTTACTGCCATGGATTTTTATTAGTCTTTGCATAAAGCCATGTATACTATGCTTGTTGTATGTGTGTCCTCCTTTTAAATTATTTAATATGAGTGAAACTGGGTTGCTCGTCATAAATAAGGTGTCCCTAATTTTCCACTTAAAGTGTTCCACTATACCTCATTGTTACCAGAGAATGAACTCGTGTTGCCTGGAGGGACAAGTTATTGTTTATAACTTTTAATGCTTAAAATTCACAGATATCTTTTGGCTCCATTTTTTTACCTCGGGTGTGTATTGAAAAGAGTTATTGGCCCAAGGAACTTGCTCATAAAAGAGTGGAAACAGAGGCACAGGAAGGTGATCTGCTCATTCAACAAATGCAGAGTCAGTATGGGAGTGAAGGTGTCTGACATGGTTTGTGCTTGGGAAGGACAATCATCTTATTACACTGTCCATTATAAATTATTATTCTAAGCTCAGAGGAGTTTTAAATTGTCATAGTTTTCATTCCACAAAGAGTTATCTATAATACATGCAAAATCAATTTTTCTCAACGTAAAAGACAAAGATCCATTCATCCATTATGCTGTTTTCCTTTTGCTTTGCAAAATACATTTGTTTAAGACAGAAACATCTGTTTCTGTTTAAAATGTTCAAGGGGTGTAGTTACCAATTAGAACAGTGATGCAAGAAATATCCATGTCATCTTAACTGTGTCAGATTTTGGCAACTGCAGAGGAAACCTTCCCAGTAGATTGTTCATCTCTCCCTTCCTCCCTCTCATCTTTTCACAGATTTCAAGATTTTTCTGGAAAAAATGTTATCATTTGTGGCAGGCTCTGTAAATAGCATTTAATTCTACAGTTGCTGGGAACACAGACGTTTCCAGCATTTTCCACTGTTTCTAGTGTTAGCTTTCCGACAGCTGGAATATTGCTGTCTGTCATTTTCTAGGCTCTAGAATAACTGAAGCTCATCACGGATCACAGTCTTTTCTGAGTTTATGACCTAGACTACTTATCTTTTTTCTTCTTCATTTATTTTTTTTTTCTCTCTTGGAGCCCTGGCATCTGACCTTACACAGGTAAATCTCAGGGACTTGTGAAGTGGCTGCCCTCAAATTTGTTTCTGCTGCTTGTTTGAGCTTCCACTCCTCCTTACTGCTGAGTAAGTAAATTATTTTTTTCAGATGCTGTTCACTTATTTCCCAAAAAACAAAATGAATTTTCATGGGTAATGAAAAAAAAAAACCCTATAACCAGAATGTAGCTTAAGGAGCCCACAACCGTTGAATAAAACACATCTGGTAATTCTCCAGAGATAACTTATTTACTGCAGATTGTTTCCTTGCTGGTTCTTTGCTCAAGCAGCTAACAAATGTTTAATGACTTGGTTGTTTCTGTTTGAGGGAGACATAGTCATAAAACTGACATTACTGACCCAAAGCTGTTTTTATCAAAACAGACTTAAAAAGAATCATAGAATGGTTTGGGTTAGAAGGGACCTTAGAGATCATGTAGTTCCAATCCTCCCACCATCGGCAAGGACACTTTCCACTAGACCAGGTTGCTTAGAGCCCTGTCCACCCTGGCCTTGAACACTTCCAGGGATGGGGCATCCACAACTTCTCTGGGCAACATGTTCCAGTGCCTCACCACCCTCACACTAAAGAATTTCTTCATAATATCTAATTTAACCTATCCTCTTTCAGTTTAAAACCATTCCCTCTTGTTGTATTGCTACATGACCTTGTACAAAGTCCCTCTCCATCTCGTAGGCTCTGCTCAGGTGCTGGAAGGCCCCAATTAGGTCATCCCAAATCCTTCTCTTCTCCAGGCTGAACAATCCCAATTCTCTTAGCCTGTCTTCATAGGAGAGGTGCTCTAATCATCTTGGTGGTCCTCCTCTGGACTCACTCCAACAGGTCAATGTCCTTCCTCTCTAGGCAATTCTGAGCTGGATGCAGTACTACAGGTGGGGGTCTCATGAGAGCAGAGTAGAGAGGCAGAACAGGCACATATGTTTTCATGGGTTGTCTCTTTCCTTGTAAAAACTGTCAGACTACTTTTGTATAACCTAGGAGAGATGTTTTAATGCAAAAAGACACGTTCCAATCAGTGTTAAATTTTAGCTGTACTTTAGTCACTGATTTTGACCAATACATTGTCATATTTTAGTGTCAATACATACCTACCTATATATATTATATCCTTCATATTTAGGTGGGACCTTGCCCTAACTTGTTGAACTGTAGTTATAGTGTATTTTTGAATCATATTACTATTTCTTCGAATTCTTGTCTCTATTTCTCAGAACTGTAAATGTCCATAAGCAAAGAAAGAAAAAAAGTAGATCCAAAGAAATTTCACTCTCAATACATTGGTTAAATTATGGGATGACTGAAATGTGCAAATCCAATAGTATTTAATAGCACTGCTTTTTATACTGCTTTGGTTTCATTTAAGTCTGTTTCTACAGACTTTTACTACACCTGCAATGCACTGAAGTGACCCCTTGGCATGAAAGAGGTATAGAAATAGGTACTGGTATGATTTATAAAATACATGTCTTTTAATGAGTGCAAGTGCACTTCTGTACTGTTAATTTTGATGTGGATATTTCAGCAGAACAAAAGATAAGGCCTTTAATTCTGAGAAACTACTTTATGTCATTTCATATACACCACTGCTGGTCAGAACAAATTTCAAGTCAGTAGTCACGTGTGTATATCAGGAAGGTAGAATAACACATATAAATTGGAATTAAACAGCTGACTAAACAGAGCTGACAGTGTGTCATTAAATATTTTTAACGCATTCTTTCAAAATTAAATTGTTTAAAATTTGGACATATATTGCAATATTTTACCTGCTAAATTAGGTTCCTGAGAACCTATCCCTGACTGGAGTTTACCACGCTGAGTGCTTGTAGCATCTTCCTTTTGGTGGAAGAGATTTGCCATCAGAGTTAGGAGCATAACTTTCCCTTCAGTATGTGAGGCAAGAGATTCTTTGACTGCAATTTGCCACGACCTCAGTGTAGAGCAGCATAAGCCAATGAAGGATGCTAAGGTCAGGAAAGCATTTTATATCTCATCCTAATCAGATTAGTTATATATGTTGTGCAATTCAGAATTCTTTGATGGTTTTCCTCCAGTCCAATATTCTGTATGAAGAACAAGCATGCAGAATATTGTTTTTCCTGTATTTTCTGTGCAACTAAACAATTTATTGAATACTTGACTACTTGCCATGCACAAAAAAATCGTGTGCTAAATCTGAAGACTCGTGCCTGGAGGAAAACCACTTCCTTGTATTTGGTAAGAAAAAATTGCGGTGGTAGTTTTTCCTCCATTCTCAAATGGTCACAGAAATCTTGAATAAAGGAAGTAACTCCTGTTACTTTTAGGAACTGCCATCCACTGAGAAAGAAAGCACCTTAAACAGAACTTTATGAGGTGCTTTGAGCAGGGCTTGCTGACGTGCTCCAGTTTAATTCTACTTTTTGTGAACTTCATTTAATACGGTTAATGGAATTGAGGTCTGAGCCTTCCCAAGTAATTATCTTACAAGTTCAGGTAACTGTAGGTTTTTTTAATCTCTCTGAACAAAAACTTGAGATTTGAGGCAAAAAGTTAGCATTCTAAATTATGCTGAAAACTGGTGTTCTGAAATACTGTATTACTGTAATAATCACTGTTGCATGGTTTAATGTACCACAGCAGGTTGGCAGCAGCAAGTAACTAAACTGAAACTCTCTAAGAATATTTCAAAATAGGACTGTAAAATAATCAATACATGTAAACAATATGTTAAGTAATGACGAAATTAAGGGGCCAATTCTTAACAACTTTGGTAGGCCTTAAAGGAACTGACAAATTATCAGAACTTCTTGGAAAGAAGCTCTAAATAATAATATAAAATTAAATATTTAAAATTACTCTTTTTTTTTTTAATTATGTATTAGGAGTGGAGGAATTAGAGACTTTTGTTTATTGAATTTTTTATATGGCCTTGAGAAAACAGTTTAACATATTTTGAGCTTTTTAGTGGGTTTTAAAGTCTTTTATGTTCCTCCAAGATTCTTGGTTTAGTTCTGGAATAAGTAAGTGTCATGGAAGAAATTCTATTTTGTGAACATTTCAAACCTAGAAAGTGGTGACATCTTGTGAAAGGAAGGCTCACAGAATTTCAATCCCAATTTCCAGACTAAAAGCTACATAGAGCATAAAGAGATGCATAATCTTTTCAATAAAAAAATTGCTATTTAAGGCTAGGAAAGCACATATAGAGCCTCATGACTTTTTATAAATTTAATCATTGCAACCTTAAAAAGTTATTATTAAAAGTGCATCTGAGATTGCAATCTTTATCATTTATCTGCATGTACAGTGCACATAGTTTTCAAATGACTCTGCACTATTTTTCTACTTTTTTGTGGTTTTCCATAATAATATTTTTCTGAAACAATACAATATCAGACACATTCCTGCGTGCATATAGTTCACAACTGTAGGTTTACACAGCTGCCTGAACAAATTCTGCCTATCTACGTAACAGGCTTTTGCTGAGTAAAAATTATTATTACTAAAAAAAGACATAAACTGAAGACATACCAATGACTTGTAGCAATATGTGTATTTTTGGAGTAGGTGCTATTTCATCATAATAAACAATTTTTTTAATAAAAAATTTGAAGATCAAATAGAATAATATAGCATAAAACTAAAGAATAACACTGGAAAAAATTGGTCTTACTTCTGGATAAGTGACTATTTCTCCATTCTGCCCATTTATACTCTTTCATGTACTATGCACATAGTTGGTAGTAAGATGAAAAAGTCTGAACTGGAAATACCTGCAATTATATATACTGACTTGAAATTTAACCAAAGAAAATGCTACTTCATATCATTATTTCAGCTTTCAGAAAGTATTTAGATTCTACTGGTTTTGCAGGTGCTTGATCTAATATGTAATTTGCATAGCAAATTAATGGGCCTTCTGCAGACTTTTATGGCATCTCTGTATATTGATTCATATTATAAATTTTTTTTCTGTACAATTCTGAAAATAATAAGAAAATTATGTGAGTAGGACAGATTTACAAAAAGTGTTCACCATGTATGTGTGGAGAATAAGGATTTTGCAACTTGTTGATTCATAAATTGTGCTGGCGCAAACATCGCCTGCTGGGGGCAGCAGGCAGGGTAAGATCTGTCATTCTCAAGCTACTCTTAAGAAGAAAGTTACATCTTAAGATCCTATTTGGGCTAGTATAATTATTTCTGGTCCTGGAAAATTAAAATATAAACTCCTAGTCACATTTCTAGGAGAATCCTCTGTGCTTGAAAGCATTCAGAGAAGTCTCAGAACGTGATACTACATGTACTTTTTATATCAGGAGAAAAAATAATAAACCAAAATGAACAACCATAACTGTCTGAACATTTCATTGTACACAAGGAGTGTAGCCCAGTCATACTGGGACAGACAACAAATACAATGCTTTATGAGTGACAGGGATTCAAGGATCTGAATCAGAAATATCCAAACCTGTTTATTCTCACATACAAGCTTCTTCTGTAGCTGGAGACCAATACCTTTCTCTTCCAGCCCACAGATAACTATAAAAATCAAGTTGCAGCCTACTGTGTAGGTGGTCGAGTTCTGTGATATCTGTTCTTATAGTGCAGGTTGGTCAGGACCCATTGTGCAAGGTCAGATTTGAGATGGTCTTTTCGGAGTATTGTAAGGTGATCTCTGCACCGTCTTATCTGTTTGGTCTGACTGCAAAATTACTGTGTATGGGTAACTCTTTGGCCCATTATCATAGAATAAGAGTCAAAATCATTGGGGAAGGCAGGAAGAACGAAAAAAGGTATCCAGAGCAAGATTTCTCCTTAGAGTCCTTGCTCCTTATAGTGAAAGTCCAAGCTTTAAATCTCTATACTTTCCTTGCTGAACCAGAGTCCAACTTCCATGCAGACAGAATGGATGCTTCAAGCCATATTTTCCAGAATTCTTGTGCCATTTCTTAACTTCAGTCATAACATCACCTAGTCCACCTTATGTAGCCTTAGAATAGAGGCAGGTGCCTCCTGTGATAAGACAATGACATATATAAACAATGAAAACATACCTTGTAATTTTATAGATTATGCTGAATAGTATTCTTTCTTCTTTGTTTCTTTCTTTCTTCCTTTTCTTTCTTTTTTCTTTCTATCTTTTCCTTCTATCTTTTCTTTCTTTCTTTCTTTCTTTCTTTCTTTTTCTTTCTTTCTTTCTTTCTTTCTTTTTCTTTCTTTCTTTCTTTCTTTCTTTTCTTTCTTTCTTTGTTTCTTTGTCCCTTCTTTCCTTCCTTCCTCCCTCCCTCCCTTCCTTCCCTTCCTTCCTTTCTTTTTTCTTTCTCTCTTTTGTCTTTTGTTATATTTTTGTTGTTGTTGCTTTTGTTAAACTAGTTGTATCCCTCCATTGTAAAATATTGTCCAAGGTGAACACTGGTGCTTCCTTTTTTTTTTTCTTCAGGGATTGTGCTTTGAACAATGCATGTCAGAACTATAGTTTCTCTCCTGGAAAATAATGCGTAATATCTAATGTATAATATCTAATGAAAATAATGTATAACATCTAACACTCGTACTCAAAGCATCAGTGTTAATTCCAAACTACTAATATTAAAAATACTCTGTTAACATCTTACAGCTAGTTAAAGTTTTAAAGAAATAATTCTATACCCTGAAGTATCAGAACCATGAAAATTTGGATTCCTCTTCTAGCTTAACTAAATTTTAATGTATCTGATCAAGTTTATGGCAAAAGAAAGCAGTTATGTAACTGAGAATGACTTAAAAGGATAAAAACATTTGTGCTTTAATTTTACATGTTCAGCTGAAGAGCCCTTGAAAGACTGCTTTCTTATGTGTTTAATTTTATTTACTTCTATGAAGTTGATCTTAATGAAACAATAATCAAATAGAGATAAGAATCAGTGTTACTTATCTCAGGAGATGCAGTCTGTAGCAGTCTGTAACAGTGCTGCGGGCTAGTAAATACTGTGTACTTGTGTACTCATAAAAGTGTAGGAGATGAAAATTTGAGAGCATTGGGTACTAAAAATGTTCTTGTCCACTATCAGTGTTCTTGAAACCAATTTTGAATTTAATAATAAAGTACTGCAATGCCAATATTTTTTAACTTGTCTAGAGTTCAGATGCAAAATGAAGTTAGAAATATGCTTAAATCCTGTTTAGAGATGCCTTTGATACTGTTTATCATACAGTTTACTTCCAAAATTTATGAGGTACAATGAAATGAAAATGTAATTTTTTTTGGATTGTATTTAAAAGATGGGTGACGGTGAAACCAAAAAAACTCAGAGTAAAAAAATTTAAAAAAAATGTTCAGAAAAAAGCAAACTAAAATTACAACTGACAACCAAGGAAAATTTCACCCTCTTTTTTTTTTCCTATGAAAAAATTCAAAAGCCATTTAACTGATCTAAGAATTTCAAGAGGTTATTTATGGGAAATTTTTGATATGAGAATTTTTCTAACTTAAATTTACAACTGCAGATAAGTCTTGCAGAATCAATTAACCTTCAGTTAAAAACATCCTGTTCCCAGCCACTAGGTAAATATACAATTAAAGAAGCAAACCTGAACAAGGGTTCTGTGAAGGATTTGATATGATATTTTCAGGTAGCTGAAATTGAAGTATGGGTTTTTTATATTAATAGTTGTTGAGTTTTATCACAAAGTTGAAATGAGGACATTCCCTTAAATGCACTATTGGAATAAAATTTAGTGTTGCAAAACACGTGGATTTTCATGTTTTGCAGCAGCAGCAGCTCCTAGAGGGCTACAAAGCTAGCTCTGTTTAGAGAGAATTAAGAGTAATCTCGCTTGGAGTAGGAAGAGGTTATTACTGATGTCCTGCCCCACGTGGTTGGTGGAGCCTTGGTGCCCATTAGTGGATGAGCACTTTGAGGAAGTGACACACACAGATATGAAAAGACATGTCACGTTTGCCTATTGTTTTGTTTTAGGGAGTGGAAATAATCTGTTTGGTATTTTGGTGGTGGATGACTTTCCAAAAGAACTTTTCAGTGACTAAAGTGTCCAAGATTTTGTCCATTCGAATTCAAGCAAACAATTGTGGATCTTTCTGCTCTCCTGCCTGGTCAGATTTGGCAGACAGTCAAGAACCTGTATCAGCTCAGAATGTTCTCTCTTACATCTCACCGTTTCTGTCTATAATGAAAGACCATTTAAAATGCAGATTAGTATTCAGGGGAGCCTAATCTTGCTATCTTCCAATATAAGAGATGTTTCGCACTATCTCTCTGGAGAAAAATTTTGGAACAAGGCACCACCTTCTTGCTAGAATAATTATTTTGCATCCTTCACCATCTGACTTTGTAGCTCATGAAGGGAAAAAATATTTTATGATTGCAAAGGTTTTGCTGACTGTTGGCCACTAGAATGTCAAAAATGGCTTTATCTAGGGAGGTTAAAACAACCTACCCCAAAATACAAATCAAAACCCCCAACAAACAATCACTCATGTATGCTGAAGAATCAGCATGTGAAAGTTGCCACTGTGTGTGTCTTCTATGTACTGCTGGCATTCTGGAGTGAAAATTAGGACAACAAAAGCCCAAGGTGGTGTAGGGCAGTTAGTTAATAAAGGATGCTGAAATAATGATGAACTAATATGAAGGAGCTAATTTGTCTTTGTCCATTTTAATGCTAATCTCTTTGTATCACATCACCTCCCAGATACCGTTTCTCACTGCACTGAGTCAGAAGTGACCAGGAAACACAACTACTCATCACAATATATTTGACTCTGAATACATTCCTCTGTCTGTATGAGTCTAGCAAAACACAGTTGTTTTCAAGGTCTGTACATGCTGTAGTGTAGAATTTTTTTCTGATGTAGCAGTTGTCTAATGGATCATTTCCAACTAGTCTCCCTGCCTTTTTATAAATGAGAACATAAAATTATATGAGATGGGAGCATATAAATTTTATGCACTGTTTCAGGCAAGACTTCATTTTGTTGTTCTTGTGGGCTTTTTTTCCAAGCTGCTCTTTTTTTAAGGATAATTGCAGTTAATGCTGGACTAGAACTATTTAGTATATTTTTAGATAAACTTGGTGCTTGTGTAAAGACGCATGGTTGGTACCTCTTGAGCCGTGAACTCTCTCTGAAACAGAACTCTGCTTTACTTCCAGTGTTAATCCACTGACTAATTGCAGGACTGTAATACTGTATAGTTTCCACAGTTTATGAAATTCCTGGACTTTACAGTTCAGGTGCAAATTGTTGATATTATGAGTATATTGGATTTATGCCCAAAGCTTTTATTCATATAGATTATCATACTTACGGATTTATACATATACTGAAATTAATTTAGATCAGGGATTTGGAGTTTATGAAGCAGTTGAAGACCGTAAATAAACTCAGGACTTGAGAGAGGTGAGTTCAGCCCTGTTTGCAATGTTCATTTACGCTTTCTTTGAAAGGAAGCTGTTTACAATGTAAGGTTTTTTTCTGAGTTGTTCCTGAAAGGAATATCTGAAAAGGGTACTACTTGGATCTTCCAGGACCTCTTTTGGAGAATTGCCTGCAAAAACCATGGCAAGTAGGATGGCTGAAGCTCCCTCTTCAGTATATAAGGTGTTTACACAAACAACTGAGATCCTGCAAGGAATTGTGGTCTACCACTGTAAAGACCATATAGGAAATATAATGGCTGCTGTCATTGATAAGAGGTTGGGGTTCTCTTGAAGAATGCAGAGGTCCAGGTTGTGAAAAACAGCAATATTTAAAATTTCTGGATAGCATGATCTTAAAGTCACCTTTTTTTTTTTTTTTCTCTCCCAGTGCTGAGTCTCGGCCTGCTCAGTTTTCATTTGAACAGAAGTGCTTAGATATTCCTGTTCGTCCTTCAAATTGCCTTTTTTGAATCCTTATCTAGCTCCACTGTATTCCCTTTGTGATGAGGGGGCCACAATTGCACATAACATGCTGAATCTGTGCCATGGATTTACATAATGATGTAATGATTTTTTTCTGCATTATTTACTATTCCTTTGCTAAATATTTATAAAATTTAATTTTCTTTTTTCTGCTATTGAGAATTAAGTTAACGGTTTTTATGGAACTTTGTAGTTTTCCTTCTGAAACATTGCTCTTGAGGTGTAACATTCATGTTGGAGCCTATTCTATACAAGCAATTAGGGTTGGGTTTTTTTTTCCCTACGCATAACTTAATATTTGTCTATATTAAGCTTGATATGATATTTTGTTGCTCAATTTTATTTTGCCTTGTAAGGTCTTGCATTTACTCAGGGTTTAAATTTGTCCCAAGTATTTCAATAACTTCTGCAGATGTTTTCCACCTGATTTTTCACCCATTTTTCAGGTCATTGATGAATTTACTGAGAAGCAAAGTGCTTAACAGAGGTTTCTGTGAAACTCTGCTTGTGATCTTCATTTGTTCTCCATTCCACTGTTTACTCTTTCCAGTATTTTACTTGATTATTTGTCCATTCAAGGACCTTCCTTCTCGTATCATGGCTATTTAGATTCCTTTAGCTTTTGGCATTGGGTCTTGTCAAAAGCATTTTGTGATTTGTTTGGAAAACAGTAATGTGGTTTTTCAGAAGCAGTGGAGGCTATTCCTCTAAAAAATTGTGTTGCTTCATTATGCTACAGTTTCTACTAGTTTTCCTGACAAATATCAGGTTGAAAGGATTCCCAGAACCTTTCTTTACAAACTAGTATCCTGAGAACCAAAGAAGTTTCAAATGGAAGATCAGGCATACCACAATCAGCAAGTTGTCTTTTTCACCCTTAGCTTCTCACAGATTGCCTGGGTATATAATACCTAGACCTTGTGGTCTATTGGTTTGTTTCATAGTCTCGTCATTGATTTCTGACAGATCCTTTGCTAAATCCTGCAGTAGAATTTCCACTCGCCCTGATTTGCCACAATAATTTCCAGTTTCTAGGGAAACACTTGCCTTTTAAGTTTCATGTTTTCCTTCACCTTGTATTAGAAAAAGAAACAGCAGATAGCAAAGATCATGTTGGGGGATTGCAGTGTCCTAAACTCTGATTTACAGACATAATAAGGAACTCAAACGTCCATGGTGGGATTTCCACAGTTAATCATTGGTAGTCTGGCTTTGCTGCCATTAAAGCCTTGGGGGTAGACTTTTTAATGGACTTTAAATCAGTCACATTAAAAATTTTAATCATGATTCACATTACTGTTCAGGCTTAATGTTGGCATTACTATGCAAGGCTCTTTGGTCCATATCCTGCAGGAATTGAGCCATCATCATATTCCCTATCAGATATACCTTCTGAGAGTCTCACATGTGAAATAAGAGGGCCAGCAGTCCTAAATGGAAATTTGTCCAATTTGTTCAGAATTCTAGCTAGGATAATTGTAAAGGAGGTATTTTTGAAATATGTTTAATATGAAGAGAAAAACCTAAATTTGCTCTATTAGAATTCAGTTCTTTGAAAGCTTTTTGAAATTATTTTGTTTTTTAAATCATGTAGGAAATCAGCAACAGGATCAGTGTATCACGGATAGTGCTACTGTGATATTAAATTCAAGTTGCTCTATATGTAGTTACTTACATGGTACATTTCATTTTTTATTATACTGACAGTTTATCTTTGCAATTGATATAGTAGATTATATTTTCAAGGAAAGCTATAATGAGCTTAATAACTGGGCAGAGAATTCCTGAGACTACTGAAATGGAAAAGACATTTTAATATTACCTGGCTGTGTGGGACATTCATTTTCATTGTATCTATTAAAGAAAATTCAACATCAATGAGCTCATTAAATCTGATGCTAAAATTTACATCATTAGATTTCAAAGTCAGCAAGCAGACATAATTATTTACTGACGCAGTTTTTCTTTTTTCGTGTGGCATTTTTGAGAATGAAATGTTTACTTGACAGACAGGTGGCTTTATAGTGCTAATGGCTGATTTTAACAATATGTGACAGTAAGGGAAATTAGAGCTCATTAACATTCGACCCAGTGTCTGCACCACTGATCAATGATTGGACTACTCTATGGCTTAAAATGCTTAATGATTCTTTGTTTGGCAGGAATTAACTGCTATTGGAGGAAAATGTGGATGATCTGATAGCTGGCAGAGTGAATGTGGCCTGCACTTTATAATCAAGGAAAATGTGAACAACTGGGGAGCAGAATGAGTGAGAGAAGTCTTTCAAGGCTTGTGGTGATTGATAAACTATATTATGGTTGACACACACATGCTATGTTTTGCATAAAAGTGCTAACCTCTGATTGAGCGGAAAAGCAGGGGTAAGTGAGATTGTCTGTGTGATTAGTGGAAGGTAATCAGCCATCTGTTAGGCATAGCATGCTAACTAAAGATGAAGATAGAAAGCATATGTGTGCATGTGCTTACACAGGGTCTCTCACGTTTCATATAAGTATCCACTACAACATAGGACTGTATATAAAGAATTAAAAGGCAAAAAAGGCAAAAACATATACTCAATTCATCTATTTCTTCCTCACACCATAAATAGTACAAGCTGGTAGCTATGTTGTATAGTTCACAAATATGTCTTTTCAGCAGACTGAAACAATGGCTTTTGAAGTGACAGAAAAAAATGATTTGGGGTGTATTTTTTTTTAAATAATGGTATCATAATTCTCACTCTGATTGTGACTATAAAAATAACGTTATGTCCTGAAAATATTGAGAGATTAACTTTTTATTGATAAAGACATCTGACTTTGTATTTTCATCTGTCCACCTGCAAGCTTAAAATCATCTAGTCTGTACAGCTATTCTGAGTACAGAAAAGATTTGGTTTAGAAGAAAGCTGGAGTCTGATGTAATATGGCTTGCTCACCTAAAACTGTCATTGATTTTACCAAGATTTTGTGATGTAGAGCATAGCTTTTAAGTTTTATCAAGAACTTTAGCAGCGGAGGAGGCCCTGCATGGAAGGAAATGAATCACTTCTTATCTCTTTTCAAAAATTATTTTTGCAAAGTACAAAAAATTTATCTAAATTTATTCAGTTTTAATATGTTCTAATACTCAGTGGTCTACAATTCACTATCTGTAGATCTCACAAAATCTGGAAAAACAAAATATTCCAGAAATACAGCCAAATCTAAGGCCAGCATTTAATTCAATCGCTTTCAGTATCAATATATGACCTCAAAGTATTGTTTAACTTAATCATCCATTCCTACATATTTTTTAGCAAATGTTTTAATCCACCAGATGACACTTTTCAAATTTGAAACTGAAAACAGGTTAGCGAAAATGTATCATGTGTCACTTAATGTACATTATGCAAATACTGGAACTGATGAGGATTTCCATGTTCTACCTTGCTGTTTCCATCTTTCATGTTTCAGTATGCAATTACTACCCTAAATATTGGGTGTAGCTAGAGGACAATAGATGCAAGTGCCCATATGAGAATAGGTGGAGAACAGAAAACTGGGTCATATTCAGTAGCTTGTGGCTTAACAAATTTTGTGAATGCAAACCTCTGCAAGGCTTGCAAGTGGTCAGTAATCTGAAAAGCAGAACCTACTTCTGATCAAAAGTATTTTTGCCAAGTTTTACAAATTGCATAAAATAGATATGTCTATGAGGTTTGCTGTTGCTGCTGTTGCTGCTGCTGTTCAGTACTTCAACATTAGAATTTTGTAAAAACTCTGCATCGCGGGTTCGCCTATTTTCCTTCCATATCCTACGCATGAGGGTGCTGAAAGCCGCACTCCCAGCGCCTTCCCGGCGCAGGCGTGCCCGGGGAATGGTGTCGCTTTGCTCCAATTGCGAGGGCGGCGGGGGAGGGATAGTGAGGTGGAGCTTTCGGTTTCTGCGGTGATTTTAGGGGCTCTTCAGTAACCGCACTGCTTCAGGGCCAGTTTTTTTGGAGTGCGCAGGAGAACCTTTTAGCTTTATTTTCTCGCAGCACAGCTGGATGATGATGCCTTTTTATTCTGCCAAGAAGCAATTTAAAGAATCTATGTCCTAGTGTTTGGATTCAGTAATTTCTTGCTTCAAGTTTCTCCTTTCAAGCATTTGTGAGCTTTTTAAAGCTTTCCCAGACCTTGCTAATTAGTATCCAGTGTGTTTTACGACCTCTGTAGGATTTTTTATCTTTATTTTTCTGAAGAATGTGAAAAGAATGCTCTATTTTAAAATTTCTCCACATATTATTAATTGAAGTGTTGTAACTTCTTGTGATCTGGCAGAAAGGAAAGGATTTAAAGGACTTGACTTTAAGAGCAACTAGGATTAAGGAAGCATTAGCTGTAATGCTGGAGAGCCACTATTAGAGAGTCAAGCACATCGTAACAAAAAACAGGTCAGCAGGTTCCTAATGACTGCTAATTGCAAACTCAGTGTATCAAAACTAGAACTATGCTCTGCATGCAGCATGGACTAGCTTTTGTTTGCTTCTGCAGGAGCATGTTTTAATTTCTATTTGCTAATTGCTTTAATGCCCTTACTAGAGCTGAGTCATACTGAAAAAGTCTGTAAGAGTGCCAGGTTTTTTTTGTGAAAAAACTATGAAGCAATTGCTGCCATTCCTGTGTTTCTGTATCATTTAGTGAATGATTGTTTTGCTGATAGGCATGTTTAACAATAAATATCCAAAAATAAGGACCACAAGTGCTTCAACAAAATTTCATTTTCAGGAGGAAATAATGTAAAGAATATACTTAAAGTACTTGGAGAGTTTGGGCTTTTAGAAAAGTTGATTCCTATGCTTTAAAACTGGGGCTATGATCAGCAGTGTCCAAGACAAAAATATTTTTAAACTGAGTGATTTGTCTAACAATATACTTTGAGTATTTACAGCAACAGAGTTTAAGTTGAAAAACAGGCAGTGAAAAGAGACGAACTTGAAAAATACTCAGCATCCTGAAATGTTAATTTCATCCAGTCTTCCTGCAGAACTTTTTATTTAACACCATTTAATTCTGAATTTTTCAAAATTTGGGCTTAAGGGGATAGAAAATGTACAGCAGGCACTGAGAATGTTTGAAATCTTTCATCCCTTTTTCTTGTTTGCATGATAGAAAATTTTGTTCTGAAGTGCCAAATTAATATTTAATATCAGTTTAATATCAGTTTTAAATATTGTTTTGTGAGGGGGACAAGTATGCAAAAGATAGTGGCAGGGTAGGAAATAAAATCAAATTAAATGTAAATTTTTTGTCCTTCCTGGCTATGATAAGTGGAATTGTGTTTGGATACTTCTTTGGTGTGGTCATTGCCTGCAGGAGTAGTCTCTGGATGCTGCAACTCCACTTGAAATATTTAGGAATGTAACTCAGTAGTCACACGGTAGTTGATTTAATAGTGAAAGGCACTGGTTTTCTGCAATCTTATAGCTTTTATGTTAAGCGAGTAAAGTTTTTGGTATTTTTGGTTTGTCTTTTTGTTTGTTTTTTTTTCTTCTCATGCATAGGGTTTATGGCAGCCTTCTGTATTACATATAGCTAGAATGTGTAAAGAAAGAGGTACATAGTAAAATGTTTTACTTATTTACTTTTTCCAGTGGATCTTGTAAATGTATATTGATGACACAGCTTTTGGGCTTTTATAAAGCCACTTTGTAAAATGATGTTTTAATTTTTGGTACATATTTTGACATTTGGAATTCTTATCTCTACGTTTTGTGAGAGTTGCTGCTCATTGCAACAGTCCTTAGTCTAACAAAAATACAAGAATTTAAACTTTGAAATGAAAAGCAATAAATTAAACAAGTGTTCCCAACAGTTGCTTCAACTTTGCCTTCAAAGTTTTAGTCATATGTGGGGGGACACTTGGGAAATTTGAATAAAACTCGAGATATTCTGTGTTTTGTCATAAATTTCAGGTGAAGGAATATGTTCTCATATGTACTAGTTTACAAATACCAGTCCTGTATTAACCAGTGGAGAACATGTTTGTCATCCATGAAAATTGTACTTTGCAAGGTGATTATCTACAATGAGAGAAATGTAGTATTTGTTATTATTCTCATAGAAAGATCTTGTTTGTTCAAATCAACAGTTAATTTGAAAAATCTACTTAGTCTTGAACTTCTACTGTAGATTTGTAGGGTGAAGAATTTATGTAGAAGCACAATACCTCAGACATTATCATTCACTCTTTGTCCTGTAAATATTTTTGTTGCTAAATTTGGTCTTGTAACAGCAGCCTCTTTTTTTTTATCTTTACAGCTGTTTTTGAAATAAATATGGTTTAGACATTCCCATGTTAGCCATGGATGTAGCAGTTGCTCCCATGAGAACACAAGAACTGGATTCGATGCCGTCTGATGCATCTCCTATGCTTATAAACATGACTCCTACAATGGAACAAGATGGGGAAGAGGATGCCATAAAGGATCTTGATTCTGGCCAGCAGTATGAAAAGCCTCCTCCTCTACACACTGGGGCTGATTGGAAGATTGTTCTCCACTTGCCAGAAATTGAGACCTGGCTTCGGATGACATCTGAAAGAGTCAGGGATCTGACCTACTCTGTCCAGCAGGACTCAGATAGCAAGCATGTGGATGTGCATCTAGTGCAGCTGAAGGTAGGATGGATTTTATATTGTAGATTTCTCAGTGAAGGTGGTTCTTTCAACTCTGCTATTAATAAAGTAAACAAAAGGGTTCTCATGACTGCTGAAGCACGTCTAACAGCATGTGTTAAAAAGTGAAAAAATCCTTTTCAGGGAAATAATAGAAACCATTTAATTATCAGATATTTTTCAACATTATTTGCTCATCACTTAATTCAGTGGTCATAACCATACTCATCCAAGAGCAGGTGATACAAGATTAGCAGTGACCTGATTGGACATCTTACAAGTGCCCAGAAATATTCTCATTGATTTTAATGTTTACTGTACATAAAACTCCCAAATAAAATTCCAATAAAATTCTTAAAATTCCAATAAGCAGGGCCACTCATTTGAAAACTATACAAGTTTCAGAGGTAGTGGGGTACACAGGTGGTCTAATGTCTGGCCTTTCAGTCATGTAAAGATTCATTGAAGATGGAACTCAGGTGGAATTACATGCAAATTTGTAAATACTTAGAATTTTTTTTTCAGATCTGAGACTTGGTAAGAATTATGAAGTGGTAAGATTTGAACAGTTACAACCAGTAAATCAACATTTTTGCATTCTTTTTCCAGCAAGATAATGCATTACCAAGACTGGAATTTACCTCCCAAAAATATGTGTTTTGTGTAAGCTATAAGAGCAACAATCTCCTTTCAACCTGACAACTGAACCCAAGTATCTTTAAACAATTACCTCTGTCTTGGTCCCAGATTTAATTTTTGTTGCTAAATCTTTAAAGTTATTGAGGAAATTCAAGGCAAAATTCAAATAAATAGTCTGGGACTGTAAGCGTATGTTCATTTGCATGGCTTGGTTTGCTGCAGCAGATGAAACATGCTTTTGAAGGCAGCTAATGATCTCCAAAAATAGCACAAATGTTATCTCTTCAGGCTGAGGTCTCTTCAGAGTTGCATTCTGAGGTCTCTTCATGTGAACATAGTCTTCCTTCCTACTCAGTGCAATGGTATTTTGTTTGTGTTTATTTTAGGACTGGAGCTGTAAGCTGTCTTAAAATACAACTCTGTATACTAGCAATAATCAGAGCAATTGCACCATAGGCAGTCCCAAACAGAGAGCTGATCTTGATTTTTTTTCTGGTCCCACCATTTTTCTAAAAAAATTGGGGTAGATATTGCCAGCTTTTGATGAGAAAGAGCACCATATCCACAATTTTTATCAGATGCTCTGAAAAGGTGTTTCTGCAGGCAGACTTGAGAAATCTTGCTGGACTTGGTGCCGGTTCTGATCTGGAATTGCTTTTGGCTGTATTAGCGCAGTGCTGAGCTGAAACTAAAGGTCTGTGGAGCTTGTGGGTGGTGTTCACACACAGTTTAGGGCTGGCTCAGAGCACAGGCAGAACTGATTTGTGCCTGCTTATGAAATGAGAATATTCTGTACATATAACTCACCCTCATATATCCACTAAAACATTTTATTCAGTGAATGAATAACATCCCTCACGCTTTTTCTTCTTTTTAGAGTTTATCTGTGAAGTTGCAAGAGTCAATTGTAGTTTATAAAATACTTTCCTAATGATTTAATCTATATAAGCAAATGCTGTAGCAATTGGGGTTGTTTGGGACTAGGAAGAAATCCGATCAATGCAACTGTAAAAAAGGATGAAGGAATCTAAATTATCTGCAATTCCCTGGCCTCTCACTTTTGGGGGGGTCTGTCATTGAGACTAGACACTCAGGAAAGTGTTTTTTTCCTCTGTGTTTATACATGCATGATAATGACTTGTATTTGAAGATATTTTTAAAATTTTTGATATATTTTGAATTTTTTTCACAAAATACTATAAAAACAAAAAACTTTCAAAAAGATCTGAAGTAGGACTTAAAAACCAGCAAGGTTGTAGCAAACATATTAGTAATACAGAACTTCTGTAACCTGCTTATCTTTAAATTTGTATAGAGACAAAAAGAAATATGATTGTAAAAACAAGTGTTGTGAAATTATTTTATGAGATGTGAGATATATTTTGAACTGTTTATTCACTATATAACGTTAAGAAAATCAACTAAGCAAAAAAACCCCAAACCCAAACAAACAAAACCCCAACCATAATCTCATGTACATATTACTTCTTTATTTCTTCTGTGCTCTGATAATTTTCCTGGAGGGGCTACTTCCAAATGATCTGTGTCTTTCTGGAACTGTTGTGCCCAGGCTTGACACTGGTCTCAATGTGAAGTATCACCATTGCTGAGTAGACTGGAAAAAGTGTTTCATGTGTCTTTCGAACAATACATACCAGTTTAGTATTTTCTTTTTACCACAAGAGCAGGAGATGGTTGATTCATGCTTGTAATTCACCGTAATTCCCAAATTCCTTTCCCGCAATATGTTTTTTTCCACCCCTCTCTTGTCCATTTTATCTGTGAAATTTTACACATAAGATTTTACTTTTGCCCATTATTAAACTTTTTCTTTCTTTTATCCCGTTTCTCAAGTATCTCCTCCAAATATACACATTATTTTCATGTGCAAATTTAAGAAGCCTTCTCTCTACTCCTTTGTCAATCAAATGAGAAAAATGAATGATACAGTCTCAGGATGAAGACCTATAACATAGTAGTTTCTGAATATAATTTTCAAAATGCAAACATAGCACTAAGACAACAATTTTTCATTTTCTCATAGTTTGTTTTCCTCAACCAGGAGAGATCTGATTCCATTTCCACACAACTTTCTATTTGTTTTGGATACTTTAAGTTGATTTCCTTCCTCTGGCTGTCACTTGGCTTGTGGTGATAAGATTGGCTTGAGGATCCAGGCCATAGCAGACTTTTTGTGTTATTCCTTGGAAAAATTGCTTAGCACACAGATCATCTCTTTCACTTGTGAAAATTTTCTCTGTATCCCTGTTGCAGATCTGTCTGTGCTTCTGCTCTTCCTATAATCAAGAGTATTGTTTCTTTTTTGTGGCTTTTTCCCTGGGGATTTTGGTGTTTTCTGTCAGTCTCTTTTCATGCTACATGACTTAGGTCTTTACTAATGACCACCGATCCTTTGAAAATACTTGTTTCTCTCACTTTTGCAGTGCCCTTTCTCAGAACTAGCCCCACAGCATGAGTGGGAGGCTTCTTTTATGTTGTCTCTTGGGAAATTTCCTGGAAAGCTCAGATTCACATGAGTGCTTCAGGAGGATGGTTGCATGAATCATAACTTCTGGATTCCAGAATGCCCTATATTAGTCATTTATCTGGCATCACTCTTAACTCAAGCTGTGCTAAGATACTTTTAGATCTCTCCAACACATTCAGTGTAGCTTTTGCCAATTGCAAATATTGTAAAGGAGATTAAAAAAAAGACATGTTTTTACTACAAGCAAATAAAGAAGTGCTCTCTTTCTCCTTGTAGTATCTTAACCTGCTGAGATGCTTTCATGATCCATTTAGCTTTTTTTTATTTCAAATAAACTATTATTTTGCTTTTACAGCCAAATCTTTCTTGGAATCCTTCTGAGGTATAACTTGGATTCAACTCCTGTTCTTCTGCTTTACTTTATATCCCTTAAGTCTCTCATGGAAGGGTCTAGTGTTTCAAATCATTCTTTACTGCTTTCTGTCTTTTTGAAAAAAATGTCATTTTGGATGATTTAGTATAATCTTTTGTATCTGAGATGCCTGTTAACTTCTAACTTATTTTGGAGTAAAGCACTCCAGCACTGCTTTGTGACTTAAATATCTGAACCATATGTTGTATATTGACATAGAAACAAACACATTTTATGCTATGATAGTGTCTTTAGATCTTTGCAGACCACGGATGTTTTCTCGCGTTCCAGATAGAGAGAGTTCAGTCATCTTTTTCCAGGATACCTGGGTCAGGCTTAAACATTGCTTAACTGGATCTTTTATCTTTCCTTCTGACTCATACCACAATATTTTCATGAACTTTGGATATAGATCAAATATCATGTAACCATTATCCTTTCACTATCTCCGTTTCCACTTTTTTGAGGGACAAAGAATTTTTAGTTGTTCTCATTCAACTTAAATCCTGGATAAGAAGAGCGTGTGAGAAATTATCAAAACAAGATATTAAAGGGTAGCAGTTTCTAATATGTGTCCAGTTAGATACAGGTTATTCCTTTTTCTTTCCATTATGAGCATTTTGAAAAAAATGTAAAACCAGGGTACAGTAGATATCTTTCTCATGCCCTCCTCTTGAATTCAGTAGGCTTTTATTGAATAAATACTTCCTCTACCAAATGTCTTTTTGTAACATTAGATGCAGGTTTATTCTTTCTTCTCACAAATTTCTCTGACAAATACACGAGTGTCTAAGGAGCAGACATTTGACTATAACCTCTGACCTATAGCTCGAAGGAGACAAAGACATACTATTGTATTTAGGTCTGAGAATCATCAAGTTGTTGGACAAAAACTGGTGGAACTGTTGTTATGTGCAGTGAGTCTCAGGTCTAGCAAATAGTTTGAGATCTAGTAATATGGTAATTATTTATTCTTGGCACTATTAACAATCCTGTACTAAGAAATTAAGTTGCACAGAAATAAAATTAATTTAAAAATAATTGAAATGCAATTCAGATTAAAAAAATATTATTTAAAGGTAAAATATGATATTTCCATTCTAAAATATGGTTTTCAGATTTTGAGAACTAGATTTTCTATAGCTGGCAGGACAGAATGTGCACACCAAAAACTGGTGCGAAGCTGTGAAAGTGAACCACAACAATAGGGAAAATGTAACTTCTTTCATATCGAACTGGTTAACATCTCCCAGATGTGTAGGACTGTGCATCTCAAAGGGACTCTCTCAAACTAATTACATTTGATAGATTTCAGTCTCCTTAGTCTTGTTAAAGCTGTAAAATTCTCTGAGAAAATTATTCTGAAAAGTTTAATGTTTGAAAGAACTTGAATATTTCAGTTGAATATTGAGAGGGAGGGGAAATATTTCAACAATCATAAGTAAACCCAAATTTGCTTAAAAAAGTTTTTAAAAAGAATTTTCTTGAAATAGTTGATGTTTTAATGTCCACTGCAGATTTGAAACAACTAAAAATTTATTCAGAATCTTCAAATGCTTTATTAGCTCCAAATATATAGATTAAAAAAAGTTAATGCAGCTGTATTGCGGAATCACAGCCTGAGTATCAGGATTTCTTTACCGCAGACTTGGTAAGAAAACTTCAGATCTTGGTTCTCTATGTAACATATTGGATATTTCTGTAATAGTTTATTTGTATCAATGAAACACTTTGCTGTTATCCTTTTTAAATTTTTTTTTCCAAAATCCAAACCAAAAGCTCATTTGATGACAAGTTATGTATTTGTGAAGCACTTAAACACTAAACAAAGAGTAATTTCTTTATAAACATATAATTTATTACATTGCTTTTTGTGCATAGTGATTCCAAAGATTTGACAGTCTTTATAAATTACAATCTTTTTTAGCCAGAAGACCTAATACAAATACAACTTGACTGACTGCAACCCAAAACTAAGTTTGCTTATGGAAGTATGGTGAAAGACTAGATAATAAATATATTTATCGAAAGTTCCTTGCTATGTCTATATTTTGGCAGAACATACCTGCTCAGCTTTGTAAACACAAGATTTCATACACAATTTAAAGGATGCAATTGGTTGTATTTTTATTTAGTTGGTGGAATCACAGCATTCAGTAGAGCAGCTGAGTGTAAATGCTGTTAAAAACAGATTAACTATTCTGAAGTTGGGTTTTGCAGAGCCTGTCCTTTACTTGCAGTCAAGGCTTGAACATGAAATAGGTGGGTTTGTTAGCTTTTCTAATTTTCTGAGTAGTTTAGTATGCCTACCTTCTTTAAATTTTTCACTTTTCCTCTGTGACCTGAGAATATTCCTTGATTTGGAAAACAGAGCTGAAAATATGGAATAGCAGAAATAAATCTGTGTTTTTCAAATTCTACCTGGTCAAACAATCGCATTGTTTAGAAACCTTCCAACTTGTATGACAATTCTACAGTCTTGCTTAGATTGAAGTTTTTATGGACAAAGATGTGACTTGTTTACCACATCTTAATGTGCTTTACTGTGATAACACCACAACTGTAAAAGTCATCTTGGTTTTGTAGATGTTGGGCTAAATTCTCTTCTGCCTGACAGAAGCAAACCCACTTTTTCCACGTCCCTTAAAAATTGTCCTAATCCCTTGCTGTATGTTATCAAACATAAACAGAGGCTAATGCTCTCTTCTATATAGAGTGCAATGCTGGAGGCATTGGGGGTGCTGTTCACTTGCCTACCAGGTCAGAGTCTTCAAGAACGAAAGTGATGATCAATGTCAATTTTCTAGGTACTAATTAGGCTTAGAAATTAGGTGCAAAGTTACCTGTCAGGATGTATGGTAGTCTGAGCTCAGAAATATGAAATTTTAGGCACTTGAATACTTTCACTGAAATGAGCAACAGACACCTGTGACATTTAAATATCTACAAACTAAATGGCAACTGATCAAGATGATACAGGACTGTGCTGTTGCCTGCCTTCTGTCCTAATATATATTCTGCTCTGGTCATTGAAGTCTGTTAAGAACACATTCCTGAAGGCCCAATTTTAAGTTCCTAATGGAAAAAAGAATCCTGTCCTGTTTGCTTATAACATTTCTCAAAAAACACATGAATGCATTGGTTGAGTGCTAGTTATATATTATTGTTACTGCTGAAGCTATTTTTAATGTTGCAAATATTTTATACTAAACATGTATTTGTTGAGCCTTTGTAGGCTCTTACATATTTTTAACTTCAAGTACCTAAGTATTGCTAGTGACTGTATTGGTTTAAAAAAATTCAGGTAACCTGTTTTTCAGCAGGAACCTTAGAAAAAACATTAAACCCTGACATTTTTAATCTAATTTTAAATTATGGTCTAGTGTAGTTGTAGGTAATACTGTAACTTCAAAATTAAATTTTATACCTTTAGTGTTTAGCTAATCTGTGTTGATAATTAAAAATTTTTAAAAAAGAAAATAATAGCAGGTTAATACAATGATTCTTAAAAATTAGTTGGGTTTAAACTTTGCCATTCAGACTAATAGAAAAAAATTTCCATGTCTCATGTTGGCTATTATTCAGTCTGTGCAGATGCAATGGAGTTAGATTGATTTTCTTTCTTCTGTTAGAATTAGGTAAGCTAGTCTATTTATATAGCCCATATTTATGCAAACTTTCTACTAATTGTCTGCTTGGGTGCCATGGGAGACAGTATGAAAAGAGAGAGAGCATACAAATTTTACTGTAGATTCAATTGCCTTCTAAAGAAAGCTGGTCATTATTTGAGGGATCAAATTAAGATAGAAGATAAAGAAATTCCTATCTGTTTCTGAGTAGAGAAGTGAGAACTACTTGGTTAGTCTGCTGTTATCTATGTATCAAGGGAATGAAAGTAGCTAAAAGCTGAAGACTTAACTGGTAACGCCAGTGATAATGGAGGATCTGGCTTGCATAATAAATCAGGATAAATGAATAAATAATAAATGTTGCAGACAGTGTGCTGGACCCTTTTAAGCTTGGACATCCTTTCTAGAAGTGCCAGGAAAGAATACCAGTAAAAATTATTGGAATTACTGCTCCTGTGACAAAAAGACTTGAATATTCATTGGAGTGGTAGAAGACAGCAGCACTGGATAATATTCCTTCTGGGCTTGGGCAAAACAGATTGTAAAAAAAAAAAAAGAAAAAGAAGGAAAAAAAAAAGGCATATTTTACCTGATAAACTTATTTGGGATCCATATACACAGCCTTTGGAAGGAAATTTTGAACAATGTGTCTAAGCCCTCCTCTTAATGCAGGGAGACAATCTGAACAGCTCCTGACATCAGGTTGAGTTTCTTCAAAGTAAACCAGTAAGGACAGGCTGAGCAAAAATTCTGCAACCTGCAACATTTCCTCCAAAGGAATGCCCGTCTTCTGAAGGTAGAGATGCAGTCATTAGTTCTGAGCAATGTATTTGGATATAGAAGGATGGTGTAATTCAAGGAGGCTGTACATATAAGAGCAGAGTAGCATCTGTAATTCTATGGAGGTCTTAAGGTTGTCCTAAAATAGACATTTGGATTGTCCAGCAGTCAGGAGACTCAGGAGAAGAAAGGTGAACATTTGCCTGTGAAAAGGAAATTGGAGCTTCAAGATGAGAAAAAAAGAGGGTCTTTTATCATTCATAATTTCTTCTAGCTCTAAAAATAAAAACTCTGGAAATTCTCACTCTTATTTAGATATTTACACTTTTGAAATATATACTTATTCCAGAACTTCTGTTTCAGACCTCAGCAGTACAGGAATGCATGTAAGTGCACTTTGACCAAATATAACTATTATTTCTTCCCCTTCTCACTCCATATTGCTCCTACATTACAATATGTTAATGCAGTCTTTAGAGAATGAGCTAATGTACTCTACTAGTGGTCTCTGGAGAAATATTAAAGTAACTATCAGATTACAGTGCAGATGTTACCTATTACAGTCTCTTCTAGACTATGTCCTAATCTGACTCAAATGTTTACTGGATATAATAATGTAGTGATATAAATACTTTTCATTATGATGAAAAAAATGTTGTATGTTAAGTCATCCTGCAAATTATTTAATGAAAACATTTGCTGAGAGATTGTATTTTGTTGTTAGTTATACATATATGTGATGATAATAACATATGCTGATGTCCAGATTTTCTGGAAAACCCTAAATTAACACTATTTCAATGGTATAAGTAAGATTAAATATTGTCAACTTTTAAAATTAGAGGTTGTTGATATTATATCATTATTTTTATTCAAAAATAAGGATGCCAATGGGACTTTTTATTATAGTAGCTGTGACTTCATTGAATTAATTTTATATATATATATATATGTCTGTGTAAATATATATCTGTGTGTAAACAAACAAATACACACAAAAGCAGTGCCACATAAGTCCTTCTGGTTACTTTTTTCTTGAGGATTTGTTTGAGTCTATTTGTTTAGAAGGTAGGATATTATTATGTTTTATAGTAGTCATCTAGTACTGAGCTGCATTGTGAACTATTATGTTTATAGATGTTTTCTTGCTTTGCATATTTCAGTAGCCTTTGTAGACATATTTCTCACCAGTCACTATACTGGCTGGGTTTGTTACTTTTCAATTTATAATTACTTGTCACTTATAGATATCCAAAAACTGTAGTATGCATAAGTGAGCAGTAACAGCAGGCACAGAAAATTGCACAAAATATAAGGAACTTTTTAGTTTGTTACATTATGTTTAAAATTCCCTTATTGTCTTTTATTATGGGAGAGTTGACAGAAGAAATTTCAAGTTATAGGATGGTTGCTGTCTGAATGCCAAAAACACAACATAAATGTTTAAATAACATAACAAACTTGCATTTCAGTAAGAACAGGTTCCACAAGTTTGTGGTTTTTAAACGTCCTTGGATATTTGCCTCTTGAATTATATCAATTATTCCATAAAATCCCTTTCTCTGTAGTTCACCATTAAAAAGTCTGCTATGAATTGATGTGATTCCTTCATATGTCAGCAAAGCAAAAGGGTGCTGTGCATTTTCCTGTGGAGAAGGCAACATGTCTGGGGAGCTGAGTTTATACTTTGAATTGTTGCTCTGTGCATTGCAGCCACCCTGTGACTGCAATGAGATGTATAAGATGCCTTCTGGAGGATTGAGATGAAGTTCATGTGGCCTTACCTGAGCTTGTTCTGTCTTCTTAGGACAGCCTGGGAGCCATACTTGACCCTGACCTTTTCTTAAGGATTTCTCTGAAGCTTGGCCTCATTGTTTGAATCTAACAAATACAGCTGGGTGGCAGAAGCACTGGGCTAGTGTCTGACTGACATTGTAGGTGTAGTGATGTCATCTTCTTCAGAAAAGGTTATAAATACACACGAGATTCTTTTTTTCATGGGTTGTCTTAGGCTTTTTTGAGTCGTGTGTAAAGAGGCATTAGAGGCATTAGCAGAATTATGCACATATATCCAAAAATTTGACTTGAAGATTTTAATGTGTTCCATGTCTCTAGTGAAATTGTACGGAACTAGAGACAGATGAATAAATTTTCTCTTTGAAGCTGAACCATTTACAGTGGACTGTGCAGAAACAGGGAGGAAAAGGAGAACTAATACATGCCAGTTTGATCTGTTAAAGCTTTATAAATGCTCTCTCATATTTCTCCCTGTAAACAATTCTCTGGAGAAAGACAGTACTTTTTGTATAGTCAGTTATGATTCTATACTTTGCGTTTCAAAAGATGGAGCACTTCTTTTTCTGGAAATGTTTCCATTTCTCTTTGGAAAACACATTTAATTTAAAAGGCATAAAGCAGCTCTACATTACAGCACTACTAGTACAGTAATTGTAGCACTCCAAAATTCTGACAGACCATTGTTAAGTTTTCACAAAATATAAATCCCACTGAATGTAGTTGCACATTGCAATTTCCCTTTCCCATTGAGCAGTGTACTTACTTTTCATAATCTGTATTAGCTGAGGAAATGCATCTCATAAATATCTGAACTATATTGTTTTTACTGTCCTCAGTGAGCCCTGGAGCCATACCTGCTCTTAGCTGTGGTTCCATACTTTAAAAGGGATTGGAAGCAAGTTTCAATATAGTCTTATCTTTTGGTGTGGCCATTTATCTCTTTGTGTTGAGATGAATACATTTGCTTCTGATAATAAAAAATGCAGATGTCCCATAGGTGAGAAAGCAAGTAGTGTTTCTGCAGAATAGGTTCTGTAGATTTAATCATAGTTTATCTGCTAATGTATAGAGAATAGGTGATTTTATATGTGCACTTCCAGTGTGATTGTGATCTGACATTATGAAATACATTATTTTTAATAACTGACATACATATATAGGCATATATTTGCATAAATATATTTCCATGTGTATGTATCATGTTTGTAGTACCATAAAAGAAATACAGTGGCACTACCACATCAACATTTGCATATGTACTTATTCCTGATGCATTTCTGTTTTTTTCTCAAAGATTCTTCTGAATTATCTGCCCTAAAATATTAGAGCAACTATACTACAATTCACTGTAGTGCACCATTAATGTGTGTGTGTGTGTGAATGTTTCCAGTTCACCTCATGTTTCATAGTTATTGAGGGGCTACTCTGTGTCTTTGAGTCTACTTAGTACACTGACAGAATAAAAATTTCTGACATGACAGAGTACTGTTACTATCCTTTAGGAATAAGAAATTATAGTCAAGGAGCAATGTTATATTTTAAATGGTGCAAACTATCTGTACTCTTGGATACAGTAAAGTATCCAAATGACCCCACAGAATTAAGAAATAGAATTGAAATTTGAAGTGCTCTGTGGGATGAGCAAAGTGGTTTATACACCAGACAGTCAGCTTGTATGAAAGGTATGACTGACATCTGTTTCTGCATCCCAGCGCTGTTCAGCTGCTAGCAGACAAAATCATCAACTGGAAGTCTGCAAAATCATTAGCCAACTATGCTCTAAAATCATAGAGCTGAGATACCAAACTGAATATTTGTACTTGCTTTTCCACGGTTATTTTAAGTCTATATTACTGAGAAGCAAACAGGGCTAGAAACCTTTAAATCAAATCCAGGATTTTGAGGCAGTAAATGAATCTCACAATCTGGACAGTTAAGAATATTATCAAGTATTGTGAAACATATGATAAAATAAAGGGAAGACAGATATTTCCAAGTAGGATTTATACAGACATGGTACCACTTAAGCTATTCTGTTTTCTTTGCTAAGGTCTCCTGGACTTCTTTCATACAGTATTAACAGGGGTTTCCTGAAAGTTTGGATGCCTGGTTTAACTGTGAAAACAAGACAGTTTGCTACACATTTGTTTGTCCCTTATCAGGTACAGGATCTCTTCTATACCTATTTTTCATGTGGGGCTTGGATCTTAACTTGAAATAGATAATTTTGATTTATTGGGTTAAAATAGCAAATTGACACCTGCAAATGTGTGTGACTTCTTATGAATTCTCACAAATATAACTGTCTCTTCAGAGAGTACGTCAAGTATCCACAAAATGCTGACAATGCTGTATTTCTTTGAAAGTTCAGGTAAAATAAGGAATACTGAAAACATGCTTTTTACCATATTACACGGTAAATTATATGCTTTTGATTTTCAGCTAAGATCTGCAAGAATAACTTCCCTATCTCAAATCTGTTCAAGATTCTTTTTTGATCCTAATTATGAATTATCGTATCTCTCAATGTCTACCCCTGTTTTATCATCTGTCTTTTTTTTTTTTAATTAAAGATAATGAGCAACTGAATCATCAAATCAAACATTTGAGTGGCAAAGACTTCATGGTAATCTCCACTGCAATTTAAACTACCATGCTCAGTTGTGTAGTTACAGTACTTGGGAATGATTTTTGAATTGTGACTACTTCTAAATTACTAGATGGACTTTGTTTGCTACTGTGTTATCTTATATAGGAGACAGCAAGTCAGAATGGCAGGGCCACACCTGTAAGTTATTATAGAGGCTGCTTGAAAAATTACCAAGGAAAAACTCACGTTATATAGGTATCTTACAAACTGCTGAAAAAGACATTTTCCTCTATTTGAAAGAATACACATGTATTCGTGTCAGCTCAGGAGTATTATTTGTTAGGTTGCAAATCAGCTTCTAGCTTTTGGTTGCTAGCTTTATTTTCTAGCCTCTCTCCTCTGTCTTATTTTCCTTTCAGCTATTTTCTGGTTCTCTCTCTCACAATTTTTGTCTTTCAAAACTGCCATCTGATTCCTGTCCTTTTTAATTTTCTTCTTCCTTTCTTTTCACTGAAGCACATTGCTGTGTCATCTGCTGCCATATTGAATTGCTACTTTAAAAAGCCTTGCTTTCTTTCTTAACCTGGACCAACGCCATGTTCTGTGGAGAGAGCAGAAGCCTGCCAGAGCACATTTTTAAGAATACTTACTGCATTAAAAATGCAGGAGTGAAGTAGAAGACGGTGCTACTCTCTCCACATGGGCCTTACTTCATTCTAGTGCATTTTTTCTGAAGTCTGGCTTTGTATAATTTCTATGACTACAGAAGAGTAAAGAGAAGATTCAGTTTAAAATCTTTAATACCTTTTCTAGTATGCTCAAATCAACGAATGGGCAGACTTGCTTCTGCTTCTAAGAGTTTTGAGTATGGTTGTGGTATGTTCCTGCAGCAAATGAGCTAGTCAGCAGTCAGCTGACTAGCAGTCCTGCATTACAAGAATCTGATCTTGCTGATTTTATTGGAGGTTTTATTCTTAGTTTTGTTTGTTCCCTTACCAAAGATGAAGATTCAGTTGTTGTAATTGAATGGATAATGATTTTGTTGCCTTGATGTTTGAATAATTTGACTTTGAATGAGAAATACAGCTGTTAGCATTTATAGAAAGGAGGTGATTTTAATTTTGGTAGTGAAATATTGCAACTGAGAAGGAACTATAAATTAGACATCTACAATAATTTACAAGAATCCTCCATTAAATTGCAATTATTAAATGTTTCATGGCTCCTTTGAAGACCTCACTTCATCCAGCTGTTTCAGACAAGTAGACTTTTCTCTCTTGCAGAACCAGTTGCAATTGGGAAATTACCCAGTGCAAGGAAGTCTGGAAGTCTACTTACCAGGGCAAAAACCCCCCAAAAAGCCTGAACCAACCAAATGACAAAAAAAGAAAACCACCACCACCCCCAAACCGCCAAAGTCAAAACCTCTGTATTTAGTAATATAAAGAAAGCCAGAGAACTAATGTACACATAGGATACAGTTTGCAAATGTGCACAATGGCAACTTTATGCCCCTGGGAAGCCCTTGAACTGTATGAAACTCCTGAAACATGGAGTTTATTAACACATTTGAGTTTCTTTTTAGCGTGTAAATAACGTATTTATAATACTGCACCTTTTTAATTTATTTTTATATTTAGTGCTTGTATTTCTATTAGAGAAATTACTTTCAAAAAGTACAAGTTTGGATCATAGTATTGTAGGAAAATCTTTGTTATTTATCTTTTTGGTTCACTGTATAACAAGATAAAAGAGGTACCTGATTGTCCTAGTTAGAACAGCTGGGACCAGTTCATCACTGTATGGGTGTAACCCAAAAATTCTATAGCCTTCCATGCCATTTCCCAGAAACTGTTATCAATAGACCATTTACACCATCTGCCCAGATCAGCCTGACTCCTCAGGCCATAAACTGGGTGTTAAGAGGCCTGTGAGATAGGAGGATGCTCCTGTCCTCACACCCATTGAGGAACTCCCCGCCCTGAGGGAGGTACTGGGCATTCCTGCCTGAACTGGAGGATATATAACCTTGGAGTCTTGGGACTTTTTTAACCACTTGTGGGATCCAGAGGAAGACTGCAGACCACCACTTTTCAACCAGACTGCAATCACCACTCTCAGCAACAGGTTTTCCCCTCTCCTTTT